>NC_043763.1:20543786-20897953 GCF_902148845.1 Salarias fasciatus | reverse complement strand
GAGACTGAACAAAGCAGCAGGTTCCGTCTTTCAGCTTCTCATCTGTGATCAACGCCACGAGCATCTTCCTACAGATGAAATGTCGATGCAGTTGATACCACAGATCAGGAAACAGCATGAATGTGTGTGTGTGTGTGTGTGTGTGTGTGTGTGTGTGTGTGTGTGTGTGTGTGTGTGTGTGTGTGTGTGTGTGTGTGTGTGTGTGTGTACCTCTCCGCCCAGGATAAACTGTGGGGTAGTACTCATAGTACAGGTCCGGTTGGTCCAGGTTGCCAAAAGGCTCCAACTCCAGCTCGGCGTTTTGGAAGAGGTTCAGCTTGGTGAGCAGAGCGAGCCGCACGAACCAGAGCTGGAACACACAGAGCAACGCCTCGACTGTCAGCATCAGGGACAAAAACACCAGGCTCCAACATACTGTTAACAGGACTTTCATCAAACTGGAGTTTTAATATGTAATGGTATCATAACATAAAGGTCAATGAAGGGAGTGCATGTGAGGGATCCAAATAGAAATTCATCATTATCGCAATAATACTGTATAAACTGACTAAAGGTCAATAATAATTCAGAATCAACTGAATGTGTAATTTGGCACCAGGCTCATCAACTAGCAGCTGTTTTTCCTGGATTTTGCCGAATCTGGAGGAAATGACCGAGCCGAAACATCTGAGACAAGACGATGCTCCAACGGTTCTCCTTCACAGTAACATGCGTCATTACTGTTACATTTTTGACCTTTTTCAGACGATAATTTCTCCTGAATGAAAAAAACTAAGGAATTCCATAAACTTTCTTCATGATCATTAATTTCTTGTGTCATTAATTTGCAACAGAAAACTTTTCTTCAACAAAAACTATGCATGAAAAGAACAAAATAACGTGAACATTTAGGAATTTGTGCTGAAAGAATGTTTGCATGAGACACATTTGTTTTGTTGCTTTGCAAGTTGCAATTATCAGTCTATTTTGAATGAACGCCACAGTGATGAATTGATTGATTGTACTGCAGTATATTTCTCATTCGTCTGTTTGTCTTTATTACTTTTGTGTTTTTCCACTCTGTTGAAAAAAGGAAAAAAAAAAAAAACACTTAAAACTGTTGGAAGGTAAACTGTATTTTCCCTCACGGTGATTCTAGCTGGAGCAGCGTGGAGTTAATCATCAGAAATAATCCATCAGACAGTTTTGGTTTGGGGCAAAACGTCCGAATGGAGGACGATGTACAGTACACGCTGTGCGCGCGGCTGATTCACATCTGGAGGGCACGGGCTGTTCCAGGACCGCATTGTAGAAATCCTCACGAGCTTTCGACAGCGCACGGCCGTGCGCGGTTGGACGGGAGCCCGGGCCGGCTGCTGAGCCGAGAACGGACTGCCTGGTGGACGGATCAGACGGCGCTCTGCCGACCCCCCGTCTTCGCTTTGTGCCGCCTCGACGCCGTCTGCTGTCATTACCGCTGACGGCTGTGCTGCCGGCGGCGGCGGCGGTGTTCGCGCGGTGGCATTTGGCAAGCTGTTTGCAGATCAACACCTTTAGGATGAACTTGGAGGAAACTTCGCGAAGAGCTGCGAGCATCAACACAAACCAACTGTAACCTCTGGATTTACACTCCACTGCACTTGGCTACTTTCAGTCGAGGAGGTTTGCATATTTTATTTGTGGATATATTGATTTTATAGGGCTTCTTATGCAGATCGGGGAGTTTCTGCACTGCACAGCTACCAGGCTTGATTATTTATGGAGGAAAAAAAAAAAAAGGTCTCCTTTAGGGGATTGTCCATCGACCAACAAGACAGAAGGACTGCAGTTAGAGCAAACCCAGTTAAAAATACATAATTCAAAATGCATAAAACGGAAAGATTTCACGAGTTTCATTGGTCCGAAAGTACATCATGAGAATGTACATGTTTATTGCACATTCTAGAGAAATCCATTCCAAATGGTGTGAATGTCTGGAGCCACTGGTCGACAAAAACCTGTGTTTACTCGCTGCTCTATTCACTGCCTAGAATGGCCTGTCACCATTCCAGGCCTCTTCACGACTGGAAACATCTGGAGCATCATGGGATCCAAATATGCTGCGCAGCTGAAATCCTTGTCAAATTGTAAATAGACTTGTATTAATTAGATACCAGAAATTTCGATTGTCTCAGTAGAAGATCGAGACGAACAAAGAACGCAAAAGAATAACGTATAAAGGTTTTGTTCAGTGTAAATCAGCATAGAGTAAAATGTTGAGCATAATTAGTCTTGCAGTTCAAGTCTGCGCCACAAGATGGTGCATTGAGTTACTCAAAGGAGCAGATGGAGGAACAGTTACAGCAACAATAGGTGAAACTCTTGACGAATACACAGTGGTGTGATTGACGTGACGAGGTGGAAATGGTTTATACTTCGATTCTAGGTTTTGATTGATTTTGAGCTTTCGGTTCTTCCGTGTGGAGTTCTGCAAGCTCTGACCGAGAACTCTGGTTTCCTGTCTGAGGTGAAGTCATGTCTATAAATAGGCAGGAGGTTGGAATGAGAGAGTGTGTGTGATTGCTTCTTTCTGTTCTGTGACGGACTGGAGAACGGTCCAAGTTACTGTACCCTTGAGCCAATGTCAGGCGGGTTTTCCTCCAGCTCCCCCATGACCCAAAACCACATGAGCCACACAGAAGATGAAGGCATGGAGCCTGTTTTAAGTTTTCAGGCGGATTACAGTAAAAGATAATCCCACATCTGTCTCACTAATGCAAAACACAATATATCAGCAATAGGCTTGGAAATAATTATCAGTAAAGTAAAAAAAAAAAAAAAGTTGAGATAACTGCATAATAGGAGACTGAATAATCCGTGAAGAAGTATCTGTGAGGATATATCAGAACATTACTCTTCAAGCACATTATTGGGTCTATTTCCAGCTAAATGCAAAATGTATTTCATTTTCAAGTGCTGTTGAGGAATAATGACATTATGGAGCGATACGGGACATGTTTTGGCTCTCCGCCACCCACAGAAACACCGCGGCAGGCAGACCGGATGAAGGACAGAGTAATGGATGAAGAGCTCAGAGCGGCCGGACTCCTACCTGCAAGGAGTCGGTGGTGTGGGAGCTGGGCTGGCCGGCCTTCCCGTATCCCTGTCCGTGAGCCGTCAGCAGCCGGCCCGTCAGGTCCACCGCAGCCCGCCAGTTCTTACTGCTCTGCAGGGGACACACACCCACACACACACACACACACACACCGTCTCAGAAACACACACTCCATCCCGATTGACTGATAATCACAGGTTGAAGAGGAGGCATTACCAAGAAGAAATACACCTCGCTTCCAGACGGATCTATTGAGTTCCATGGGGAAACATTTGTCAGCTGTTCTCACACGAGGACGGAGTGTTCAGAGAGCCCGAATGAAAATTCCACTTCACTGCAAGCAAGTCTCGTCCTCATGGCTTCCACTATTGCATCTGCATGTTTTCACTGACTCTAGGACAGTATGTAGCAGGCAATAATCACTCTTCAATTTCTTCTGCAGTAAACCATTGTTAGATAATGTGATAACTGAAAGCTCTGACTCTTTCTTGACGTTGTGTGACAAACTTTCAAATTGCACTGTGTAAAATTTAGGCAATCCAACTTTACTCAGTTTGTCTTTTAAATTTTTATAGAAGTTTCACAACTTGTTTATAATTACCAAGAGCTCAAGCCACTGTTGTGTTTGTAATTCAGTTCCCCCATTTTTCTGGTGAGCGTACCGTCAGCACAACACAAGAAGCCACAGAGGAGATTAGACCATAATTATTTTGTGCATTGCACGGATGGAGAGCTTTGATCGATATGGAGGTCGCCAAAATGTATTCTGAACACTACGAATGCAAGTTTTTCTGAAACGCTGCTGCTCAGGTGGAGGTTCTTCTCGAACACGCGTGAGTAGATAGACAATAACAATGACGTTTTCCTCCAGGGTGTCAGAAAATAAACCAATTAGGAACACTGTACTTTTATCAACATTCCGCCACTAGTTGTGGAACCAATCATTTCATAATTTTGTATTTCTATGTAAATATACCTCCTAAAGGATGCCAATGTCTGCAGTGCTGGGTTGGATCCTATAACATTTGACTGGATAAAGCCTAAAAATAAAAAGATGAGTTCTGGTTATGTCTTTGTCATGTTGGTTGCGCCAGTAACTACACTCAGAGTGTTCATTAGAGGTTTTCATAGTACTTAAGGGAAAATCTCCTTTTTGGTCAGTGGCTTTTGTTATTTTAATAAATATTGAAATAATTTTTGGCTCATCTGCATTTAATTATTGTGTACTTAAAATTCAGAGCTACCTGTGCTCCCGGCTAGGACTGTGCTTTGTGGTGGAATGAATGTTAGTCTCGTTTCTTAAAAGATAGCAGTAAATTGGTGTTCCCAGGCTATGTCTCACGCTCATCGGAGGCTCCTGCTCAATAATGCAGTGTTTTCAGATCTCAAGCGGTGATTAGTGAGTCAGGACTGGTTATTACAGAAAGAACTGGATAATAACATTTATGAAAATAAGCCCCACCAGAGTGGAAAAACTGCTTGCCGTCATACCTTGTCGTAGCGTTTTAATGTTGCATTAATACTCGGCCCTGATTTTAATGTTAAATAGGGATAACAACAAATCCCTGACGGGGGGGGGGGTGGGGGGAGAAAACAAGAGAAACACACATTTTCTTTCAACACATGGCGCAATGAAGAATGACAAGCCATTGATTTTACAAGCAATACTTTCCATGTTACAAAACAAAGGGATAATCACAATTATTTTATACACGTGTCGACTTCAACCTGATATTAATGTGTCATCTAAAGCGATAAAATAAAAGCCATTGTGTATGAAATGAACCCGGTGTGTGAAAGCTAGAGGACACACACACACACCCAGGTATCAACAGCATCTGCTTCCACAGGAGGTGGTACAATAGGTAAGAGGGGGAGGTGGGGGATGGGAGGGGGGGGGGGGGGGGGGGGGGGGGGGCTGGAGAGTCACCCCACCCCATCAGCACACATGACAAGGTCGGCTTGCCGATCGGGTCCTAAGTGCTGCGCCATTCATCACAGCCAAGGAGCTAATTAGGAGAGCGAGGGCTACTCTCTTTTCAAGGCGTCTTTATCATAAAAGCTCATCACCCTCGTCGCTGTCGTCCTCTCTGGGAGGCGTGCTTCTATCCCCACCTCTTCCGCCGTGTTGTTTCCTCTCCATCTTCCTGTTTCCTCACCTCTGTCCTTTTCATCCGCCTCGCTTCTCCCCCTCTCCTGTCACAGTTTCCTCATACACCCCCCCCCCCCCCCCCCCCCCCCTCCTCCTTCCCTGCCTGCTTCCTGCCCTGTGCCAGTCGCTGCGCTGCCTCTGAATCTTCATTAGAGGGGGAAATGAAGCTGAAAACGAGGAGGCAGCCTGGATGGCCGAAAGCAGCTGCAGTCAGTCACGGGCGCGCACGTATCCTGCGGTATGCTACAGTACACCGCTGCCCCGCCACGGGGCACGGCGAGACAGGTGTGCCGGTGCGTTTGGAGGCGTCTGCGAGAGACGTGGAGATACGGGGGTGAGTGGAGGAAATGAGGGCGGCCCGGCAGCGATGCATTCCTCCACACGCCCGGTCCAGACGGGACACAGGAGGATGAGAGGCTTCAGCAGAGGATGAGCGAGACGTGGATTGAAGAGATCCGGCGGATGTGTGGTGCGAGAGCGCACGAGTCAGAGGAAAACAAAGCAGGAACTCCAAACTGAAGGAGCCGAAGAGAGAAAAGAAGAGGAGAGCTGCCCAGAGAGACAAAAACCCAAAAAAGAAGGGAAAGTGAACTTCCGCTCAGTCCTTACATAACCGCAGCATCACCGCCATGCACACATTTGCACTCTGACATTATCTCACGGCGCTCTGTAATTTCGGGTCGTGAGCCCGGGCCCGACATTACCGGACGGTGTGATTCGAGTGGGAACGGCAGACAGGGTGGCACGGCGCGAGCGGCGGGGTCACGGGGGTCGGTCGCCGCTAACAATGAGGTGCCAGCGCCCTTGAGTGAGATAATGACGGGCGTCTCGCTGCCGCGTCGCCGTCGTCTGAAATGGCTGAACTTGAGGTCTGACCCCAGCTGATGACAGAAATCTGACGAACGGCCGCGGACTGGACGGCGGCGAAGATGCTAATCTAACATTTACAACGTGCGGGGTCTCGACTCCAGCTGTCAGAACTCATTACAGCTGTTGGAATGTAAAGTAAAGTATCCCTCTTCAACCAACTCATTAATCAGGGCAACAGCACCACACACACATTGATTCATTTTAAAATAAACTTGAAAATAACAATAGATTCTTTTCACCAATGTTCCGACTGTCATCAGGTTCACAATCAAATAAGCTTTCCAAGTTATTCAGGGAGAAAAATAATGACAGTACGTCTGGCAAGGGCTTCAAAAAGATCCCCAATCACTGCTATGATCGGAAAATCATCTGCAGGTACTGGATAATTTTAACACGGGACTGACTCCCTTCAGAGTTTTCAGTCCAAGAGCAGCGTTTGATATAGAAAGAAATCTCCCAGAATAAATGAGAATTCACACAAGTTGCAAACTCAAGTAATAATTTCAAAGTGTATAATACGACTGAAGATGAACTGGAAGACGTTAGAGCATTTGTTTGAGGGAATTTATGCAGAAGGTGGTCCAAAGTATCAACAAGTTGAAACAATATTGGAAAAAAAAAAAACATTTTCGCTTCAGTCTTCAAAAATTTAAAGGCTTAATTATAATTAAGTTGTGCACACAATAGATTTGAACAGCTAATAGTTCATTGAATGAAAAAAGGAACAAAAATCTTGACTTTTTTATGTTCAAGGACCTCTTCTTAATTATAAAGCAGGGCTTCAGAAAGAATCTAAATATGTTGACAAAAGCCATAAATCCACCACAATTTCTTTTTTGTTTAGGTTCTGCTGTATCTGAAAGCTAAGGTGAACTTCTTTTTTTTACTTAAAAAAAAAAAAACATACAAAGAGCTCAGTGATCGCCTGCCACACACTCCATCACACACACAAAGCATGCTGTCACTCCTCGGGTTTGAAGGATTTCAATTCATGCAAAAGGGGCAGTGGGATGACAAAAAAAAAAAAAAAACAAAAAAAAAAACAGATGAACAATAGGCTGGGGGTGATTAATAATTTAGCTCAGCTCAAATGACTTCGCAATAATGCATAATCAGATTCCCCCTAAATCAAATGAGGAGGCATTACCGTGGTGATTTATAGCCAGTGATATTAAATGAGGACTCGACTACAGAGGCTGAGTGACAGACGTGTGTGTTGCGTTGGGATTCTGTGGGTGAGTCTCTGATGCGATAGCAGGGAAGGGCTATTTTCTTCTGTTTGTTGTGTTGGGCTTGTTTCTTTTTTCTTTTTTTTTTTGGGTAGTACACCTCCATCCAGCCACCAGACAAAAGAAGAGAGGAAAATAAAGAGGCTGGAAGTCAGGGAGGAATCCACAGGATGATTCTCGGGGTAAGTACTCAAATCTAAGTGCCGCTGATGTGATTCGGCGGCATCCATTAAACATGTCCACAGAGGAAGATATGGAGCGCACGCATTAAATGTGTTCGGCGTCACAGAAAACAGCTTCATTTATTCTAATTAACAGGTTTGACTTCGGTAGTAGCAGCACAATGCTTCACCCAGACTCCCACATAGTCACACCCTTGCAGACAAAAATGTGTGTGATGAAGATGTGCGCACATCCTCTCGCCTTCGCGCACAAACGCGTACACGTAATTAGTCTCGTCGTGAGTTTAAAAGGGGTGAGGCTTCTTAATTGCGTTGAAGATCGGAAGTTCACCGCGACCATCCTTTGGTAATTCTTTTTTCTTTTCTTTTTTTTTTTTTTTCTAAAAAAGAAATACACAACCCCTGCATAACAAAGCCTGACGAACAAACGAACGCCCACTTGTTCTCTCGCAAGACCCGAAGCCTCCAGGCATATCAAACTTAAAAAGGCTCCCTCACACCAGCTTTGGTTAACACAGGGAGCTCCAGTGCTACTTCAATTAAGCCCCTTGCATTTCGGATTACACAGAGGAGTGTGGGAAAAAAAAAAACGCTCTGGTAATATGCTATGCTAGTCACTACAACTTAACTTTGATGCCTCTGTAGTCTGTCTGCGGACACTCAAACCAGGAGGGGATGGATGCTGCCCGGAAGCTGAAGGACGCCATAATCGCTTACACTGAACTGATATGAACTTCACAAAGCAGCCATTTTGTCTCCCGCGGGCCGTCGCCCGGACTCTTCAAACGGTATCGCCGAGAGACGACGTCCAGACACACAGCAGCGGAATTTATGACTGGCGAATCCACGTTACTCGCTCACAGCTCGTGGGAGAACTCCACATCGCACTCCCAACGACGACTCAACGCGGTTTGCAAGTTCTAAGCGACGCTCCCCGGGGTAAATCAGCCGCTGATTGACTAGTGGGCAGCCGGGTAGCGTTTGATGGTTCGGTTGTCAACAAAAACAGCACGTCCCATTTCCCCCGTCCCTCTGAGAGCTCTGCCGAAGACAGGATTTAGGAGTTGTGTGGTAGGCCTGATCCGTAACTGAAGACTCCAGAAGTACAGCACAGACAACTTCGTCAGAGTCTGCCGGACATGAAATCGATGCCGACTGGCTCCAGAACTGGACTGACTCTGAGCCGCGGTCACATGAAATGAATGGAGGTTTGAAACTGAGTGATACAGAAAGGGTCGATAGATTATCAAAGGTAATATACACCTTAATAAAACGAAAATGAGTGAAAGTATCTGAGTACTCGTTGCTACCAAGTGTTATCAAACATGGCTTTGCCGTGGACTTCACTAAAACATGATTCCACTGTCAAACATACCTGTGAACGTACTGAATAATCTCAGTTTTCTGCATTTGGCCCGACACACAGCATTGTTGTGGGAACAGAACTTTCTACCGGCACCACAAGAGGAGCAGTGACTTCCTGATACGGTCATTTCAAGACAATTATTCTTGATTTCTATGCTTTTGTGTTTCGGATTTCTAAACTTTTGTCAGCAGTTGCGACATAATACGGAATAAATGAAGTGAAATAGCAGTCCACCACTATGACAACATGTTATATTTCGAATGGGCTTTGCCGACAAAGCTCCTTTTTAACACCTACATAGCTCAACATCCCATCCATCGTTTGGGATGAATGGCTCTTTGTATGACAACATACAATCAGGGAAGTAGTTGGCACAGGCTGCACGCAGAATTTGCTGTGACCTCTGCTGCTGTATGACGATGACACGTCTTTCTCCTTTTCATGACAGCAGTGGTTGAGCTGAGATTCGCCACGCAAACCTCCAGATTGGTGGAAGGAGATACAGTAAGAAAAGACATGGTCAAGGAAGAGAGATATTCAGACGTCTCAGTATCACCTTAAAAGCATTTTAACCCTTTACTCCAATCCCAGCGGTCTGCAACCTTCATGACAAAAACAGCCATTTATGTGATTTTTCTAGCAAATCAAATTTACCTGGAGCCACAAAACAAGTTTAGCCTTTAAAACGAGGCGGACAGCTTCCAAAGTTTCAGATACACAGCAGTTCTGAAGCAAGTATCTTAAGAAGATTTCAGAACAACTGAGGATGATCAGATGTTTTCAGCTGTTTTTGGACCTGATTTGTAGCAGATTCACTGTTTTTCAGCATTTTTCATACAATTTTGACATTTGAGAAATACTTTATTAATCCCAGAGGGAGGGAAATTCCTTTAAGCAATGCTCCACACGGAATAAATAGGAAGAAAGTTGAACATCAAATAAGGCAGCATAAAAATTGAATAAGTAATTTTAAATATCAATATGTACAAAGCTTAACCGCGACTAATCATTAAGCACAGCAAGGATGAAATGAACAAAACTACTATTTACAGGGAGAGAACACAGGAAGGAAGGATATTTTAGCTTTTTTTAACAATTTGATTTCTTTTCTCACCAGTTTTGCTTGTTCTTTTCCTTAAAATTTTAGAAATTCTAATCACTTTAGCATATTTTTCAATATTACTTTAGTAATTGTTTCCTTTTAAATTCAATAGATAAAAATTATTATCAAAAATGACTGTGGTATGTAAATGAAATGAGAATATAATAAAAAGTTTAAGCTTCAGAGAGCCACAGGTTGCAGAGGTCTGTCCCATCCTGTCCACATGATCAGCATTTGGTTTTGGAAATGTTCAGAACCATGACTCATATATTCACGATATCAGAAAAATTCAACAAGAGATTAATATAAATGTCTCTATATAAACAATTTAATTGTTCAATCACAAACAAGAATAACCACAAGCTTCTCACAACCATGAAAAACATACTGAATTACTGCCGGATAATGAAAGTTGTCTTGGGAAACAGTGACTGACATCTACAATTCTCCAGCCTTGAAATCAGGGGCGGGTTAAAGTGGGCCGACGCTTCGCGGCGTCTGGCCAGGAGGGTGAAATCTCCATCTCCACACCTCAAACAGGCCCGAGCATATGGAAGCAGCCAACATAAACACAGCAAGGTGAGAACAACGAGCACGGAGGTTTAAACGTGCCCTTCGGCTCAACAAAAGCTGACGGTGCATTACTCGGCGCCGGGCTCGGCGAGCGGAACTGGAGGCGGAAATGACAGCTATGTAGAAAGGTTACCATAATGACAAGGAAAGGTTACGGCAATGATATCAAAGTGCGATGCGGCAGCTGGGTCGTTGCAGTGATTATGGGGGTGTGTCTGTCTGACCCAGCCAAGGTGGGCCTCTTTCTCTCTCTCTCTCTCTCTCACACACACACACACTCTCTCTGGCCCCGGGCCCAGACGGCATCACACTGTGGGAGGAAGGAGAGGTTAGAGTCTCCGGTGGGCAGTACAGAGGGAAGGAAGTGAGAGACAGAGATGAAGGAGAAGGAGGGGAGGGGCGTGGGGGGGTGGGGGGCAGGGAAATGGGGGTGATTGCTAATGAGGGAGACAGATGAGGCCAGTCCAGGGTGGTGCTGAGTTAGAGGCTCGCTCGCTGCTGACCACGCCACAGCAGGGACGGCAGAGGAGACGGAGGTCACCGCCAAGTGCGGAGGGAGGAGCGGAGGTCTGGAGAGCCGAGCAGACTCAGCTTCCACACATTTATTTCAGTCTTTTAAGAGACATTTTACCCAAAGTTTAGGGGAGCATGATTATTTAGCAGCACTAAAGAAAACCGCTTCCCTCCGTCCTCCCCTCTGAGGCGAATCCGCAAGAAAAACTTTACCTTAATAAGAACATGATGGTAATTCATCTCAGCTGTTTGTTTTGCTTCTTCTTCTTTTTTTTTTTTTTTTTAAATCATTGGCATCCATTTATTAATCTGTTGCTGTCAAGAACAGGTGTTACGCCAAGTTCTGCATTACTGCTAAAAGCGTCTCCTCCTTGGGTGAGCGAGTGGCTCAATGTTGGCTGATAAACTCAGAGCAAAACACTCCATTTGACTTCAAACGCAAAAAACTACAAGACGACAGTTGAACGGAAAAAGTTTTTCTGTTTTCGTTTCACAAAAGTTTCACATTTACGTGACAATGTTTTAAAAATGATGCATGGAAATGACAGACACAGGGGGAGCTGTTGGTTGTTTTTGTGACAAAGCCACACAGACGTGCTGAAAACAATCCGCTACATGGACATTTGTATGGATAGACGATCAAGCTGGATTGCTAATTTGGACGAATTTCAACTCTAAATCTATCAAGTCCCAGGAGAATATGGACTGGGAGTCAGAATTCTGGAAACAACCACATTCTCCATGAGAGATGGTGGCGAGTTATTCTGAGTGCTGCGGCACAGAAATGACATCCAGCAGTTGTAGGTGGTGTAAGTAGGGAGTTAAGGTGTCGTTAAAAAAAAAATCTTAACTTTTGAGTAGAAATAGTAAGTAAAAAGGAATTGCATAAACATTAAGTTGTAAGGAAGTGCTGGTCTTTTGTGTGTGATAGACTCTTGACAGTGTCAGCAGTCTAAAAGAAACACTTGCTAGAAACCACTTTTACAAGACACAAAAGATTTAAAAACTGCAATCTTACTGCCTATCTCCCTGTAAAATGATGAAATCTATTCTGTCTGTGTTTAACAAATCCATTACTTCAGCCGTGTAACCGAAATCCAGTCCAAAACACTTCTTGAAACTGAAGCAAGGAAGACAAAGGTCTTAAACTGCAGGTGGGGGTCTGAGGGTTTCAGGACGCTGCTGCGGCACTTCGTGGTGCGGGTTATTTACATTTCGGAGGTAGATGAGACTCAGGATCTCAGCATGCATCACCTGATACATCACGGTTTGCAGGTCTGAACTCTTGACCACTAAAACAACGGCACTGTCTCATTGGCGAGACTTTTCCGACTCGATAATGAAGAATGGAGTGGCTCTGGTTGATGAATGGATCAGACTCCATCTGCCTGCTCCATCTACACACACCATTTACTTAGCAATAATTTATGAAATTTCCAAACTTCCAGGATCAAACAAACTCGTAGATCAAAGCTGTCACAGGTGATGCGGCTCCCATGCTCTCTGAGGGGAGGCTCCGAAAACCAGAAAATGAGAGGACGAGCACGCGCAGGCAAAACGCGCACGTCCAAACACACTCTTACTCACAGCGCAAATGTCAGGGAGCTGGAGGCCGGTAAAACTAACCTCCAGCGAAGACGTCTGACCGGTCGCACAGAAATACAGGAAGGCTAATCCTTTAGCCGAGTAGGCCTGTGTTTATATGCTTTGAACACGTCGGTATTAGCTGTCGGCTTTCATCAGGATTCTGGCTTGGATGACACTCCGAGTCGGCTCGGCGAGCTTATTCTGCTCGTGTGGCGTCCTCCTCTGTGCAACCATGAGCTGGCAGAGTGAGTCATGCTGCAGAGCCAGAGTGTGACTGCACCCACTGCCACACACACACACACTCTCACAGAGACACACACACACACGTGCACAAAGTAGCACGGATCCAAACCGAACACAGCACACGGGAGATCTGGAGAGATAAATATGCATTTCCTCTCTGTCCTTTTGTGTGCGCCTCTCTCCCCTCATCTGCTGAATGAGGACATCAGTCAGGCCGGGTTGGAGTGGCGCCATTAGTCACACCGAAACACACTTGGTAGTTCTCTCTGAGGAATCACGTGGAGCAAGGCTCCCCATGCTTTTTACTACACCTACTGTATTACTATTAAGAAGGATCCACAAAAAAAAGCACGTTCGAGGTTATTTTCAGCAGACTTTGAGCTTTTATGGCGTTTGCAGCAGATCTAGAAAGTTAAATGCATTGAAAATAAAGTTAAGTCTCGAGTCAAAAATAAAAGTTGGCACGAGAACGAAACAGGAGGAAAATCAGATTGGTGTGGAATTCCAGACACTCAGTGCTGCATGTTACTGTTTACAATGAAAACGCATCGATGTTGCATTTTCGTTTCAGAACAGTTTCGCGCTTACGCGGCAACGTTTTGAAAATGATCTCCGATCACATGGAAACAGCAGAAGAGTTCATGAGGTGCTGTTGGTTACTTCTGGAAACGGGCTCACACACACACACACACACACACACACACACACACACACACACACACACACACACACACACACACACACACACACACACACACACACACACACACGTGTGTGCAGAGAACAACACGCTTTTCAACCACTGAAACGGTTGAAAACAACATTAAAGCTCTGTTTACGCCGGCACGTTACGCTGCGCACAGATATTTTGAAAAGTTTAACTACATCAACAGTTTGGAAAATCTTCCTTATTATTATTTTTTTTTTTCCAATAGGCAGTGGTGGACGGGTGAGTAGCGCTGTTGTCCTTCAGTTCGAGGGCCCGGGTTCAACTCTGTGTGTTGGAAATCATCTGGCTTATTGAACCCCTGTTGGAGAGAACACTGAATTTCAAGCAGCAGAGAGGAAGCCGCTCCGTAGCAGCTCCAGCTGACCCCTGGACTCGCGGTGAAAAAGCCCATTTCTTTTCATGGATGATAAGTATCACATTATGTGGACTTTTCTGCTCTTTGCCGCTGTCTCCACACTGTGATGTGCTAATTTGCTGTAAGAGGCGCGAGGCACGCTGCTGTCGTGGCTTCTAAATATTCATGAAGGAAGATCTAGAGCTCTTCCAGACATTCTTCATGCAGTTTTGAATTACATGCTAACATGTAGCCTGCAGTCACATGCATCCGGCTTTAGTAGAGAAGGTTGAGATTCCACCGTGCACTGCAGCTGGCTGCATGTGAGGCAGAACGGCCTCGTTCACGAACAGCGACGACTGTATTTTAAATACTGAATATTGAATCCTGCAGCCCAGTCAAGTAGGGAACCTAAAAATGTCCAAAATGTGCGTTTAAAGGACTTGCTGAGCAAAGCAGGCACGTTTTCATGAGGAGGAGGCTCGACGTCCACCGACTCTGCCAGCTGATATTTTGTTTCATTGTGTTTGCTGAGCGATTATTGCAAGACTGAGCTTGCCAGTCATTTCGAAACGGAGTTTGTTCTTCTTTCAGAAGTTGGCAACATCCATATTCACTTCCATCTTAATCTGATGGTGGAGCGTCGGGAGGTTTCCACACGCAGCATCCTCCCGTGTTCGGAGTGCCTGAGTGTGTGCTCTGAGCCGGGTGAAGCCCTCTCCTGCCTCCGTCTATCGCTCCCTCACACAACGCCGCTGCTTTCTCTCTCTTTCTTTCCTTGTCATTCCTTGACATCGCTGCTGTAGGCCCGTGTGCACTCTCTCTCTCTCTCTCTCCTTCTCTCTCTCTTTCTTTTGCCTCCTGCTCCGGGGAGCCACCCACTCCAATCAGCATACGGCGTATGATCCTCTTACACGCACTCACCTGCACCGTATAGTGCGGTTGACTGCAAGCTGAAAGTACCATTGTGCGTGTGTGCGTACGTGCGTGCGCATGTGTGTGTGTGTGTACACCAAGTCCAGAAGGCCCTTGAAATATGCACAGCAGTCCCATGCATAATACATGGGCACAGCAGGAGAAAAGAACTTGTGAGCCGAGTGGATCTCCACCTCTCCATCTCTTCACTCCACCCCTCCCGTCCTCCTCTCCTCTTTCCGCTCTCTCCATCACTCTGTCTGCCGCCGCCGCCGCCGCCGCCGCCACTGCTGTGCATATGTTTTAAATAACAACCGTCTCTCAGGGTCATTTGTGGGTCACAAATTATGACGGAGGGAATGCACAGGGGCCGGACGGATAGATGGAGGGAGGGATGGATGGATGGATGGATGGATGGATGGAGGCAGGGGAGGGAATGAGGTGAGGCCGCGCGGCGAAAGACACGCATTTTTATGCTCGGCGGACGGAGAAATGTAATACGAAGAGAAAGGAGGCGAATGATTCAGTGTCTTCAGTCAGCTGGGACCGAACCGCCCGGCAGTTTGAGCAGAATCATTGACTTTGCCGGCTGACAGTCAAAAGGTCAGCCGAGCTGCAGACACGGCGGGACGCTGAGCCGCGATAACCTATCAGCGGCGCTGTCGTTTACCTCGGGAGGGTCGGGCACTGCTCCGAGACGCCGCCCGCGTGCCGCGAGCGCCGCGTTGGAGTCGTTCCACTTGTTAAGCCGGGCCGACACGGGGACCGAAATGCAGCGAGCGGAACCAGCCTCACAGAGGCGTGTTTACCATCCAAACACCTGCTGATGACTTCAAAAATAACCTACATGTTCAAAGCCACGGCTTTGTTCGATTTGGGTGGGGCAGATTCATATTTACTCGAATTGTAACTAGCAAACCCCTTTTGTAATTCACAAGAAACATGAGTTAATCCATGCGTTTTAAATGATGTAAGATGATGCGCAGTCACTCGACACTAGTTGGAGCTAGAGAGCCATCAGAACCCTCTCCAATGCTCAGGCAGACTGCAGGTTGGAAACAGTGAGAGGTAGTTTATACACTTGTCAGAAAGAACTGGCCAATAATCACTCTGCTGGAGCAATACGCAACAAAACTCAACTACAGGAGAAGATTTTTTTGGTTTTTTCACTGTTTTTTTTACACCAGAAGGTATCATGAAAATTGGCTTTATGTTGAGATTGTAGTCAATTTTGGTTGTAATTGTTTGGTTTTGTGAAAACACAGACATCCTCATAACATCTACTTTGTGCTGCGAGTTAAAAAAGTAAGGTTACTCCTGCACTAGGTTACCAGTTCAGCCGCTGAACGAAAACATGTTTAACACATCTGGTTCAGAGCATGTCCTTTTTTTTAAGCTTGTCAACCATTATTAATTCAATTTTCATTTAGCTGACAGAGAAAATAGTTACCGGGAACACATATGTGCAGACATATGGAACCCTGCTTTATCAAATTTATTTTTGACTCCCCTAACACACCTTTCCGATCTTCAAAAAAATTCAGATTTTTGTCTCCCCAAAAGCTGGTCAGATCTGAATTAATGGACGGATGCATTGACAGAACATGAGTTTATAATGTTAATATAGAGGATGGCAAGCCTGCACATCAGCATCACGCTGTGTTTTTCAACATATTTTTTCAGATGTGTGAATATTTCCAAGGGTGGACTCTTGCTGTCACTGGTGTGGAACATGTAATCATTACTAAAGCTGTAAAGTTGCGAAGGCCTTAAAAGCCTACAACAACCGCTGTATTGCTGTAATAGATCACTATTTACTCATGCAATTTCATGTGAATTTCAACAAGTAGTTTGCCTTAAAGAGGGCCAATTATGGACCACTTCCATGTTCTTCACACTGTGGATATCCACCTAAAAAGCTTTTTATGATTCACACTTCACGTACTGGGTATTCATGATTTCATTCATCTTCTGTACCCACTGTTTGAGTCGATCCCAGCTGAAAATGGACGGAAGCTTGAGAAAGGAATCCAGAACGAAACTGGTGGTTTTCTGGCTGTTAGTTGACATCTACACCACAATTCAGCCATTGACGTAGATTCTCTGTTCCCGCTCTGTCGGAATCATAGCGTTTCAGGGTATTTCACTTCATCGCTCCTCTTCCTGAAAGATCACTTTACTGTGACTGGTCAACTTCAGTGAAACCTTTCATCTCAATGGAGTCAAACATGGTGACGTGCAGCATAGATTAAGTGTAATTTAACACCAGTTTCAGCATCAGTGATGATGGAAATGTGAAATTAAACTTGAACAAGCCAAAAAGATGCCACACTGATGGCTGGTTTGACTGAAATTCAAGTCTCCTGCGGGCCGGTTTTGGCCCACGGGCCTCATGTTTGACATCCCTTCTCTAAAACCAATCAGTGAACAATGACAACCGTCCACAGAAGTCTGACGAGTGACTTACGATCAGCTGTTTGAGGCCGGTGAAGGACTGCTCCACTGAGTTGGCGGTGAGGACCTGACGCTTCGTGGCCGCTTGCTCGCCCAGGAATCGAACCATGAGGTCTTTCACGGCGTCGCCCTGCACGAAAACACACGCTCAGAAAGTCAGCATCGCCCAGAAGGACACAACAGAACTCTGTGGTGACAAAACGCTGGAAGGACCAGCGTGTAAACTACAGGATGTCAGAAGATCAGATCAGATCGTGTTTCTCTAAATTAAATAAACATGACTACGGGGGTTAAAATCGGAGTTGCGGGCATCCCCGTCTTTGGATGGAATCACAATCAATAAAAACAATATCTCCTCCTCGGGGAAGCCAAGCAAAGAAACGGCAGGGCTCAGAAAATGCAGTCTTTAATCCAGCTTTAAAGTAGATCTAATTTGTTTGCTGAAAACTGGCTCTGAGAGGAAAAGATGACGGGAAAAAAAATCCTTGATTTCTATTCATTTATTCAAGAAGGCATTCAAACACATTCTGAGGGGATAATGAACACAATCTGAGGCGGGAGGTGGACGCACACCAAAAGATTCAACTGAATAAATAAGTAAATTGATGTTTCATCAGGGTTGTCATTACGGGTAAATGCTGCTGTTCAGGGAGCTCAGGGGATGTTTTGGAGAAAAGAAGAACATAACAGGGTGACCCAGGCTGAGGCGGACGCGTGTGTGTGTGTGTGTGTGTGTGTGTGTGTGTGTGTGTGTGTGTGTGTGTGTGTGTGTGTGTGTGTGTGTGTGTGTGTGTGTGTGTGTGTGTGCCAACGTCTTCAAAACTGTGTGAGCTGCTCCAGAGCAGGAGAAAGCTGTGACAGAAGAAAGAGTCTCTCGGTGAAAGACAAAAGTGCAAAGCAGGGCGTGATCAAGGTGAATTCAATAATTCTTGACATGACAGATCAGAAAACCTGAGCACAAATAATAATCACCAGAGGTTCAACACACTGAACAGACCAACCCCACTAAACTTCTCCTCAGTCTTTGAGCTGCTCCGTTTGGTTCATCTCACCATGTCCCCATTCAACTTATCAATTAAGAATAATAAATAAGTGCTTTCATAATCATTCAGTCGAGTCTTTTGTGGCAAAAATGTTCAATTTCAGCAGTTTGAATGAGATTTCTTTTTCCGATTGAGTTATTTTCAAAGCAAGTTAACTGGGAATGAAACCAGTTGTTTAATGGGTATAACAGGATCTGGGCAACACTGATCTTCACTTGAGGCTGATATTATAGAATAGGTGTGTAGGACACAAATCTTACACTGAAACATGTCATGACCAATCATCGATTAAGAAACATATTCTCCTAGTTCACATCTGACAGTTGTGTTAAGTTTTAAAAAACCAAACAGGAGCCAACTCATTCGAGCCACACTCAATACCTTAATCAACTGACGCCATCGACTGCTGCTGCGGCTCACGCTGCACTGAACAGTGAAGATGCACCTCTTAAGAGGCTGTGAGTCATTTGCAAAAAGAATGTGAAGCAGTGAGGAAGCGATGGAGCTGGTCTCCACCTGATGTTCAGAACTCTCAGTACATTTAAATACAAGGTTTTTCAAGTACTTCAGAATGTTATTATTTTCATTTCAACTTGGAAAAGTTGACAATATGGGGATGATTAACTGTAACACAAGCTTGTGAAATCATATCTCATCCCATTCATGAACTGAACTTCATGTACGAGCTACTGAAACAGAGACACGGCGAACCTCTGTGAGGCTAAAAACACCTCAATCAACTACACTGATCAGTCAGTAAACATGTCAGCGTGACTGCACATGTTGTATATAGCAACCTCACTCTGAGGCAAATAAAGTAAACCTTGGTGTTAGAGCTGCTCTGAAGGTTTTCAGAAGACACACACAATAAAATAAGCATGTGACAGTTTCAGTGTTTGTCCTACCTGCAGGTTGTCAAATTTGAGCCCAGGCATGGTGAGTCTGCTGCTCTCAACAAAGGCTGGGCTGTACTGCTGGGTGGCCACGGATATTAACACCTTCCTGGTCTCTTCGCAGGGTAGCCAGGCATCATGGCGCCTGTCCACCTCGCTCAGGCTCAGCGCCGTTGCAAAGGGATCGTCACTGCCGGAAAACACGGCCTGGAGCTGGTTGAAGGGCTGCGGCTGTGCTGATGGAGCCGAGGCGGGGGTTTGACTTGGAGCTGAGACCGTTTGGGGCGTGGGGGGGTGGGACTTGGGGGCTGACTCGGCTGGAGCGGGGGTGAACACCGAGCTGGGGGTGGGCATGCTGGAGTCCAGGGGCCCTCCCGGGGTAGACATGGAGGAGGAGGTGGAGGAGCGCTGGCGATCGGGCGTGGGGCTCAGGGGCATGGGGCTGCTGCCAGGAGGGATTTCTGCATTGGGGTTGGAAACGGAGATGAAGGACGAGGGAGCAGTGAAGGAATCAAAGAAGTCGGAGGCTGGGTTGGCCTGTCCATTGTCAGTGAAGAACTTGCTGAGGCTGGGGCTGGGTTGACATACAAGGGGCACTGTCATCTTGCTGGGGGTCACGGCCTCGTCGCTCACCCCGGCGCTCCCCATACTGAAGCTGGGAGACTTGATGAGGGTGGGCTGGAAGCCATCGGGCACCAGAGACTTGGGCTGGGAGCCCTGGCTGAATATGGTGCACACTGGCACGGGCTCCTCTTTGGGGCTAATCTCTTTGGCTGACTGCAGGCCTGCTTCCTGACCTTTACTTTCAGTCAGGCTCTCAGCATCACCTTGAGGTGAAATACAAGCTGTGACTTGCTCTTCTGTGTCTGTCTGTTCTTTTGCATCCTCTGATTTCTCCTCTGAAGCTTCGTCTTCTTCGTCCATCACTGAAACTTTAATCTCACTTGTATTCTGTCCAATTTGCTCCTCTTTGCTTTCCAGAACCTCTCCAGTACTCTCCTCTTCCCCTGCTTCCAGAAAGGACTCCATAGGGACGACATCATCTTCTTCACTGTTATTGGGTGAGTCTGAGATCATAACACTCTCCATCATCTGATCGTTGAGCTTGTCTAGCAGGCTCTCTGAGGGCGTGGCGCTACTGTCCTCATGGGGAGTGGCAAATTCCCCGCCTAGGTCGATGCTGTCCTCCTGGGCCAGGATGTTTTCTCTGGAAGGGGTCTGGGTGGTGGCGGTTGACTCAGGAACGTCCGAGGCTGAGGCATCAGTGTTGACATCCTCTACTGTGATATCCAAGGTGACTGGTCGCTGGGCGTGAGCCTCCCCCAAATCCATCTTCTCGCTCTTGACAGTTAAAACACAGCAAGACACAATGTTATATCAACAGTTAATTCCCAATGACATGGATGTAAAATAAAGATGCTTTTTCAAGGCAAGAAAGCCCTGTTTTTAGCAGCTGATGGAGGGTAAATTGAACCGTACAACAAGAGAAACAAAGCACAAAATAAAACTTGTCGTGTGATTCTTAAATCTCCAGATGATGCCTTTAATTTAAGAATCAAATTTCATGTTGTGAACAAGGACAGAATTCACACAGATTTTTGTAAATCCACAGTCTTATCATTTTCATAATCCAGATATGTTTGTTAAAGTGTCAGTAGTGACAGGTGGATTCAGTCTCAACCAATCTTTGACCATAACCCTCGGTTGTCCTGTTTGTTACTATTCACTACTATATGATGCCAAAAATACAAGGAGCTCTAAGCAGACATTTCACAGACTGTCAAACAGGCCTTAAAAAGCATCCAAATGAATGAAAATAATTTACACCACAGATATGTTCAGAACTGACTGTAACAGGAACATTTTGAGATTGATGCTAAATTAAATGCCCATAAGGACTCATCTTAAGACCACCAGGCAATCCGTATTACAGTCAACTGACCAGAGTAGAAGGCAGGAAAGAAACAGATCTACGACTACCAAATGACACTGAAATCAAAGTGCAGCGCACGCACACGCACGCACGCACGCACACACACACACACACACACACACGCACACACGCACACACGCACGCACGCACGCACACACACTGCTCTTCTGATGCTCTGATTACTCCCGACTGTCCTATTTGTATATAAACACTTCATTACATAATTTTGCAGTACTTTTAGTTTACATTTTGCACATAGTTCTGGTGCAGTTTCTTGTACATAATCTTTCATATGCAATTTTGTATTGTTGGCATTCTCTGTGGACACCAAAGAAAGATGTTCACTGCGCAGGAAACATGTTTTCTGATGTATAGATAACAATAAAACTGAAATAGGTTTTAATTTTATAGTTAACATGTTAACACGAATTATGCTTTGATTACAGAAATGATCACATTATCAAGCCTGCAAGCGTCCTTCTGTCCCTTAGCTCACAATCAATCCTGCTTACTTGGCCTGTTTAGCTCAAATGACATTTTTAAGATCCGTCTTTTCATCCCGACATACATCCACACAGTTATTGATGATTTTACGCTCGATCCCTCTACGTGAACCTACTACTTCCACACTAAGGGGCATCCGTCGTTATAATTTCCTGTTTTTAAACGGTCTTCTGGTCAGCTCCGATCGATTCCTTAACTGAATAAGACATCTGTTCCTGTTTTATTCATACTCTAAGAGCTTGCCATCACAAATCCAATTAATCAGACCCCAGAGTTTCTGTTTTGATGACACCAATCCTGCTAATGCTAGTTAGCTATTGCTATCGTAGCGAAGCATCTACTTGCCACTGTCACCTCCCAATAACGCATATCCATGCTTTGGAAACTACACTCTTCAGGTAGTGCCAACACATCGTAATTAAAATTCAATAACTGAAAGATTGAGACATTGTTTTCTCACCTGACCGCCGAATGACAGCAACCGCCGTACTGCGCATGCGCCAAACAAATCCAGCCCTTGGTACGGTGTCCAGCGGGGGACAAACGTCACGCGGCCATTCATTTTCCTATTCTCGATATCGTATACGCACTTTTAGAAGCGTATGATTCGTTCAGTGGGGATGCATACGTATGAAAGGGCTACGTTGATTTCGTATGGTTTTCGACAACGCGGAAGTGCAGTCACTTGTGTTTTGGTTTAACGCAGACCGGAGCCCATTTACTGTGTTTTTCATGCTTTTTCCACAATAAAATTCTTTTAAGGGATACGAAAACGCTGGTGATATATTGAAAAATGGAGGACGACGCTCCAGTTATTTATGGTCTTGAATTCCAGGTACGTCGCAATGCCATATCGTCATAGTACTTGTCGGACAACTTCTATTCTATTCTAATATTCTATTATGTTCTATTCTATTCTAATATGTTCGTGTGTTGTTACACTCTGCAGGCTCGTGCACTGACTGCTCAGACAGCTGAGACTGATGCTATTCGGTTCCTCGTGGGAACACAGTCACTGAAATTTGACAACCAGGTAAGAAGATCCTCCTCCTCCTCATCCTCCTCCTCATCATCATCACATGTGCTAATATTTTAGAACAGACTCTTGGGGTTCTACCCACCGTGTCAGTGGAGAACACTCACCACTACGGGCTGCTTTAGGAAGTGTTGTTTTTCAACTTCACTGTGGTTAAAAATTAATAAATAGACATGCACGTTGATGCTCTGATTTTTTTACTCTGAAAACAAACGTTTTTAGAATTGAAGTTATTGTAAGTGGAGGTGAGATTAGACATAATGACAGTGTGCTTCTGCTGCTTCTTTCTACGGCAACTTGTTTTACAGTGGCACAGTGTGGTAAGCACTGTGTGGAGTTTGCATGTGCTTGTGCAGTATTTGTGTAAAGGTGTACTTTTCTTGGTAATAATTAATAAGTACAATGCTTGAAACCATGTAAATACTTACGCTGTATGGTAATAAGCCCTTATCAGATCATCTAAATAAGATTATAGTGTTTTAGATGTCAGTCCATAAATCAATGTTTTTTTGTCAGTTTCAGCATCCAAATGAGAAGGAACATACATTTATATCCCTACATTTCAGAAAATGTATTCATAATCTGCCACTGTAAATTAGACCTTCAGTGTGAATGTGAGTGCATTTGATGGTTGGAGGAATCAATATGGTGAAAACGGACAACAATGAGCCGAAAACAACAAAAGCAAAACAAAGTTGGTCCCTCCAGCAGACAACAACACTGAAAGCAAACAAAACTTCAGAAGGCTTGCACATATTAGTCCCTATATGAGTATTTCACATTGTTGCTCACAGAAAGTATGTTTGCCTGTGAGATGGATGAAGCTTCCATTCTGAGTCAGCCTGTTTTGTCTCTCTTCTGGCTAGCTGTGGAGCCTAAACCAACAGATTAAAGTCTGGTTGGTGCTTCTGAAACCTCACTGTTTATGTCAAGTCAGGCTACTTAGTCTGAGTATGTGTCTCGCTGCTCTGCAGAAAATCAGCTTCAACCTTTCAGAGCCTCACTCCCTGCTTAGCTTTATATCCTGGAGACAAAATGATGCTGTTACAGGATCTTCCTCATTTCAGCTCATTACTTCGGGGGTTACCACATTACGTCTTGTGATCTGGCACAAGTTTTATGCCATAGTCCCTTCTAGATATAACCTCAGCAGATAGAGGTGATACCAGGAGTGTCAAACAGGTTTTAGTTTAGGGGACAAATGCAGTCCAGAGTCATCTTGAGATACACAGCATATGCGGTGAAAATGTCTAAATTGTCTCAAAACCAAACAATTAACTTCTCCTATAGTTGTATGATGGTTGTTTTTACAAACTCACCCTGACAGCGTGGCTTTGAGACTAGTTTGATGACATTTCATTGCAGCATCACTGATATCTCAGCCCAGATTTCAGCATTATGTTTTTTTTTTTTTTTTTAATGTTTTATTTTATATTGTCAAAATTTGCCTGTTTTTTTGGCGGGCTGGATTGGAGTCTCTTGCAAGCAGATTTTGACCCATGAGCCTTATGTTTGACAACCCCTGAGTTTGGGGCCTTGCTCAGGGGACCACGGTTGTGACCCGTCATCTGTGGGATTCAGAAAGTGAACTTCAAGTTCCCACTCTCCCAGCTTTCATTTTTGCCTTCGGTAAATACACTTACCGGTATATACTGTTAGTCTGAATTGACGAGTGCAAAGTGATCCAACACTTTCAGTATGGAATGTTTAAAAATGGTTATGTTGGAACATTACCATAAAGAATTGACATCTACACATTGCTTTTTCTGAGTCTTCAACACAAAATCCTCACATATGAAAAGTTGAAGCCAGAAAAATTTGGCATTTGTCACTGTAATAACTTATAATCTATTTACAAGACTGAGGTGTTGCTGAAATGTTTGCAAATTATTTTATTTCAGTTTATTTTTGTCTGAAAACTGTCCACAGCATATGTATATATATGTGTATATATATATATATATATATATATATATATATATATATATATATATATATATATATATATATATATATATATATATATATTCTTATTGATTATTAATGTGTCAGCTGATAACTGATATCTGCTACTTCAGCAGAACTCCGTTTTTTTAAGCCACCATTCATTCTGAAAGTGAGACAGATCTGTTGCATGTTGTGTCTTCATCTGTGCTTTCTCTGAAAAAGGTCTGATTGTTAGTGAGGGTTTTCTCCTGCCATCGCATTTTTGTGTGTGTGTGTGAGTGTGTGTATGAAGCAGAAAGAGTGTGTGCGTTCACATGCATGCATGCACATCTTGCAGAGGTCATTACAGAGACAGATGACAGAAACAGTTGGCTCTAAACGGGGGGAGAAATAATTAGCTCTCTGAGAGCGAGCGAGGAAGGATGAGAGAGGGAGATGGAGAGAGAGAGGGAGGGATGGAGAGAGAGAGAGAGATTTGTGCCTTGAAAAAGCGAGCCTATTTTCTGGCAGAGTTCAGTGTGAAAACAGTCTGGCACTGAACGCAGACATAGTTCAATCCAAGTCTTGTGTAGCGAGGCTAATGCAGAGCTTGTTGGGAATGGTGACAATGCATCCCAGTCGATCTGTGTGATTTCTTATTACACACTGTCAGTAGCTTAATATACTCCTCCTAACACTCTCCTCCACTCTGGCATGAGCCGCAATGCAAGAACACCAAAGAGGTGAATTCTTCATACCAGCGGAAATCTAATCTTAGTACAGTTATTAGATTTAGTGGCGGTGAAGCTTCTTATTGCTCATTTATTCAGTGGTGATTCTACTTAAAATGCCACTGCCAACTGTGGGATTTTACAACCTTTCGAATAAAAGTTGAACGAGACAATAATGAGAGGAGAATAAGGGCAGATGTGGCAATCCCAGGTCCGTCGAGCCGTCCGCCTCCTCAGTCCGATTTGGACTCGTCGTGTGTTCACACTCGCCACCAGGTTTACTTGGGATAAAACCGGAAAAAACTCATTTTGCTGCGATTGCTGTGTTAGTGCAGTCAGTTCGTTTAAGTGTGAACGCTGCCATCTGAGCCCTGATTGTGCACCAAATAACCGAAAGACGCCACAGGGATGGATGTACAGGACTTCTGCTTTGAATAAAGCTGCTAACTCGGCATTAGATTTGTTTCATGGCCGCTCAGTGCAGTCGTGTTTAAAACTCGTTTTATTTTATTGCCCAGCGATGTGAATGGGAGTGTGTGTGAGACCTTGTTGAGGCAGTGTTTCAAGTGAAAACGTATCATTTTTGTGTTACTCGCTTCACAAAAGTTTCGCATTGAAATAGCAACATTTGGAGAAATTCGTATGGACAGTTGATGAAGCTGCCATTCCCGGTGACTCTCAAAACTCTGGAAAAGGCCTCGAAGCCATCGTGTCAGTGAATAAATGACGCTTGTAGACTCAGAGTCATCAACTGATTTAAGATTGTTCTCTCTAAAAATTGGTGTTTAGTTAGAAGGAATTTTGGGGAAAATTAGAACTTGTATTTAGTTTTTTCAGAACACTCTATGTAGATGAAAATTTACAGAAAGAAAACCCAAATGGCCCATTTTCTGCTCTTAATGTCAAAAGGCATTTTAAAGCTGTAGAAACCAATTGGAATCTTTCCTCATCCTCAAGTCAGGTTCTTTGAGATGAGCCGGCTTGAATTATGGGTTTTTTCTGTACATTTGATGTTATTCATGAAGCTCATTGAGTTTTCCTTTTCTGAATAAGTTCACCGGTGAACCCTGGTTAGCTCGGCTCGTGTGGGCTTGTATGAAAAATGTTTTTCCGATCGGCATTTTAGCCTCTGATAGCTCCGGCTGTATCCATAATCCTGCCGGCCTCTCCACCTCCCATTAAGCATAATGCAGGGTGGAAATGTCTCTCTTAACTCGCCGAGCACCTCTCAAATCCCTCAGAGACCAATAGCTGGAATGACAGATCGGAGGGTGCGCCGGCATGGCATTTAAGGCTGCTAACGAGATAAAGCGGCCGAGCTTGGCACCTCTCACCCGCTCGCTACTCCTCCGCCCCGCTTACTGTCATCTGCACGGCTAAAGAGCTTTAGTGGAGAAGCCCGTGAAGTGGGGGCCACAAGCCAGCTTGGCTTTATCCCTCCCCTCGCCCCGCTCTCACCGGTCTCCCTCTTCTTCTCCTCCTCCTCCTCCTCCTCCCTGCCTGGATTCCTCCCACCGTCGGCACGTAATTAAAAGCACTGGGCCGGGTGCCCAAGTGGATGAAGGCTATGAGTCACTCCCTGGGCTTGGAAGAATGAGGGATAAATCACCTGCGGGAGGAGGGCTGGAACTTCTCTCCCCTCTCACACCTGGGTTCATTCGGGGGGACCCTATTACTAGTCCCTCCAATTACCCTGTCCCGCCGGCCTGAATTTATTTGTACTGCTCCCCCACCGCCATAAAATTATAACTTTGCGTAATAATTTTTTGCTCGATGCAGTCCCACCCAAGGTTAATAGTCGCCGAGCTGACTTTGAGAAGGCTGAAGGATGCCGCCGCTCTGGTCCTCTTCTCCTCCCCCTCACACCTCCTCCGTTCAGACTCCTGTTCAGCCTGTAAAAGTACTACAGGCAAGGGGAGCCGAAGTGCCTAGCAGGAGTTATTGTCCAGTGCAACCCCATTAACGGTCCCCCAAGGCGCTGTAAGTGTCTTTCTTATGGGAGAAACCACCATTAATTGTCTGATCAAACCTTGAGACTCTCACTGTTTTACTGCATTGTGGGCCCTGAACTGTATTCAATCTGGGGCCCTCGTAGAATACATTTCCATGTAATGAAAACAGTTCAGTAAGGAGGAGCTTCTATTAAGTTCTTATGGATAAAACTTCAGCCTGTTTTTTTTTTTCCAACTTGTGTACTGTAAAATCTACACTATTGATTGTGTTTACAAGTGCAGTTATAACATCGACAAAGCAAAGACAGGTCAAGGAAACCCAAAGGTTACCACAAAGTATCTGCAGTTATACAGTTGTGCTTATGGTTGGGTGATTGTTGCATCTCTGATAATCAAAAAAGTATTAAGAAAATGTTTTCCTCGGATGGAAGCGCTCTATAGTTCTCATCAATACTAGTGGTATACAAGTATGTGGGCTCGTATGTGGCCTCACTGGGCCATTCATTCATTGTCCCTTTGATAAAGTTCAATATCCCTTCAGCCTCAGCTCTTTTCAATGTGCTCTCTTTTCCCCGTCACTCTCGGGAGGGAAACCACAGTGACGTTGCACGTATAGAAACTAGTCAAAGTTAGAGCTGCAGCCTGGAAAATAACCATATAAGCACCCGTGATATACTGGGAGGACTGTGGATTGCAGAGACTAACAAACAACTAGAAATAAAAGATTTTTGAAACTGCTCTTTCACACACTTCGGTTGAAGCAGTCCTTTATTGAAGGAGCTCTCGAGTACCCTCAGTGTCGTGCAAGCTTGAGCATCGTTCCCCCAAAGCTTGAGCTACCGTCCTCCTCCTCCTCCTCCTCCTCCTCCTCCTCGCTCCTTCCGGCTCCACCTCAGGCTCAGGGTAAACGTTTGTTCAACAATCCTGCGCAGCCGGACTTCAGGGGTGCTGGGACTCTGGGCGGCTGGGTCTTGTCTCTGGAGCAGAACACTCTGGAGCTGGAAGGCTGAGTGTGAGGGAGGGGTTGAGAGAGTTGAGCCGGCGAGGGGCGTAGAGGTGAGTCGATGTGCCAGCATCGCACATTCGCTGCAGATCTGTCTGCTGAACATCAGCGATCTGGATCTCTTCTTCTTCTACATTTCAGACGTGTTTCTTTTGGACTGAAATCTTGAATCCACTGAACTAATCATCATGTTTGCAACAGTTTCCCTATATTTACTACGAATCAACAGTTCTCGGGTCTAATTTTTTGTTAAATCTGTGAGTCTACAGAGTGAAACTTGATGATACTTTAATACGACGTACCTCTCACACATACAACCAATTAAAAGTGTTGCATTATGTGGTTCTGTTAAAGATTCACAGCCACCATATTGAGCAGGAAGTATTGCCATCGTGCTTTCTCTCCACTCACGACTATGCCGACTACCACCACACACAATTTGCAGATCAAAACAACAGATTTGAAGTTAGGGTACCATTAGCTAAAGCTAAATTGTCGTGCGCTGACAAAGGTTTGATTACTACAAATGTCTTTTAAAGAAAGTGCACAATTAAAGGCCTTGTACAGAAAAGCTCTCTTGGATAATGCGGTCCTATCCCCAGCCCCTTTTAGCGGGGCCATTTGTCTAAAAAAGAAAAACAAATGAGCTGTTATCATTTTCCTCTCTGCCTTTTTTTCCCCCTGACTTCTCCAACATGTCGTTTGCATAACTCCCACGAATCCAACATGACTTCTAAAAGTGTCTTAATCGCCACTTTAAAGGCTAAATCAAGATGAAAATCTCCAGCTGTATGAAGTTGACGTGGAGAGTAAAAAAAGAACTAAAGCGACTCCTGCCTTGAAATTACGTTGACTGTCATTTTCGGGAGGTAAAAAAAAAAAGAAAAGAAGAGAGGAGCGTTCTCGGTTTCAGGGGGGAAATCGGAGGAGCGAGCAGAGCTTTGAACTGCGGCTTGTACGAGTGGAGGGAGGTGCACGGAGTGCGCTTCTCAGCCTCATCCTCAAACCGTCTCTGCTTCTCTTTCAGATCCACATCATTGACTTTGATGATGAGAATAACATCATTAATAAGAATGTCCTTCTGCACCAAGCTGGGGAGATATGGCACATTGGCGCCAGTCCTGCAGATAAGGCTGTGCTTACCACCTGCTATAACAAAAGTGAGTCCCACTGTTTCCTTCTGTCTTTGGCTCCATTCATTGCCTCTTTATGTTTCTCCTTTTTTTGTTCTTTTGTTTTATTGTGTTTCTGTTTTTCTTTTTTCTTCTTTTTTCATGTCCTTTATCGTCTTCTTTTGTTAAACCCAGGATTTCCGCAGAATGCTACAGTGAAAAAAGGAAAAATGCTAATGATCTAGAGTTGGTCCAAATTGGCTTGTTTTCATCTTTTCTCGGTATCTGACACTTGAGAAATAGAGATGAATGAATTCGTGAACACGCTGAGGCCCTGGATGGACGTTCATCCACATCAAGCATTGAAAACGGAGTGTCAGGGTGGATGAATCTGAAAATATTTGTTCAACATCTCAGTTTTTATTGAAAAAATCTTTGGCTTTTTAATCCGGTATGATCAAAAGGCTTAAGTTCCACTTTGTTGTAGGTCCACAAATCTCTTCTCTTGACTGCATGTTTATATGATTTGAGTTTTGTATATTTAATAAATACAATTTAAATACTATTTATGTATTTTTATTGAGGCATTACAGTGCCACTGCTATTTAAACTACAGTTTTTTGAAGGGTTTCAGGTGGAAAGATTCCTTTTTGATAAGGTTTATGGTGTCGTTAAAACCGACACCCAAAACACAATGAAATTTTGTTTTTCACTTGAAGACGTGAAAACCCTGCCGAATTCTCTCCATTTTAATTGTTCGCTCTTCTTACTGTAGCCAAAATAATACATGTTCAGATTTTCGTCAAGGACTCCTCCACTTGTAGCTTCCAAATGAACAAAACGAGCGAGACAAGCTGCTGGCAGGATGGTCGGACTTTGAGAAGTTGGTAGTGTTTACTTCAGTGTCCCTTGGCTAGGCTTATCATTACTCACGTTCTCTTTGTGTCAGTCTCTTGGACACTTGCCATACATACAACCTACACACTGATTGCTCAAGTTTTTTTTTCTCTCCCTGATGTATTTGACTTAGACGCTGTGAAAATACAACATGGCATCGCTCCAAGTCTTCCAACAGTCGGTAAAACCATGGATGACACAGTGTCTGCATTATGAACCGATTTCTTATTGGATAAGTAATTTAATTTAAAGATTTTTGAAGAAAAACTACAGCTGTTTGTTCCTGTTTTGTTAAAATATGGAGTTGTGGAGTGAATGATTCTACATTATGTTGAGGCAGAAGCTCAAGTTCTTCCTGGAAAATCGTCCTTTTGAAAGAGCTTTTGCAGCCACACATATATTCACTGAGATACAGCTTACAGCCATGTATTTGGGGCTTTCGAATGGAGTCTGATTTTTTTTTTTTTTTAAACTAAGCTTGGTTAAAGCTAATTAAATAAAACCACAGAAGAAACAGAAGATTTTTTTTTAATACTTTGGTCCTTTGTTGCCAAGGTTAATGATTATATGGCAAAATGTTGAAGAGCAGTATCAAGCAATTCAGTATTCTTCTACTGATATGCACTTTTGGTCACCTTTTTTGTATTTTCAATAAAGAAAATGACATAAAAACATTGGGAAATATAGTTACAACTGTAAAGGATATTGAGGTCTTTGACAGACTGTCTTCGGTAATGTGAGCGTCGCATGCTGGAGGTTTTTCTGATACAATGGTGCAAGTACAATGGACTTCGTGTAAAAATCCTCTAATTGTGAATATTTTAAAATAATACTCCGAAGATTTTGGACCCACGCCCTATCCCTGTCATTTGCAAAGTGAGATAAGCTCATAAATACCTTTTTTTGTCTGTGCATCCAGCGGCTGGATCCCAGCTGTTAGCATCGTAGTTAGCTTAGCTCAACTGCAGGAGGTGAAGAGGAGACAGAGCCGGATTGACGAAAGTGGACAAAACACTCCTTCCAGTGGTCCAGGGGACGGCGTATTAGCACGTGAAGTAAATCCGAATGGTTATAAAACATTTTAAAAGACGTGTTTTCTTTTCAATCCGTTAAAATAACGTTTTGCCTACTTCTTGAATAATGCTAAAGAATGCAAAATGTTAGAATAAAAAAAAAAAATCTGTTTTTAAATCATCAACTGATTTTATATGACATTATAATATAGTAAGAAATGAAATAGAAAACCTTGGATTTAGGAAAGGCCTGGTTAAACTAACAGTCTTATTTTCTTACCTGGGTGTAGCTCATACACACACTCATGCTCCTGACAGGAAATGCTATTTTGGTTTTAATGAGCAGAAGGGTGATGCTGATATATTCGTCGTCATCATTAATTAAAGAGAAAACACGGTTGCTGCAGCTCGCCCAGTTTCTGAACATGTGACAGGATGTAATTACATATTTTTTTTAAGGTTTGGCTAAAAATAAAGCTTCACTAGTTTTTTTTTTTTTTTTTTTTAACCAGATGTGAACCTGGCAGAAGCGTTTTGTGTGTGTGTGTGTGTGTGTGTGTGTGTGTGTGTGTGTGTGTGTGTGTGTGTGTCAGAGGTTGCAGGAGCAGACAGCGCTGGAAGCTGGGACTCGGGTTAGATACTACAGGGACAGAGAGTGGCCCCCCCCCTCCACCCTCGGTCCATCTCTCACTCTGTCAGCTGCTCATGCTTGAGTTCACTGGATGACAGGCTGTCCGGACAGCCCACCCCATGCTCCTGCTGCTGCTGCAGCTGCAGCTAAAACCACGTGCATTTCCACAGTGCCTTTCAGTGGCCCTGCGTACTTGTGAGCAAGAAAGAATCTTTTGTACACGCAGATTGTTCTGCAACTTACTGCAGCTGCAAGGTTGTGTAAAACCACTGAGGAGTCTGTGGACCTGCACCACATCGGGTTTTAGTTTGACAAATAGGCCTAACGCCAGTGTTTCATAGCTCAACGCCTGCCCACACACTGTCAGTGCATACACCGAAAAAAGTGTCTCTCGCTTTCTGTTTGTGATTGGTTATACTCTCAACTCTCCAGACTTTTAGTCCATTTACTGAATCAACTCTGCGTTTACTCCACTGGTTCTATTTAGCAGCTCTGGGTTATCTGTCAGAAAAAGGAAAAAATAATTTATAGAGTGACGAATAACTCAATTTCTTTAAAGGTACAGTATGAAATGTCATTTTGTCCATATCATCAATAAAATCATCATCTCAGTGCTGGAGAGATTTCTTCTGAAAGATAAGCAGTGAGCCTCAGTGCAGTTAGTCTTGTAATAACACTTGGTACCACATGATGGTGCAGTGAGTCACTAAAGCACTGAAGTTATCTGTGACTCACTGCTGAGCTGAGTCTGAGCCAGTGATTGGTAGGAAGGTTGTGATCCTTACGAGGAGTTTTCAGATGGTGAGAGGTCCAGTTCTGGAAAACAGGTCTCAAAAGTAGTCAAAACAATCCCGTTCTTCCATCCAATTCATGTCCTTTCCAGCATAGTTGGTTGGCTTTTCGTTTTAGAAACATCGTAATAAAATCTCATTTGATATTTGGCTTTGAAAAAAAGCTTAATCGTCTTTATGATTTTACGCACACACACGCACACACACACACACACACACACACAAAACTCTAATATTCCTTTTTGCGCTTACACAACTTGACATTTTCAGATGTACTCACTTTTACCCTTTGTTAAAGAGATGATTCAATTACCATTTGGAAATCACTGGAGGGAAACACAATCACAAAACACTCCTAACAGACCCGCTGAACACTCATAAGACAAGTTGCTCGTGTTGCTAATCCGAACGAGTGGCTGACACGTCGAAATGTGTGTGTCTGTCTAACATGTGCAGAGTGACTTGAGTGTGTGTCGCCCTCCCTCCCTCCTCTGCAGCCTGCGACAGCCGCGTGGTGTCCTGCGCCGCCGTGTGGCGGATGCCCTCCGACTGGGAGACGGGAAGCCACGAGTCGCCCGACGACTCCGCCCACAACCCCCAGACCCTGGAGCTGCTGTGTCACCTGGACGACAGCGCCCACGGCAACGCCGCCTGGTAGGTGCCGCAGCTGTCAGGATCCGGTTGTGTGTGTTGGTGTACTGATGAATGATTTGCACACAGAAAGACGCTCAGATTCAGATGAGGCACAAACTCGAGCCTCCCTGAAAAAGGCTTTGATGCAACTGGGCTTCAAATCATTTCAGTTTTTATTGGATGCTTCCGAAGCATTAGCAGAAGTTAATGTAATTTGTCCAATCTCTAAATAGCCATTAGCCTTTTCTTTATTTCCAGCCATGTGGACCTCAGCATGTTAAATAAGGCCGGCACATTAACCAATTACTGGATGATGCTGTTGCCAAATTACAACAAATGAAAGCTGCATTTTTTTTTTATATTTCTTTATTCCCTAATTTAGGATTCGTTCACATGATGTTTCAAGTAAAAATGCATCGTTTAACTGTTTTCATTTCAGAACGGTTTTATGTGTACATGGCAACATTTTGAAAACAGTCCATCCAACAGTGTCGCTGGCATGCCAGGCCACCAGATGGCGCTTTTGGTTGTTTTTGTAATGAAATCATATACATATTGGCTTCATGAGCAAACTTCTCTTTTAGATTTTTTCTTGTTCACCACATTACTCTTCACACTGACAGAGCCAGTTGTGTTGTCTGTTTCTGTAAACGGTTGCACTTGGCAGAAATTTTGGTACAAAGGTGCGTCTTATGCGATTACAATATGCATGGCGTGATATAAAGTGAGCGCAGAAAGCACACGAGGGGCTGGGCACAGATGGAAACGTCGTAGGTCTTACAGAAATTGACGCTGCCCACACGCTCCCCGCCATCAGATGCTGGAATAAGGCTGCTCTCTTTCTCCATGCAAGCGGTTTTAATTTATTTTTTAAATTTTCTTCCTGGCTCAGACTATTGACTGGCCCACATCTCAGATTGTAGTCACGGCCCGCTCCTTTTGTCTTACAGTCACAGCTCCTCGCCATAACTCACCACCGCCTGTGAGAATGAAAATCAATGATCAGTCCTCCCTCTTCCTAGCCCCCCCTCCTCCTCTATTTTTTTTTTTTTTTTTTTTTTGTGTCTGCCTCATGATTGCTATCATTTTTAGAAGGCGCCAATCAGTTAGCGTGATGCATACTGTAGCGGGGGTCTGCGAGGGGGAGATAACGGCGAGGAAAGAGGGACGAAGAAAGGGGGAAAGAGGGAGAGAAGAGAGGTCGGACGAGTGCAACCTGTTGTGTGCGTCCTGCGATCACATGAGTGGGAATCGTGTTTTGTGGCAATTTCCTCTTGTACGCTGCGAGAAATATGAAAAAAGCCCCGCCTGTGATTTAGAATATGGTGCCACATCTGGCGTAGCACTCCTTAAGAAGCATGACATCGTGGCGTTTGTTGTAAAGTTTGGATTAACTGCATTATTCCCAAAGAAGTAAGAAAACGAAACGCAAGAATTTTCAGAAGTTCAAGTATCAGCTGGTCATTAAAGCTTTCAACTGTGCATTGTGATTCCGTAGCTCTTCCTTGTTTGTTGTGTTTTCTGTCAATTCTCGTCTTTCCATCAATTCCATTAATATTTCCTTTTCATCCTGTTTTATGTGATATTTAAACTTTCTATTATCTTTATTCGATGTGTTCTATTCATTGTGGAGCAACACTGCAAAAGAATTTGTCTCTGGGATTAATGAAGCTATTTTATTCTATTCTTTTCTATTCTGTTTATCCCAATAACAGAGAAACTAATCCAAATTGAGTTTTTTCTGCTTTTCTATCCACACTAAAAATTAAAAAATGTTCTTGTCTGTCTGCCAGATGGTCCATTCAAGCTCCCAGGATGACAGACTTTAACCCTTTTACCACCAGGGCGGCTGGATTTATTTCAATTTTGTGGCTGCAGAATTGTGAGAAAATGTGCAACGTGTCAGTGCTTTGGATCTTCACTGAGAGTCTTCTTTACTTAGAGCCTCAAAGTTTGCATGTATTCAAGAGTTTTAGGACAAATAGTACTTTTAGCTTAAGATCGGGGTTAGCGGTAGTCAGTTAAGGTTTGGGTGAGGGGTTTACGAACACATTAAGTCAGTGGGAAGGCCCCAGAACCATAGCGCCGCCAGTGTGTGTGTGTGTGTGTGTGAACATGCGCATGTCAGAGGGCAGGTCAAGCAAAGCTGCCGGGTAAAGATTGATGGCTCCAGGTTCCACCATCTTAACACACCCAGAGCTGTAACCCTCACAAGGGCACCACGCTGAGTACACGCAGTGTGTGTGTGTAGTGTACATGTGCGTCTGAGGCAATGTGTGCGTTATGGGAGTGTGAATTCAATGCTGTGAAGCCTGTAGCCTCTGCTGTGCACTATTGGCTTCCCCCGAGATGGATGGCTTTGGTCTGCTGCCCACCTCCTCCATCTCGCCACAACACACACACACACACACACACACACACACACACACACACACACACACACACTCTGATAACACCCACAGCAAGCACCAGTCAGAAGACAAAGAGTAAAGTGGTTTGTATTCTTGTGAGCCTTTCCTTTGTTTTTTGTGTTTGTGTGTGTGTGTGTGTGTGTGTGTGTGTCTGTTGTGTGTGTGTTTATTCACCTGCTTGTGCGTGTTTGCATCCGCTGTAGCGTGTCTGCCCGTTCACAGAGCCTTGCATCCTCCACGTGTGTGTTTTCCAGGTGCCGGCGTCCCTCCACTCCCACCAACAATAACACTTTCTCCTTCCTCTAAATCCCCTCATTGTTTGGGTGGGCAAACATTTGAGCCTCTGCCCTGGTGTGAGGCGTGTGCTGAATGGAAATATTGGCAAAGCAGTAACCCCCCCCAAAAAAAAAAAAAAAATCAGGCGACACACAAGGCTCTTGAAATTGGGTTTTGTTTTTGATTTTTCTGTTTTTGTTGTTGGTTTTTAAAGAGACGGCAGTGGTTATGCGTGTACCACCGTTGGTGTACCACCACAGCAGTTTTTTTTTTTTATCCTCTCTTTCTTCTTTTTATTCTTCTTCCCGCACTTGGTTTCGATTGGGAACCTTGCTAGTTGAGTGAATCGATTCCTGTGGAGCCATTTGAGCCAATCACGGCCCTAGGAGGGGATGGTAAAGCGCAGAAGGCAACAAGGTTGATTTTCTAAAGTGGGGTGTGACAGGAGGGGGGAGGCAGGGGTGATTGCATGTGCTTTGAACAAACGTGCATAAATGCAGTCATGTGTATAAGTGTGTGATCTTTTTTGAGCTGTAAGCAGAGAGCTTTGAAAAATGTGCTGGTTTGCTTTTATATATATGTATGTTTGTTTTGTGCACTCGTATGTGTGTGTGTGTGTGTGTGTGTGTGTGTGTGTGTGTGGGCACTGATTCTTTGCTTTTTGTCCCAAATCCCAATCAATCGGCCCCCTGAAGTGGCCGCAGACTGTCGGCCGAGTGTGTGTGTGTGTGTGTGTGTGTGTGTGTGTGTGTGTGTGTGTGTGTGTGTGTGGTGTGTGAAACACCGTGATGGAGGCATTGGGCCTTGGTCTGTGCCTTCAGTAGTTTTTCTTTTTTATTCATTTTTCATTATTAAACAGGGGAAGTGACATATTATTGCAGTTCTGCCCATCGGTTCTATCTGGGACATCGTTCATTGAGGTGTGTTTTGATAGCATTTTATCGACCCTCAACCCTCTGTTGAATCCTCTCAACGAATCTGAATCCTTTTGAATCCTCTATCTGATTACACTCAGATCTGACGCGTAGGCAATACATTTCAAATTACATACCTTTTGTTTTTGATTTTTCTTTCCCCCTGAAAAATAAAACGAATTTTGAAATCCTTCAGGGTGATTGTACTTGAAATAAATAAACCATTCCAAAAGTTGTTGGATGTTCTAAAATCTCACTGCAGCAAAGTTTTAAAACTGAGCTGTCATTAAAGTTAATGTTTTTGAGGTAAAAAAGCTTCAATGAGCCTGAAGGATAATGCAAATGTGAAAGTAGATGGACAATAGCAATAACATTCGCCTCTAGACTGTGAAGACTCCCCGGCCATATATTCTCCTGGGACTTGGTAGTTTTAGAGTTGAGTCACCTGCAAGAACATCGTTTTCAAAATGTTGCCGTTTACATGTGCAACTTTTCTGAAATGAAAAGTGTCTCTACACAAGACTGGAAATCCTAAATTGCTTCTAATGCAAGCAGCTTGAGTGGCAGCAAACTCCACTGATGTGTAAGTTTGTGCATGAATGCGACTAACAGTGTAAAGTGCCTGGAGACCACCAAAGCCGTGCAAATCGACTCCACTTATAACAAGGAACTGAAGTCAGTTTTACCATTTAATAGCACTAAAAGATGAATCCCTTGAGAAAAATGCACAAACTTCCACAATGACACTAGACACTTTAAGGAGAAAAAAAAAAATACATTTTGGGATTGTTGAGGATTTTGTGACAAACTTAAGCTGCCACCAGGGGATTATTGATCTCCTTTGGCATCATATTTTGGGTTCTCATCTTTTTGTAATCAGTGGTTCGCACATATGTTGTTCTTAATATTTTTTGTTCAGGTTCCTTTCAAACCATTTGGAGTTTTTTTTCCCTTGAATGTGACTTCTATAGTCATTCTTACTCAGCTAGTTCATCTTTTGTTGCTAAAGGTCAGAGTCAGGCATACAGCTATCTTCCATGTGTGTCTTTTTGGGTTATCTCATGTATACCTTCGCTGAATGTCTTCTCATTTGCCTCAGATGTTCGCCTACTCTGCCAAAGCTCAAGGTCACAGGGTCTTTCTGTATTCTCAGCCTCGCGTTAATGGTCGTGAACTCGTTTCCCATCCACTAAACAACACAGAAGGAAAAACAACCATTGAACAAGAAATTTCACCTTCAGTTTTGTGCTTATGCTCTGCGGCACGACAAAGTGGAACTTTAAAGTTTCAATATAAAGGTTAATATGGCACTATTTTACCGATCCAGGCCAGTTCTGCCTGAAATTAGGCTGCGTGTGGCCGCTGAATTAAAATGTTTTTGACCCCCCTGAGCAAAAACTGATCATAAAATAGATTTTAATGTCATGTCAGCTGCAAAATCAAACTTTGTGATCCCATTCCTCAATAAATGAGGTTACTGCTCTTCTTCCACATCGCCTTTTTGGTAGTCATGTCATTGTATTCTCAGGGTTCAGCAGTTACTTTAAGACAACACTGTTTTTATGACCAGTTCAAATCATATTCAAAACAGCAGAAATGAGACCTGTCATTCAGTGCTCCGAAATCTCTTGTTTTCATTGTGATTTATACATATAGTCCTGAAATCTCATCCAGAAGTAAGAAAAACATACACACTGCAGTGGCTTTCCGTAGGGGAGGCTAGAATTACACTCGTATGGATGCAAAGCACAACAAAGTGAGGGGAGAGCGACACGGGGAGGAAGAAGCGCATCTGTGTTCCAGACATAGATATATGAGGCTTTTAAAACCACCATAGCTCTTCTCGCTAGTATTTACATACCATTCCGGTTGCCAGCGTGCCAGCTTGTTGTAGATCTCAAGGTCAAATGCATATAAGTCTTCGTCTTTCGTCAGGGAAAAAGTAATGTGCAGTCCTGTACACCAACTGTTTGCCTCTCCCTGTCTGTGTTGCATGAATTAATTGATACTATAGGGAAGCATACGGTGTGTAAATACCAAACTTGTGAGCATATTTTAATTGGTCCTGCGTTGTGCCTTTCGGGAATGTGTGTGTTTGTGTGTGTCTGTGAGAGGAGGTGTGGGTATGTGACTTGCTGCAGACTTCATTTTAAAGGTCCACCAACCAGATTTCTAAGGACAGAATGTTCACGCAGTCATTTTGGTAACCGAACTCTGGTCAATTCTCACTTGAACCCACTGAATAAACATCCCAGAATCACCTGATGCTACTGAAATAGCTTTCTTCTTTTCATACAAAAGTGTGGATTTCAATGAGTTATTGGGGCAACCCATAAACGAGAAGGAATTTCAGTAGTTTGGTCAATAATTCATAAATACGTGGAGACCTCTGGGGTTTTGGTTTAGTTTGATACGTATCTCCCCAAGTTTAAGTCCTTGCCTGGCATTCATCGTGGTTATTAATCGGTTAAAAAAAAGGGAATAAAACTGATCATGAGAAACACTCTCGAAGCAGTTGAAGTAAAGTCCAGTTGCAAATTGAGTGAATATGTGCAACTCCAAAATAAACAGCTGCAGGTTTTATGGATCAGAGGCACTCAGGAGGATTTTGACATATAATGAGCTTCCTTGTCCCCATCAGCTGCTTCGGCCGAGAGCAGAGAAACTCCACTTTAAATTGACATTTTTATTTCCACCCAATCAAAACTGCAAATGAGAGCGTCGATACCATCCGAATGAGAATGACTCACTGACACTGATGTTATTGAACTTATGAAGCACAACAAACGTCCGTTTCCGTCATATCGGTGCCAGGTTCAGTCTTCACTGACTCGGCTCCAGTTAAAACAGGTCCAGTACCTGGTTCAGGAAACGTCTGCGTGACGAATCTGCAGCATTCACAGTGTGCAGACCTGCCGAGTGTACGATTTGGGTTTTTCAGATATCCTCAGACTGGGTCTACCAATTAGCCATTGTGTTGTTTTTGTTGCTCTGTGCTGCTTCCTGTGCCAACTGTTGAATTACCTCGGTAACTAACAGCATCGGAAAATATGTCCAACTGAATTGAGCTTGCGTCCACGCCATCTGCGCCGCCTTCGTGGCCTCACATGAATGGTAGCTCACCCTCATACGAGCTGTTTATCAACTTCCTCTCATTCATCAATTTCTTCCAGGAACTGGTGTTTATGTTGCTTTTTGAAAGTCCGCCGAAAATTGCACCATTATCGTCAGAGTTTGTGCAGTGGACTGCTTGCAGCCGATCATAACGGCTTACCAACTAAAAATATTTAACTGAATGAGCGTCTCAGTTGCTGCACTGACCCACATGGTGTTTGTCTGATATGTCACAGCAACACCAACAGTAATACAGCTACATGTGACAGATGACCAAGAGTAACATATGAGCTACTTTCTGAAAGTAATCAGCTACTTTTTATCGCTTGGGTGTTCCTAAAGAGCCTCTTATATCCTTTAGAGAACAGAGACAATGGGGAAAAATCGCGAAATCCGGGCACTCTTCAATAAGTTTGTGGTCACAGCAGGAGTACTGGAGGCAAGTGAGGAATGCGCTACAGAAGTTTTTAAAACAAAAACAACAAAACAGCATCTGTTTATTTGGTCTCCAGGTAATGAATGTAAATCATTGTAGTGTCCCCCTAAATGACGGCGAGAAGTTTGCCCGTGCATCACCAATCCATGACTTTGTGCTCCTCAGGAGGGCAGTAAAAGCTGTCGCTCAGCCGCCATGAATTTACAGCCCTTATAAACACCTCCCCTATTCCCCTCCCTCTCTCCCGCGCCACATTTTCCAACAGCTCTATGCATATTTGAAGCCGGGATTAAAATCCAGAAGCAAACTTTAACTTTGTCTTCCCTCCCTTCCTCTGTCGTTCCTTTTATCTCGCCCGAACACTCTCACCTTCCCCGTCTCCCTCAAACACCAGCATTGTTGCTGCCGCCTCCAGTTGACAAATGACTCCAAGAAAATAGACTCGTCTAATTGACGAACTTCTTAAATGAATGGCGTCATTTGGGAAGCCTCTAATGACAGCAGTTTTCCAGCTGTGACGGGCTCAGGCGTCCCAAACACTCAGCCAGATCACGTCAGCACCTCCATGACATTTTTACATGCTTAAACCAGAGTAGATGCTGCTTTTTTTTATATATATATATATATAGCTTTAAAAGTCACAGTAAATCAAGCCATTAACGAGCATGCGGCAGCTCTTCCAGGCCGAGGCTATATATAGCTTTTTGCCAGGTCTTCGACTCGTTGCTTTCAAAGTCGACAGGACTTGTGTGTTTTTTGTGAAAAATCTAGCTGAGCTAAAAGGAACCAACAACTGCATGTGAGTGAGCCAATCGGCATCGAGGGAGCCATGAAAAACGGCGAGGGCGCTGGTGTGTTCGGCCTGGTTAGGTCCCGGAGGCCCGCACACACACTTTGAGCAGAGTGGAGAATCCCGGCTCCAAAAAGCAGGCAATAAGGAATCAATAGTGTGCAGACAGTATCATGCAGGCTGGAATACCAGCAAAGTCAGGAGTAAAAGCTGCTGTTATGAGTCAACCACATATCCCTCTGATGTGGAACCAGAATGACAGATTCAGGCTGCTGGTTTTACCAATCGGTTCCCCCTGCTAACCATGTCGACCTCAGTTCTCTGCTGACTTTACTTTAATTTGCAATTGAAGAATCAGAGATCTTATTTGTGCTAATAAACTTTTTTGCCTTTGTCTCGACCAGCTATGCTCGTCGGATAGATGACGTTTTGTTGTCATTGTGTTTCGTTGGTTGGAAACAGAGGAGGAGTTCCTCCGTCAGGTTTGGTCGTTTTAGGATCTATGAGAACCCTTCTGGAACGTTAGCAGAAAGAAACAAAACATCCGCACCTCACACGTCTGCCATTACTGCTGTAATGTGGTGTCAGTTCCATGAAGCATGATTCTCTGATTGGTTCATTTGTGGTGTGAAAGCTTGAAAAACATCTTGTTTACCGTTGCATGGTATTCACGTTTTGTGTGAAAAGTACTAATGACGGTAATAACGCTTTGAGAACATCCCTGTTGTTTCAAGGTGTGAATCTGATCCTACATGTTCCTGTATAACAGTTTGTAGGGGAACGGCAACATCCTGTCAGTGACTTTGGCTTTAAAAGAAATCCAAAATCTCTTCTAGGACTTTAAACTCATTAATCTGTTCCTTCAACGGCACCTCCTGGATTCTCTTTGATTGTCTCACTGTTACCTTAAACAACACGCCTCCACCAATGCAGTCCCATATGTTGTTTCAATGCTCGACTGTTGGCTGTTAGTCATATGTTTTATTTTGTTTTTTAATGAGATTTTGCTGCCACTAAAAATAGGGAATTAGACCTGACTCACAAAATGTTGCGCCGAGGGTGTCAAACGGATTTCAGTTCGAGGCTCATATTAGATCTCAGCCAAACTGGATCAGCCAATAAAAACCTAAGCACACTAAAAACGTATATATATTAATTCAATGATCCATTATGAATAATCAGAATTGCTTATTTCATATTGCCTTCTTTCTACTTCTAATCTCACCTCAGCAGTGCGACCCCCAGAACCTCTGTTTGTGGGCCAGTTTTGAACCGCAGACCATGTGTTTCACCTCCCACGTCTGCGTGCATCTGCTGTTGTTTATCATGGGTTCAGTTGTGGCTCGCGGTGTTGAGCATTTGTGAAATCTTCACAGCTCCGTCGCCATACGTCTGCAGCGTGTTTGGATTAGCCCTTACACACGTTCAACCAACATGTGTATTCTAATTAACTGTGACTCTGTTGTGCGTTTTGCGCGTCTTTGTGTATTCACAGCGTTCTGTGGGAGCCCATGGGGGATGGCAAGCGTGTGATTTCATTGGCCGATAACCACGCGCTACTCTGGGACCTGCAGGAGAGCTCCACACAGGCCACAGTAAGAGACACACACACACACACACACACACACACACACACACACACACACACACACACACACACACACACACAAGTGTAAAACCACAGGCACGCACACCATATCACACAATAGCTAACTCATTATTTGATAACCACCGTATCGTCTTGGTGTTATCAGACACACACATCCTCTCTCTGTGACAACAGCAGTGTCCACTATTCATTCTGTCTCATACACTCACACATCTCCGCACCACAAAATACACACTCAAATACACAGGGAGAACACTGTCTCCGTCAGCTGTGCGCGGCGGCTCCTTTAATTTTATTCTGGTCAAATCTCTCCCACTGTGATAGTAATAGTCTTGCTTAATAAGTTAGAGAGAACCGTTCCATCTCTCTTCACAGTTCGCTGAAGTGATGATGCTGGTCATAAACAATATGCTTCACTTGAAAACATACAGGAAATTCACTTCACGGCTACGTGTGCGTATGCGGCCACTGATCTCGTTCAAAGGTTCTATATGGATGGGAGTCGGCGACGCCGATGTGTCGTTGCTTGATGAAAGCAGGAGCATCTTTATCAAACCACTATCTGTAATAGTAACGGGTTTCCCAGAAGCTCCTCGTCTCGCTTTTCTTTCACTGAAGGGGTTCTACGGGACCGAACATCAAAGAGCTGGCTGCCAAATCTACCAAATTTAGTTGCTCTTTCCCAAGCAACATGCCTGTTGTTACCACATGTTCTTGTGTGTTATTCAGTGAAATGTGAATAATGATGCCTATATTTTTATATGTGGTTTTGATGCACCTTTTGAAGAATACATCTTCAACCCACGTAAAACTTACTTGAGGAGACAAAAGTTATTTTCACCATCGATAACACTTGTGTTCAACTTCTTGGAATTTGCCTTCCCTTTTTTTTTTGTTTGGGTATTTGTTTGAGTACTAGTAGAAAATGAGTGACTCACGTAAAAATGTTTGGTTTTTTTTTTAATTGAAAGATTTTTTTCAATAACATTCATTCTGATATTTTTAACATTTTAAAGTGTAGAATATATGGCACTTGAGAGAGTAAAGCAAACATTAACTGGGATATATGGTGAGAATAAAGTATCTGCAGTTTTGGATAATCCCTTGGTGTTAATTTAATTCTGTTTATAGAGTTATTGTTGGAACGCTGGCACACTCTTAAATGTTTAACTAAACTATAACTGAAATAGTCACTTTTTGTGAACAAAGAGCAGAAGAGGTTCTTCCTCAAATTAATCATCTAATATCTGGAAGCTATTTCTGAGATATCCCTTGTGTAACACATATAAGGCAAACAACATGGACTCCAAAGCCCAGCCCTGTGGTACACCACAAGAAGAATTAAAAAAAAAAAAAAGAAAGAAAGGGAATGCTAACAGATTTTAAGTAGACATAGTTTTAAGTGCTGATTCCCACCATGATAATGCTGGATTCTGTCAGTCGTTTGTCTTTTCCCAAGTTGATTTTCTCTTCTCATATCAATTGTCTGAAAAAACTCCAGATTTAATTTGTTGTAGTTTTGATTTTTCATATAATGAAATGTGATCCGATGACGCATTTGGAATTTACAGCTTTAGAAGACTGAATAAAAAAATCTGGGCTTAAAGCCATTCGATCCAGGCTTGATATATTTGGAACAACTCACTAGAATTTAATTAAATTTCAATCAAATATGTTCTGATTAGATTTTGGCGCCCAAAGGTTAACGTCACTGTGGTCTAATGTTTGTCCTATTTTGGTTGATTCAAAATCTCAGCAAGACCATCTGAGAATTCTTTCAAAAGCGCCACAAATTATGGACTCGTCTAATTTTACTGCGAAAAGGCACATTTCGTATTGACCGTGCATTTATCCCAATCTTCAAAACACAAAAATGTGGATCTGAATGTTGAGTTTTGACACAGATATTCAGCTGAACCAGTGCCTCAATAAGCTGACCATGTGCAGCATCTCATTCTAAAGACAGTCGGTAAGGTTATCCAGGACGTCTCGAGCCGTGTCCTTCGCTGCCGTCTCAACAAGCAAGCTGCCAATCTTCCACAGTTCATTGTGAAGAAATCGAGAAGAGTTATCCAGGATGGCTTTGTCCTTGATTTTGTCCCTTGTCACAAAGCTCTCAATCAGTCCTTTCTTCTCCGCCATCAACAGTCTGTTAGAGAAAACCACATTTTCTCCTGGAAATGATTCATCAAGGACATCAGACCAGCATCTTTTCATCAAAACATATTCCTAACATGCGTGTACACTTTCTTCAAAACTCTTAACTGCGTACATAATTTCAATACTATTTTCTTGTCTTCAATTTGCTTTGTGGAACCAGGTTCTAACAACCCAACATTTTTCTCGGAATTCACCAATACACTGAGTTCCTCTGTAATGACGTTGAAGACCTAAGTTCTCTTAGCACTGCCGTGTATTTCCAATAAAAATACTTGAAATTACAGGGAAGGGATTCCAGACATGACTGGCATTTTCAGTAGCCGTCACGCTGTATGTGTGCAATACAACCCCGCCAGTTTCTTGAAAGTTGCCGATATCAAGAAACCAGGAATGCAGTTTGTGCACAGCAGACGTACAGCACGTTCAACAGATATGCATGGAAGACCCCTAAGAGCAGGATGAGTCAAACAGTTGACTCTGCTTTACAAGAAGCGAATTTGAATACATTAAAATGTATTTTGTTAGTTGTTTGGCAAAGATCACGAGGTTAAATGAAATACTAGCTCATAGACACAAGACAGAAACTGTGAAAATGCTTTTTTCATTCCATGGGGACTTCAAGACGGTCCAACAGCAATGCTTGCCAGCAGAAGGTTGACATACAGTATTTGCATATTTGCTTGGGGATTCCTTCAGCTAGCAAGCCGCCAAAGATGACAATCCAACGATCAACAGACTGATCAAACTCTGCTGGCTCAACCAGGAAAAATGATTCTTTCACGTCATTTAGTGCAGCTAAACCAGCAGATCAAAACACACACCGCTGCCACGGAGTGTCAAACTTGTAATTTTTCTGCTGGAACATACACTAATAGCTTTTAATGTCCTAAAAAGGCACTCTCTGTGTAACAACATTGTGCGTAAATACTTTTGGTATTCGCTTGTAGTTGTGTCTCTTCCTAATGCAAGGTGAAGAGGCTCTTCACCGTGAATTTTCAGTACCCAGACTGCCAGCTTTGCACTTAAAATGTCCATTATGTATTTAAAGTCTCAAAATAATGGTGCGTGTCAGGTGTGCATGCATGTGAGGAAAAAGTAATAGAGTGGCGGTGTGTCACGAGTGTGTGTGCGCGCGCGTGTGTTGTTCCATTAGAAGCCATGAGTGATGAAGAATATAGATGAGTCATTAGTAATTCATGCAGTCGTCGAGAGATCCACATAGAGGGCAGCCAGGTCACAAGCCCAGTGTGTGTGTGTGTCTGTGTGTGCGTGTGTCAAACACACCTATAAACATTATTTAATATGCATCAAAATATAATTTTCGTACATTTGAGTTTGTATACTTTGCATTCACGTCTGCATGTTCTGGCTGAGCAGCATGTTGTGTTTTCACTCTTTCACATAGAAACGAGGTTAGAAGTTCCACCCTGGGAACCGTTTCCAAAAACTGTGTGTTTTTTGTGGCTCCAAGTACCGTTGTCGTGAAAGCGGACCCACAAAACACAATGAAGGAATGTTACTATAAGCACACACCTGCATCCCTTTCCTCAGTGTAGCTGCCTTATTGAGGACTAGACTGCAGATATCCTGAGTCCTGTGGTCCACCCAAAAATGACAGGTGCCTGATATACATATTGTTATTGCATCTACCACGAATCCCTCTGTTGCTCCACCTGTGCTTATCTTGTTGAGAGATAAAGCTTGTCCCAGTTAACACTGTGAGAAAAGTCTTGGTATTAATTTATTCTGTTACTTGTTTACTAGTGTCAAATCTGATCTTGCAGAGGTGCGGTCCTCATGAGGGAGAGTTTGAATTTTAGTTTGACGTCTGGGTGGAGGTTCCTCTCAGAGGGGCCACCTTGACTAAAAGTCAGAGTAACGTAGAAGGACTGCTTTGCTTCTGTGTTTGAGAAAGCTTTTATTTTGCTCTGTGGGATTTTGAAACTCTTTAAATTTCATGGCCAAAGCTCGATTTTAACGATGCAGATTGTCAATTCTGAGCCTCAGGTCATATTTAAGGTTTGGACGGAGGTTTGAGTTCAGACTGGATTAAGGGTCAAGTCTCCACAGAGAGTGGTCGTCGGTACTACGTCTCCAAAATTTCCAGCTGTGAAAAATGGCGTGAACGTCGGTGTGTGTGTGCGTCCTGCACCGTGACCCCGGTCTCGGAGGTGTGCGGGTTGTTGGTCCAGTTCTCTGACACAGACACTGGACAGCACGGCTATTAAATCCTGCACCCAAGGAGATGGCGAGGGTGGGAAAGTAGTGCGCAAGAAAGGAACATAATGAGGGAAGATGGAGGGAGGATAGAGAAAGAAGAAGCGATAAAGGACCCTCGTGATTGGAAAGATGAAGATTAGGAAGGAGGACAAGTGAATATGGATAGAGAAGGAGAGTGCGCTCGATGAGAAGAAGGGGAATGGAAAAAAGAGGAGAAAGAGCTTGGCAGCCCAGACAAATTCCTTCAGTGCTGATGAGAATGCTAATCTTCCTCCCTCACTTCCTCCCTCCCTCTTTCGTCCCACTCTCCTCTCCGCCGTTCTCCCTGTCTGTCAGGAGGGTGATGTGTTCATCTCCAGCCATGTCCAGCTGCATCGTGGATGTCTCTCGCTCTCTCTCTCTCAAGGGCCTGGCCTAGATTAGCAAGTGTGTGAGCGTGCGCTGGCTGTGGGTGTGCGTTCGCATATATAAGAGAGGATTGTCTGCATAAGCATACCAGCGTGCATTGTTTGAAGGAAGCTTTTTGTGTGTGTGTGTGTGTGTGTGTGTGTGTGTGTGTGTGTGTGCGCGTGTGTGTGTCTGTGTGTCTACATGCGCATGGCTCATCAATTAGAATCGCTGGTGGGATTGAGTGAGAACATCTCCTCTGGCTCACAGCACACCCACACACCTTGTCCTGCACATCTGCTTTCTCGTACGCACACCCTCACAAACAAATGCACACGCACGCACACACACTCTTTTCCGGGGACCAGAGAAAGCATAAATGCATGCCGATTTGACAGATAGCTTTGCATTAGTGCCGCTTGCGTCCTAAATGAATGCGTCCCCCAGTGTTGTGTGCACTGCCTTGTTAGGGCCCCTAATTTGGTTAGCGCACTAATAAAGCTGGGAACCGGGGATCCACGGAGCTCGGGCTTCGCTGCTGCACCACTAGCGCAGCAACAGTCCTGCTGCTGCCTCCCCTCCGATCGTGGAGTTTACCGAGCTCCTCCTGCCTAGAGGAGAAAAGTCAAAGAAGTGTGTGGATTCTTTCATGAAATCAGAGATTCTTTGAAATTTAAGTGAATAATTACCGTCTCTTTATTGTCCTGAAAGCAGCACGTTTAGTTACTGATAATCAAATTTTTTTTTACAGATTTTTGTTTTAGTCCATAAATATCTGTTCCTCTTGTATAATAATGAAACTGAGGTCCTGTAAGATTGTCAGTGACACTCAACTTGTCTTTGGCAGACTGGATATCTGCATATTGATGATTTTCTATGGTCATTGTAATTTACTCAGCTTCAACTCATTGGATGGTACAGCTCAATTTTCTATGCTTGTATAATAATAGAAATTTATTTTATTTATATCTTGTACATTTTTCAACAGCTAAACACTGCAGTGTGAAACTTTTAATTTTCAGGTTCCCAATGCGGGTAAATCTCAGAACACTCGCTTAGCATCTCCATCTTCACAGCATGTGATCACCCTGCCAGCCGCCACACCTCCTGTCTCTGTTTTTGGTATATTTGGCAGCATTATGGCACCGCTACAGGCCTTCAGGAGTAAATCCTTGTGGACAGACACATTTCTTGTTGAGGCTATGCGTGTACGGAAAACATTTTTCAAAGCGATGCTTTAGACTCTACACTCGCGTCAGTGACGCACTGTATGTCTCCTTTTTATGTTTACATAAAAGATCATTTTGTATGATTCACTTTCACACTTGTAACATTTGTCAAGTTATGTTATATGCAAAAGCTTTTTAATCCTCTACTTATACATCAAAACCATCTCCAACGGGTCATTTGAGAAGTTATATTTACTTATTATCCTAACATGAATTGGTCATTCAGACCCGTTAAGGTACCATTTTAATACAGTAAAATAAGCAGACGTTGTTTACAAGGACGCTTGATTTATTAATGAATGAATAGTCATGAAATTTCCCATCAAGGCCAGTGTGGAGGCCCGATTCTGCTGCTGTCACACCAGATCCTGCATCCCTCCTTTGCTGTCTCTCTTCACCTCCTTTTCTTTTCTCCACTCCCATCCTTTCTTCTCTTTGTCCACCCACTTTGCTCTCCTTCCTTTAATCCCTTCTGCTTTTCTTTCCCTGTCTTCCTCCCTCCCTCCCTCCCTCTCCCTCTGCCTCGCTCTCCCTCCGTCCTCCCTAGCTGAAATAATGAGAGTGTACCAGGGAGCTGTGCGGTGACGGGGCGATCGATGATCCTTGCTCCAACAGTCAGAGAGAGAGAGGGAGAGAGAGAAATGGGAGAAGGAGAAGGATGAGGATAAAAACCTGCAGATAGCCAGGGAGCAGAGAAAAATGGAGCCATGTGTTGCTGCTTCTTAAAACATTAGACGCATCATAGTTTAAGGCGAAGATAATAATTTCTAAAGCAAGCCTGCTGAATTAATTGGATTCCGTTTTGAAAGTAGCCCGATGAAGTGATATGCTTTGTGATTCAGAGTCCTTGAAGCAGTTTGACTTTGATTAATTTCACCTTCATTGTTGGCCCTGTGAAATATATGTAGCAGGTTTGATAAATACCCGGTGACAAGCATGTCGTCTTGTTTGAAAAGCCTTAAATGTTGCAATTTAACCTGACTGCCTTTCAGCTAAACTCCTCTAATTTGTGGATCCGGTGACGTTTTGTCAGTATTTCTTCTGGTAAAAACTAAAGACATTGCGATAAATTGAAATGACTTCCAACCAGCTTTACTTCAGCTTTCGACGCTGATCAGTCCAAAATGTTCAGAGAGCTCATCCTCAACTTGAGAGCTCCTCATACGTAACCGAGTAACTTAGTGCATCGAACTGCACCAGGGGACAAAGCTGATTTAACTTGATCTTTCGGTCACTTGGGGGCAGCATATGAAACCAAAAACACACAATCTGGCATGCTTTAAAGGGAAACTTGTACTTTTCAGTCTTTTTGGTCACATATGATGTTCCAGTGTTAGATTTACTGATTAAATATGTGAAATAATCAAGTCAACCATGTGTTGAAAAAGGTACATTAAAGGAAAAGTTTTGGGTTTAATGAGTGATTGGGTCTTCCTACCTCGACGCCAGCCTATAACAAAACAGTGACATACAGGAAATGTCAGGTTGTTGAGTTTGGTATCAAGAGGATGATCTGACAGTACGAGACAAATAATGACTTTTTTTTTAAACTGCAAATTATAAAAATCTCCTCAAGCCACCTTCCAGAAAATGAAAAGAATGCCTAATTATCAGCATAAATTGTCCCAATTTAAAGGTGCCCTTCAAAAATCGCCTCCTACAATCCGTGTCCTTGATAACACAGTTGCATCAAAGTAGTTTGTGCATTTAACTCAGACATCTCAAGTGTCTCTAATTCTGTCTAATTTTCAATATATTTCAAGTCTGCAGGCAGCAGGCACGCCAGCAATGGCCAAAATATTACCACAGAGTCATAGTGAAGGATTGTATTGTTGAGTGTGGCCCGCTGAGAAAATGGCTCCTAATAATGCCTCATTATGCTGATTCAACACGCTGCTCGGGTTCAGCCCGCCGCAGACATTTAGATGGACTCCACGTATCCACTCAGGTGTTAATGATGGCCTCGCTGTCCCCCTGCAGGTCTCCAGCACCGCCACCCTCGAGGGTAAAGGTCAGCTGAAGTTTACCTCCGGGAAGTGGAGCCCGCACCACAACTGCAGCCAGCTCGCCACGGCCAACGACACTTCAATCCGAGGCTGGGACCTGCGCACCATGAGGTGAGCGCCGCGTCTTTCTTCCACTAGTTTCGAAATACAATATTCCAGTACTTTCTGCACACACACGCTTCTAATGCTGCTTTAAAATTTCAGCCTTTTCAGGAAAAACGTAATCTTTTGTGTGCTGCAGTCTTCTGTTTCACTGTATTGATCATTCATCTAGAAATCTGATGAAGTTCAGATGCCCGTGGTTGATAAAAGAACATCTGTGTCTCTATTACTGTGGCTGGCAACACTGGGAACGAGAATTGAAATGCAGCCTTTTAAGTGGCCTTGATGATCAGAGATTTTAAATAGCAACACAAGACATGGGTTTTCCAGGCTTTGCCAGTCAGAATTAAGGCTATTTTACTGGCGTGGCAAATTTTTTCACATGCACCTGCCTTGAAACTCAGTTGGATGTTTGAAGAGCTCCCGCTTAAATCTGACAGAAGTGAGTCATGTACGAGTCATGTAAGTTAAACTCTCAGAGCTTAACGATTTCACAGGGCGTTTACATGTCATTACAAGACATTTCAATGCAGAACACACAAATATGCGTTTAATTGGACTCATCATGCTGAGAGCAGATTTTTGAGGTTTTTGTCACAACTTTTGCTTTAATTCATCAAACAAAGTTGCGTATGTTTCATACAGGCGTGAAGCTTTGACGTTCACAAACTTGTGAAAATGAATCATGCGGCAAAACTTACATGAGAAAAATCCAGCTTTGAATGACGTGCCGAGCAGTAAATACAAGAACCGCAGTAAGTGAACCAGGATCCACACTGTCAAGTGGTACAGTTCTGTAAATCACATGTCCAGAAAAAGTAAAGAGATATAATGTGCCAATCTTGAAAAGAGAACTGCTTACCTCTACATATTTGAATATTATTCAGACTCATCTTACTCACTGAATATTTCAGGTTCTAATTTTCTCAAACTGTATAAATCTTGCTGTTTTTTTTTTCTTTAGGTGAAAAGTTCAGGTGTAGTTGATAAAGTTCTTCTTTTACCTTATTGAAAGCATGTTGCAGATACTCAAGAGCTTTCTCAAGTGAAGGTGCATGATAGTGTCATCAGCATAGAAATGAAACTTCAAATGATGAATTTAATTTCCAAGGCTGTCTATGTGTTTGGTAAGTAATAGTGGACATAAAATATGAACTTTAAAGCAATGGATTCATGTATCCATCAGAAAAATAGATACTGTGATTGTTCATTTGCAAACGAATCTCCTAAAGTCAGCCGAGATTCAAAGGAGCTCATCGTTTGGATGTTTTGTGGAGAAACTATGGCGAATCCAACTCAAACACACAGGCTCTCTTGATGGATCAATTCTTTATCGTCCCAAGTGCCCCATTTTGTGGTGATCAGCTGAGACAATGGAAAACAGATCTTTATATGTCAGCCTTTAACTTGTAGCTCAGATCTTTACATTGGCTGTAGTGGCAGGTGGAGTGTGAATGTACAAGTCTAACCAGCATTGCGGCTGAAGTCACTATTGCCTCCAATGTGATTCTAAACTCTTTTAGAGTTAACGCTTTTAGATTATTAAATATAAATGAGAAATCGCACAATTCTCAATGGAGTGATACCTTTTCCTGATTTGCTTAATGTCACTATTTTTAATTATTTGTATCAAAATTGTCATTACAACACTGTTGAACTATATTTCAAGATTACGAGACAAATTAATATTTCTGGAGGGCATGATGTGTTTTAACTACAATGCAACAGATTTATTATATCATTGAACCTTCCTAAATCAGGAAAACACCAAAAACAGCAGGGACCACAATACATTTTATTGCTGCTGTTGTGGTCCATTTGAAATGCGTCACATTCTTCTGAGCTTCAGATGCATTGCATCCACGTTGAGGACTCGCTGTGCTTCACGAGTCTATAAGAGAACAGCAAAGTCAAGTTCGCAGCACAAATGCAATCAGACTGATTGCCTATTCCTCAGTGCAACCAGCTGGTTCCTCATTGTTATTTTCCCATAAATAAACCTTAATGGTCACAATGGTTAGATTTATTTACCAAATATACATCATTGCCACTCTTAAAATGATTTGGGGCGACATAAGAAAGTTGTACAGCTTCGAACTATTCAGAAACTCGCCCTCTCATTTACCCTCATTGGGAAAAGAACAGTCTCATGGATGTAGGTCTGTTGTCACTGCCCTCCACCCACCTCTGAAGAACCCTTGCTAATACATGAACCATTTTCCAATGTTTTTTTTCATGATGACTACAGCCACTAGGTGGCGCCTTCTTACCTTGTTGCTTGCCTATGAGTTTGCAGCATCTAAGCATTTGCATTCAGCGTATCCATAGTGTGCAGAAACATAAAATGCCAACTCCTTTACCTGACTGGACTGCAGAATCAGGTGCTGCAGATGTCTGAAGCCATAACTGCCTCTTGAATCAAACCAGATTATGGCTCCAGACATCTGGAGGGCTTATGGCTCGGTGTTTGCATGCGATGGTCTGCGCTGTTCAGTTGGAGTTTACTGCTGTTTGCTGAAGCAAACCATGAAATATTTCTTGGATCATTAAAACAGGCCTGACTCAGTGAGGCTTTGACTTCACAGGACCTCTCAATGGGCTCGGTGGTATTAGTCACCATTCTTCCAAAATCATTATGGATTTTTTAACAAGTTGAGAAGCACTAACTTTTCGTTCAGGCAGCCTTTGCTTCCAAGTGCATCAGTGAGACTTGACTGCTCACAACCCCGTTGATGGGTCATTGAGTTTCCTTCCTCCAACCACTTTTGGGAGGCGCAGACTGCTGCTGCCCACTCGAGACCCCTCAGGAAGCTCTCACCCTGTCATGTAGCCGTCACATTTTGGCCCTTGTCGAAGTTGCTCACGTCTGTGCACCTGTCGAATCTTTCTGCTTCCAACACATCAAAGACAACAATTTGACTTGCTGCCTTATCTACCATCCTGTGCAAACACTGTCAATGAAGCTGCACTGTTTTTCAGTACACTGTCAGAACTCTGCTGGAAAGTTCCTCCAGATTTCTTGGGGAATCGACCACAGAGCTTGTGGTGGAGACGGGCTTGTTGTGATTTGGCTGTGCGTTTAGTGTTCACCTCCTTTACTTGTAGAGTGTTTTTATTGATGCATTCCTGGCACTTTTAACCACACATGCTTCAACGTTCAGGTTGTTTTTTTTTTCCCTGTCATTATTCATGTTATTGTGGCTGATTGGCGTATCTGCTCAGTAGTTCTATATCCACACGCTTAAAATTAAGCACACCGGAAAACTCACGACACAGTGGGAATATGGAAGTATTACCCAAAGAGGATTCAATCAATAAAAATACTTGACGTTGATGAAAGTCTCTAACCTGTGGTGAACATTGCTTAAGTGTGGATCTCAGATCCTGAGTCTGGAGTCAAGTATCATGACCTGACATCGAACACTCTGAATGGTCAGAATGCTGCTCCTCCATCTAATTTACTTTGTTGGTCTACTGCTTCTTGTACCAGTGCGGAATTTTATGAAAGCAAATGTGAAAAGAGAAAAGTTACCCAATTTTTCTTCTTTTTTCTGTAAAGCACATGAGGAGTGAATACCAGCATGCTTTTTTTTTTTTTGGAGGAAACGCTAAGAAATCAGTAGTCTTAATGACCCGACTGGCAGAGAGAATTCATGTGAATTTCCTGTTTTCTAGTTATGGCACATTTTGTGTGCAGTCACCAATTGCATTAAGAGCCCCCCCCCCCCGGCACATGATGAAGCGGCGGGCCAGTAATGTTCCTGCTTGACATGGAGCATGTGTACTACCACACATTAACCTTGTAACTGTAGGTTATCGGCAGCCTACCTTTCAACCTCTATCTGTGCGCGTGTGAGAGGGAATTGCATTTGTGTGTGTGTGTGTGTGTGTGTTTTGTTTGTGTTTCTCGAGGTACTTGATGAGTGAGGTCAGCATTGTGTGTGTACGTGTGGGCTGTGCTGGAGGAATAATAATCACCTCTCTATCGATCGCCATGATAACAGCAAAGTGCCGAAGAGATTGAGAGGGGCGCTGGGTGAAGGAGAGGGAGACGGGCAGAGTGAGAATGTATTTACAAGATGCGTATCGTATCACAGGGCCAGATAAGATAGTTGAATCATTGATATCAGCCCCATAACAAATTAAAGAGTTCCTGCACGCCCCGTTTTGGCCGCTCTCCTCCCGCTGTGCTATTTTGAAAGATGCAACAGTGCTGATTTAGCCGTCGGCACAAAGGGAGGGAGGGGCGGCGGCGGCGGCGCAGGGCTTGTTAGCAGAGACCACAGTCTCATCTCGGGTATCACAGACAACTGGAAACACACCATTATTATCTGAGGGCACCACTGCAGCCAGAAGAGGGAGCTGCATGCTGTTACTACGAAAAAATAATAAAAATATCTCAGATGTTTTGCTTTTACACATCTAATACCCCAATGTACATCATCTTAAGAAGTTTGATAGATTCATTGGATAAACTGGGTTTGCTTTGCTTTGTGGGAAGTTTATATTGCAGAAACCGCCCCGTAAAGGACATCCCTTTCAAAGTTTCTCCATTCTATCACGTGGGAATGTTAAAATGCCTTGTGTTGGGCTAAACCTGTAAGATGTGGAATCAGCATAAATATTGACACAGAAATCAGCAGATTTAAATGTTGTGAAGCCCTGAGCGTCGTCACTGTGTGTTTTCCCCAGTCCCACAGACACGGGGTCATCATGTCTCAATGCTTTGGGGGCTTTTCCCAGCATGCTTTCTTCCTTGCCAGTTTTTTATTAATATTTTTGGAACTGAATGTTGAAGTAAAAATGAATTTAAAAAACTAATAGAAAACAAGTGTAAAAGAGCTAATACAGCTTGAAATTCGCTGTCCAGCACGAATATGAAACAACAACCTCTTCGTGTGTGACTCAAGTGTTTATACGCTGTTGATCTTTCACTCTATGGCCTTTGTGTGTAGCGTGTTTAGTTAAATAGTCCCAAAGGGAGGCGGTCAGAATGGATGGACAGAGTGCTGTTCATTCCCCATTCAAACCAATTCCAATTACATATTCAATTATGTATGACTGTTACATTCACGAGGAGGTTCTTTTAGAATTATCAGTGTTTCCTTAACGCATTATTTGATAAAACATTGCTCAATTGAACTTGTAATAACTGACCGATGTGTACGGTATGTGTATATTCAGCACACCTGAACCAATCATGAATATCATTTTTACCTTAAATGTAGAAGGTGAACTATAAGAAAAGGGCTGACATTTTGAGTAGCTTTGTATTGTCAATAATGGCTCAGTGGTTTCTATGGTTTCATGCTTTTGGTCCATAGGAGGGATTAATGGAATAAATCTCTCTCTTCTTGACTGCTTTACCCCAAGGTTTAAGACCAACACTGCCAGAAGCCCAGGGCACATTATGAGTGTGTGTGTGTGTCTGTGTTTTGGGTTAATGCTCGGGTATCCGCGTGCACGTGCAAAGTCCTTGTCGGTGTGAATGAGCAGCGAGCCACGCCGTTGTGTGTCAGTCTGAGTAAAGTGACTGGCTTTGTGACGATCGACGGCGCCCTCAGCCGCGGTTACCTCTTTCTGCCCGCGCGTTTTCGTCGCGCGTTTGAAAAGCCAAAGCCCGCGCGGCTTCGAGCGCGTGCACGTGTCCAGTTGGTGCGGCAGCTGTGTGATGGCAGCCCTTCAGCACGCTCCGCTGCCTCCTCGGATGACCTCCGAGGTGTCCCCTCACACCTGCAAGCACAAAGAAAGCAAAAAGTACACGACACACACCTCTTCCTCGCTCCTTCTCTTCCTCTCTCCCCCGTCCTCCTTTCTTCTTCTCCTCTCCTCACCGCACCCCTCAGTCTTGCAGCCTGTCACCCGTCCTGCCAGTAGAAACATGGCTGGCCGGCTCTAAAATGAGGACAGGGGGATACAGCCCAGCAGCAGCAGCAGACGCCTCAAGTTCGTTATCTAACACCCTGGAGAGGAGCACAGTGTCTACAGCATCGTGTCATGCAGACACACAGCACTTCCCTCACCCCCCAAAAAATGAAGAAAAAAAAAACACAAAGATATCACTGCTTATTAAACATATATGGATCCTGTTCAGCTTTTGTACTGATGTAATATGCAGCGTTATGTAAATTATAGAATGCGCCACTCTGATACTGGGGATGGAAAGTGGTGTTTAAAGGGAAAAATCCTGACATCTTTTCACTTCTTCTCTTCGCCCAACATTTGCAGCACACCTTCTGCTTTTGCATAATTTACAGGCGAGTCCCCACTGCATTGGGGCTGCTGTTGTTGGACCAAGTCTGTCTCATTAATGTGTTTTTGAACGTCTTCTTCCAGTTACGCCACAGGTAGTGGTAGTAAGTGCTTTGTAACAATTAGTGTCTTTTCTGAATGTGTTTATCTTTAAGGAAGGAACATGGTGACCGTAACAAATCTGGCTTCATGAAATATGCAAAAAATTTAGCACAGGATGCATTCAGATAATGTTTGAAGCACTTTGTTGACTATAACGCTCTGTTTACACGACAAGGCTTTCAAGTGAAAACAGAAAACTTTCATTACGTTTTGTTACCTAAAATTTGCTTTTTCCAGGTGGAAGAATTCTTGATATCTTGAGGTCTCCATCTTTAATGATGAAAAAAGGAATGGTGAGAATGGCATTGGTTTCAGAGAAGTCCAATGTCATTGCTGGAAATGGTCTTAGCAACATGAAGGGTCCTGAGTCTTAGTTAAAAAGTGAGAAGCCCAACCATCTCAAAGGTTTACCGTCTGGGGAGAGACTGTAAGAACCCACTCTACTGACCTTATCACCTCTTCTTGGGGGTGTACCAAGCCCCGGCTTGTGTCTCTCAGTTGGACCGAGAGTAGCTCAGGGTCTCCTAAGGTGAGCTGGACGAAGTTGCGAGGAGCAGAGATATTTCCACTGCAAGCCTTCTGTCCCTGGATGGATGTTTGCGCTCCAGTTGCAGTCCCTGTCACTATGGTGCTATAGAATCTGGAAGAGTTTGAAGAATGTAAGGATGTACAAGAGCAGAGGTTGCCAACTTACTTTTTTTTTTTTTTTCTTTTCTACCAGAACTTTTCTCTGTCTGTGTCCACAAAATACTTCTCTCGGCTCTGACCTTTAATGTGGGACATTTATTTAACAAAGGTCTCTGAGGGGTTTCCACCAGTTTCCTTCCACAGTCCAAAAACATGCATGTGAGGTTAGCCGGTGACCTGAAATTGGCCCGTGTTGTGACTGGAAGTGTGGGCGGTGCTCTGTCTCTCTGTGTTTGCTCTGTGGCGGCTGTTACCATGAGAGAGGATCTTTGAGTTGTTTCCTTCCCTTCACAAAGGAAGTGGATCTCAGTTCAATATTGACGTCTGTCACACGCACTGTTAATTTGCGTGTCTGTATTTTAACAAAAATCCCTTTTATAGTGAAAAGATTAAAAAAAAAATAACATGTTTTGTTTGTTTGCGAAGAACCAACTGTGGGCCATAACTGACACACTGGGGTGCTTTGAGCCTTTGAATAATATTAGGCTTGCTAACAGGCATGTAGTACTAGCCACTGGGCATCTCTCTCTCTCTCTCTCCCCCCTACACACACACACACACACACACACACACACACACACACACACACACACACACACACACACACACGAAGACAGCGAGAGATGCCTGTCACTGGAGATGTACTTACTCTGCATCTCCCTTGAATTCCCTCTTGAGCCCACAGTCCACAGTGAGGGGCAAGACACACACACACACGCACGCACACACACACACACACACACACTGAGCTGTGTAATAGCTGTCAGGCCTGCAGCCATACCATGCACTGCAGGGTGCATACTGAAAAGCAGCGCCGCGTTGCAGTGAAGCATGGATTCTCTACACCTCCCCTGTGGTGTGTATCTGTGCACGCATGTGCGAGCGTGAGCTGGAGAGCAGGCACGTTGAGCAGCTATGGAAAGAGCCACCGTAAAAAAAAAAAAAAAAAAAAAAAAAAAAAAAAGGCAAAATGATTGATAGCGGTGCTATTTGCTCCTTCACAACCCAGGTTAAAAGCCAGCTGTCTGTTGGTAGAGAGACAAGAACGAGACATCATCAAAACTCCTCAGCCAGACAGACAGCACAGCGCCCCCCCATCACTCTGCACACCCACCTGACCAGAAAAAAGCTGCCTTTTCATTCCACCTATTCAAGGGATTTGGCAGTGCTTCAGTGTGCCATAATGATAGGGTACCCAAGGTAAACCATTTTTCAAAAGCCTATTTCCGTCAGATTTTATTCACAAATTCAAATATAGCACTATTATGCGGAAAGTGTTGCCTATTAAGAGTATCGTATTTCACATTCAGATACGGGCCATTATGCAAAAGATGTCAGCGAGTTTGAAATAAAGGTGTCCCATATGCCACTGTTGATTTGATGGTGACCTTTTGAACCCTGCTACTGTCAAATCGATCAACTGTGACCTTTTGGTGCGCTCCGGGTTGTCCCCCTCGCGTCCGTCTCCCCCCTACCCGACAGGAAGCAGATACCATACTGTAATGCTCACAAAGGTGCGATGGCGATCTCACTCAGGAGTTGAGATGAAGCATAGCAGAAGATCTGTGGTTGTCTGGTTTGATTTTTCAGAGTTCACACTATCGACAGTTGTAATGTAGACTCATTAATGTTCAGTAAAGTTTGAAAATATGTCATTGAAATCCTTGAATGCAAAGAGTATAAACACAAGTAGTGGTGAAAAGCGTATGGGAGTCAGGCAGACGTCTTTTCTCAGCATTATTTTTACAAGTTTTTGATAACTACTTAAGCATGTGCGGCATACGATTATCTGATTTGGGGCACAATATGGTGAGGATGAGCTCCACCGCCCACCCTTTGAATACACCTGCTCCAAAAATGAAAACTAAGAGACATCTGTTGGCTTACGGTGAATTTCACATTTGAAAACTGCACATATAGGCCCGTCAATTCAGCTATCAGAGTTTGTAAATGCTGGTTCAGCAGATTTTATGTGAAGGTAGTAAGTTGACTGGCCTCCAGTGAGACACACACAATCACTAATATTTATCATTTAGGTGTTAGATTTTACTGTGATGTTTATTTACATTGAATCATTAAAATTTATATACTGTACTCGTATGTCTTGAAAATAATGTAAAATGATGATTCAGCAGTACCTCTTCATTGATATTTGTTTCGAAATAATCCTCCATTAGTGGTTTTGTTTCACTGCGTAGCCTCCAAATTGTTGACGTGCCATTAGTCGGCATTGGAAGTAACGTATGGACCTAATCAGGTTTTTATTTTTAACCAGTCATCTTAGCACAGTTTGATTCATTCATTAGAACATTGTCACGTTTTAAACTCCTGTGTGGGAACGTGTTTGAAGATTTTAACAGTCTGGATACAACTCCATTAGTATCTGTGTGTTTTACTGTAGATACGAGCTGAGTTTAGCAAACTCTCCAGACTATCACGACGTGTAAATCCAGTATTTAGTCAGGTCAGCAACACTTGATAGATTGAATAGTAAACACACCAGCAGCTGGAGATTTAAACTATTTTAACTTAATGCTCCTAAAGAACATTACTTAAATTTTACTTTCTGCACCTTTAACACAAATGAACTTTGACCTCAACCCAACACACAATAGAAACATAGTGGCTCTTACTGTCCCTTTTATTTATTTTATTTATTTATTTTACCCCATGTTAAAACTTTGTATCTTCTATCTGTATTCAACATGCGAGGATGTCCAAATCTTAAAGTGGTTCACGAAGCTTAGTTACAGTTGTGAAGCTATTGTTGGACAATCACCGTTTCTTGCTGTAATTAGACACACTCAGACGAATAGAGGCAGCTTCCAAATTGAAGTGTAGAGGTAAGTTTACGCGTCGTCGGCTGTGGCTTTCCTTTTTCTCTCCTCGACTTTTACGAGCACTTCATGCTAACCACAATGATCTCCCCAATCATTTAGGCTGCTTGATGTAATGATCCCTCACTTTTATGCACGGGCAGACTCCGCCACCCCCCCCCCCCCCTCTCCCTCCCTCCCTCCCTCCCTCCCCTCCTCCCCTCTACCTGCCTGCCTTTCTTGCTCCCCATCTTTCTTTCTGTGCCTGCCTCATCTCAAAGCCAGGCTTTAATTTTGATCAGCGATGAAATGATTGCTCTCCTCTTTCGATTTTTCTTTTCTCCCCCTCCCCTCCCACAGCAGTTGTCATAGAAACAGAGAAGTGTGTGTGTGTGTGTGTGTGTGTGTGTGTGTGTGTCTGTGTGTGTGTGTGTGTGTGTGTGTGTGTGTGTGTGTGTGACTGTGAGCGTCTGTGTTCCAGTCGATCCCCTCAGCAGAGAGATTTATCACCCAGACTGAGCCAGGAAGGTGTATGTGTTGAGAGAAACTGTGTGTGTGTGTGTGTGTGTGTGTGTGTGTGTGTGTGTGTGTGTGTGTGTGTGTGTGTGTGTGTGTGTGTGTGTGTGTGTGTGTGTGTGTGTATTTGTGAGATGGCCGGTTGTGTGCTCGCTCGTCTACCTTCGCAGCCTCCCTCTCACACACTTTTATCTTCTTCTGTATTTACACACAGAAATAGCATTTGAAGGAGTGTGTTTTCCCAGTTTTATGTTTTTATCTGCTTGTGCCTAACAGTGTGTGTAATAGGTCCCCTGTCCCCTCATCAACCCCCCATCACAGACGCTCACACTCTCAGCCTGAGCTGGCTGGATGACTTTAGATTGAGTGTGTTTGGTGGCTTAGTGCCGACCACAACTCTAATCCTCCGCAGCACTCACACGGGCACCAACACGCTCGCACACATGCATGAAGTCCCAGGTCTCTCCTCTATTAGGCTGGGCCGAGGGAGCGTCGCCTTGCGTGCCTCTCGGTGTGTGTGTGTGTGTGATGCTTGGGTGTGTGTGTTGGTTGGGGGGAAGGCGGGTATTGCTCAGAGACACCAGAGAGGGAGAGAGCGAAACTAACCCAATTTCCTGCTCCATTTCCCTTTTTCACGCGGCGGGTGCGTCCCATTCCGCAGCGGGCCGGGTTGAACACCAGCTACCCCGCAGCCCCGGGGTCACGCCTTTTACCTCAGAGTCACACTCAGGAAGAGAGGGGAGGCAGCGCTGTAAATAAATCATGTGCGCCCCGCTTCAAAATTACATACTGTGTGAAATTGCTGTTTTGACTGAAATTTGAAGTTTGCCAAAAAGTTGCACGTCGACTCAAACGATGATGCAGCTTGTTGAAGCGGCTGTTTCAGACAAACTAGTTGTCTTTGTTACTTTCACAAGTGAAAATAACCAGGGCTCAGTCAAGCTGAGCAGTCTGTAGGCTGTGTGTGGTTCGTCCCATCCACCCCGTCACCATTCACACACTCATTCATCAATTGTGAACGTTGATCTGCAAACAACCGCACTGGGGGCAACTGGAGGATCAGTGCCTTGCCGAAAGACACTTCGATACCCAGACAAAGGCACGAACATTCAGTGCCCAAGGACACGTTGACACATGGATGTGGCGACATGTGGGATCGAACCATCAGCCTTGCGACTGGAAGAGGACTTGAAGTGGAGCCACAGCCTTCCCTCTTATGGTCTGACAATGTCCGCACTGGACCGCCATACCCAGACGTGAGAATTAAAAAACAAAACCTAATCAAGGAAACAATGGCCTCATCTTTGAACACAATACAATTAATTAATGAGAATTTGTATGATGATGATCTCATAGTGCACTCATGGCAAGAAAATGGTGTCAAAGAAAGTCATAAGATGACTCTTGAAATGTTGAAATGCAGACGTCAGCCTCGTAGATCTTGAGTAGACGAGTGGGTGAAACACGCTAAGCTTAGTTCCAGTACAGTGAAGTTATTGCAACAAATGTTTATTTACACATAAACTGTTTCAAACTTCAACCCTGATAAAGACAACATTGTCCAGCAAAAATGTGTTACTTTCTTTTGAAAATAAAACTAAAGACTCACCAAAGACTTCTCAAATATAAGCCCACAATTAACAGGAGTTTGTCTGCACCTTGCTTGGACTCTTGAGATATGCTTTATTTTTTCAGTCTGATGAATCAGCTTGCTCAGGCATTGTGCATTTTCAAAAGACAGATTTAAAGAGCATCCAAGCCATTTTTTGGAGAAGTTCTAAATCTGTGAGGTTTGCTGACTTGTCTTCATTGATGATATTTTCCAGCACTTCAAGCCGGGATATAATTTGTGTAGCATCCTCCACATCTTTTATGACCATGCTTTTTTTTCTTCTTTTTTTTTTAATTGACATGCAGACACAGGCTAATCAGTGCAAAAAATATGAATTTCTATGTGTTCATTTGTACCGAATACATACTGCGGAAATGTGTGTTTTTCTGTGGAACCGATCTCTTTTTATACAACATTTTATGTCAAAACTCCATATGCAAACAGCGGCGCAGTGGTCCAGTAGCAGTGACAGCATGGGGACACACATGCACGCGCGCACACACACAGTCACACACAGTCCCTGCGTCGTCTTGACCTAATTGAAGCCCAGCGGTCTGCCCCAGGTCATTCTCTTATACCTCCCTTATTTTAATGAGATTTTTAATTAGCATGTTAATTGCCTAGCACGATCAGCAGGGTGACTAGCTAGCCGGCTAGCTGCTGCTGGCATCCAGCTGGGCCATAACACTGAGGCTTTCCACTCTGTTGAACAAAGCCCATGGAAAACGGAGTCTGTTTGGTGGGCTAGCCTGCAGAGGAAATGGCACAGGAAAAAAAAAAAATAAGTAGTGATTTTTCACAGTGTCGTGCTGCATTTGCGGTGATGGCAGAGCTTTAGATCCAGTTAATTACCAGTTTATTCAAAGGGGTTGCTATTCTCCGACCCTCAGTTATCTGCTGCTTTCTTCTGCTGGTTTGAAATAACTATCAGCAGGCAAGATTAGGAACAGAACCGGTGAATGGAACATACACAGCGTTTTCACAAAGACGTGGAGCATCTGAACAGTCCTAAGGTGGCCCTTATGGTTTTTCTCACATGTATGCTGTATCCATGATGTGCGCTCACATGCGTAGTTTGTCATGTGACGCACACGAAGGCTGATTCACTGACACCATGCATTGACGACAAACGTGCAAAATAACACACACCATCGGTTTAGTGCCTCATGAATATGGAATTTCCGGCTTGGGTTCAAGGCTGTGGAAAATACTGAGGAGAAGTTTATGCTAATAGATTAATTTGCAAAGTCTTTGTTTGTTTAACGCTCCGTTTACTCGAAGATTGTTTCTGTAATGAAACCACAGACGCATGATCGCAGAAAACAACATGCTAACAAAGGCGAGTGGACATTCGTGTGGACAGATGAAAAAGTTAGATTGCTATTATGGTGACTGTAAAAACACTGCTATTGCCCATCTACTTGTGCAAATTCAGAAGAACTATTTACTACAGTCGTGGAGCAACGTTTTTTTTTTTTTTTTATTGCATATTTTTTTTCCGTTAAGATTGAGACAGAGCATTTTCCGAAAAGTTCCACCTTGGAAACCATTTTAAAAAAGTTGCATTTTCAGTGGATCTGAGTACTGAAAGTTTGGTGATTTCACTTGAAGACATTGTCATGTAAACAATAGCTCCTTAGTTGTGTTTTAACGGTCTTGGAGTTGCCTGTCAGCTCTGCTAGCAGTTCTTCAGCTGAAATACCACAACTTTTCTCTGTGGACTTTATTTTGCATTTGCTGTGTTCACTAACTCCACTAACACGCCCAGCTCCATGGGATCACGGCCCAGCAGTCCGTCACATCACTCCATGATGAATCCAAGCAAAGGAACACAAAAACAACCCCGGCCCCTGCAAGATCGAACCCTAGGTGGAATGTTCAGTTTCAACAGAGACAGTGATGCTTGAGATAGACAGAAGCTTTAAGAAAAAGGTTGTAAGATAGAATTGAAAGAAGGTGTTTTGTTTTTTTAATGAATCCATATTTGAGGGGAAATTAAAGAAGCCACCCTCACTGCAGTGCAGCCGAAGTAGATATTTTAGAGTGAAATGTGTCCACTGTATTTTATTTTTTTTTGGCAGAATCCTCTGAAGTAGCACTTAAAAAGGTTACAAACTGATATAATACAGTTTTAGTGGCTGTTCAGGTTTTTTTTTTGTGGTGTTCTTTTCACTTGCAAATCGTCAAAACCACCCTGTGGTCAGTGCTATTATCAGCTGCTCCAGCAATAACCTTCAACTCGGGTGCAAAACAAACAAAACAGAAGGTAAAATTCACCAGCCTGTACTCCATTATATAAATGTCACTTTCATTTGTCTCCGTCAGGTCTTCCATTTGAATTGTGGTTGCATGTCACAATAAACCCAACATGGACCAAAGACCCGTGTCTGCCTACGCCTGTGTCTGATCCCTGGACACACTCTGCGTAATGATTTCCAGCTAAAAGAATATTACACTTTCACCATTTTCTTTGTTTAAATCCTGATTTTAAAATGTGCATCACCAGCATGTACAGATCGTTTAATACAGTAATATACTGAAGGCTTACTGATTAGAAATTGTGTTATACACTGTAATTCAACCGCGGAACTCGTTTTCCATTCATATTGGAACAGCAAAATTGTTTTTCCGCGGCTCCAAATAAACTTTGTTTCGATTTTTCATCGCCAGTTACATTTTAGATCCAGTTCCATTTGGCCGAATTGTCTTTACAAACTTGTCGTGTAAATCATGTGCAAACTGCTTCTTTCCACAGTGAAACTCAGGAAAGCCAACAGCAATCAATAACAATAATTGTTGATTCTATAACAGCTACGCATGAACTTCCAGTGGGCTCTCTCCAAGACGCTTTCCATCCAAACACAGTCAAGTGGAAGTGAAATGTACTTTCAGAGTTTATCTTCGGGAAATTCCTCGAGAATCAAAACCATCCGGTTACAGTTTGTTGAATACTGGAGTGTCCTTCACTCAAGCATTTTACTGATTCTCTAAGCTCAGCGCTTTGTTTCTGAACTTTTATCTGCATTTTCATTGTTGTATATCAGGTCTGTCACTTAAAATTCAGAGGTTACTCAACTACCAAACTGTAACAGTTTAAAATTTGATTCAACACGAGAATCAGGACCTATAGCTAAAAAGATTTTTTTTCATCTTTGACTTTTATATGGAACAGAATTTGCAAATAATAGAAAATTGTTTAAAAAAGCTCACGTTTATGGATGTTGGTATAGCAATTACAGCCATCCATAGTGATCTCTGCTGTTGAAGGACAAGGATAAAAAACAATGTTGGATTAAGGTTGTGCGATTTAATTAAAAGCAGACGTGATTGAAGGCGGAAGGCATCGCATGAGTTCAGAAACACTCCAGAAAACCAAACTCTTCCAGGTAAAGAGATCTGTTTACAGACGGCCACCGGAATCTGGCCGCGCTGGTTTCTATTGCTATCACTAATACTGATAATAAAAATAGATAAAGCCCCTAAAGTGAATCGCCGTCTCTATTTTTCAACCTATATCAAGTAATTTTTTTTATTTTTGGTTTTCCAGGTTGCTGACAATAAACATGTTTGTCTTAAAGTTCCAATCAGATTTTCCTGGGCTTTGTGTGTCTGTCATTCTGCTGATGCGTATGAAACGCACACTGAGGCTTATCAGAGGCTTTTTGCTGAAAACAGTCACCCGCTGCGACTGAAAATGAGCTTGATAAGTGCGGAGTTTGTGCACAACAAAAGCAAACAAGACAAAGGAGGTGAAATCACTGCGAGGAGATGATCCACTGTAAAATATAATTATTAGCTCAGCTTTTAGTCACTTTAACACAGTATTCTGAGCTCGCTCGCAAAAGAAACTACAGTTAATCACGGCTCACGGCAAGAGAGATGTTAATTTTGTTGGTTGTTAATCCCGAATTCAGCTGTTGGGGACTATATGTCCAGAATAGGCGTGGCGGTACGGTCAGGGAAGTTGTCAAACGAAAGATTTTTTTTAGATCCGTATTTAGGCAGCGAAGTTGCGAACGGAGAACGTAAAGGGGATAATAGAAGGTGGAGGTGGCCGCAGATATGGAAAGAGACACAATACACAGAGCGTCTCTCTCTCTCTCTCTCTCTCTCTCTCTCTCTCTCTCTCTCTCTCTCTCTCTCTCTCTCTCTCTCTCTCTCTCTCTCTCTCTCGTCTGTCATGTCATTCTGCTCGCTCCACTCTAGCTGGAACTCAAGGCTGTGCCGTTATGAGGCTTGGCTTTATAATTTACCACCGCCGGTGTCGGCTCCTTTATTGAGCCTGGCCTTCGCTGACAGACACAGACACAGAGAAGGCTTTGATTTAGCCTGGGAATGTTCTCGCTTATGTGGACCCTGTGAATCATTTTCTGTCTCTCCCTCTGTCGCCGATCTTTTGTTGTTCTGTCATATCCCTGCTCTCGCTCTCTCTCTCTCTCACTCTTTTCTCGCTCGCTGCTCTCTCTCCTTCTTATCCCTCCATCCTAATTCTGCTCTCTCTCTGCTTCTCCCCTTATCTGTTTCCCTCCATGCCTTCTCCCTCCTTTCTAATCGCCTCCTCTCGTCCCCCTCTCCAGCCAGATCTACTGTATTGAGAACGCCCATGGCCAGCTGGTGCGTGACCTGGACTTCAATCCCAACCGCCAGTACTACCTGGCCAGCTGCGGAGACGACTGCAAGGTCAAGTTCTGGGACGTCCGCAACGTCCAGGAGCCCGTGAAGACGCTGGAGGAGCACTCACACTGGTGGGTGGAGCGGCGGAGGTTTATGCATTGAGAGATATGGACTGGGTCGTGAAGAAAGGGCCACGGTCCTTGAGCAAGCAGTCCTGAGGCGCTGTGATAGCGAGCGTCCGCTGTGCCGAAGAGTCGAGTCGCCGAGTCTCACACGGAGTCGGAGCCTCTCTAGCCCTTTCGTACTGGGGGGGGGGCATGCAGCCCCTCTGAGCTCATGGTTTAATGAAGCAGATGAAAGTGACGCTCTGTGGGCCGTTACTCTTTGATCAGTGCGGGGTTTCCCAAATGAGATGCCACTTGGCTTTGTGACAGCCAATAGCGGCGGTGACGCTCAGCATTTGTCTCCACTGTTATTCCCCTGTGTTTTGAACCAGGGCGTTACCGTGAGGCGATGCTCAAATCCTCGTGAGGTTGATTCCCTGAAGAAAAAAATTTAAAAAAATCCTGCACCTATGAATTTAAGTAAACAATTGAAACAAGTGCAAATGAACTAAATCCCACAAAATACACACACACTCCTCAGGCATCCAGTTTGGGACGGTTAACCTGCCACTCCTGTGTTTGAATCACTGGAACAAGCCTGAGCATCTAAAGAAAGAAAATGTTAGAACGCACTGGAAAACTTTGCCAGCTCCACTCCAAAAGCCTTGAAGTGCAGCCAGGGATGTTGCGCGGTCTGATGAATCCAACATTGTGTCGTCGGGGTATTTCTCAAAGTGCCTAAAATTCAGATAAATACGAAATGCACATGAAAATGATTTTTCCCCTTCTCTGGTATTTGGTCGCAGACCCTTTCCCAAAATGTCATCCTTTAAATGTCTCTCGTCACCGTTAAGAGATTTCAGCTGCTGCTGAATTGTTCGTCTTCTTCCAATTGCAGGAATACTTTTTACAATTACTTAATTCTTTGAGGTTTTAGTCAGAAATCATTGCAGGACATTTTGAAAATTCTTTTTCTTTCAAACCTTTTTAGTTTTTTTGTTTTTGTCTCATCTCGGTCGAGGGTTCAGAGCTTCGGTTTCGTCTTCAGTAGGTTGCACGTTTCCTGATTTTCGAGGTCATGACTCTGAGCAAAACACTTAACTGTACTTGTTCCTTGAAAAGTTGTTTCTGAACAGCAACACAAATTAAGGACTTCGTCGAGAGACGAGGAAGGCAAACGGAAAATAATGGAGTAATATTGTCTTTCAAAGAAAAGGTCTAAAAACTTATGAGTGTTAATTAAGCAAGACCAAATGATCACAGAACACACACCGTCTTTCTTTTTGAACTGTGTGCCACCAGATGTATTCTTCAAATAATTGTTTTGTAGAAAGCTGCAAAAGCTTCACCTCAAAACCTGGTTTTCTGATCTGTTTCTTCCTAATATGCTTGAGATTTTATCTTATTGCTGAAACAAACCAATGCCTGCAAGAGGTGGAAAAGCAAGAAGCTCCACCGCAGGGTCTGCAGCAGGGGTGTCCAATATAAGGCCTGTGGGTCAGTGTTGCCCCTCTAGAGTTTCCAGATTGATCCGCCAAACCACCGTGCAACTTGTAAAAATTTTGAAGAAAACAGCAGAATTTTTTTTTCTTTAACAAATTTCCAAAGAGTGGAGAACACAACACAACACTGAGATCATTACGAGCAAAGCACCGGCCTGAATGACAGGCTGTCAGGTCAGTTTGTAAAAATATGCAGAATTATTTTGCACCAGAAGGTTTAATTAAAATTGGCTTTATGTCGAGATTGCAGTCATTTCAGGCAAGATAAGTTTATTTCTATAGCACCATTTAGACAAGGGGATTAAGAAAATTACAAAGAAAGAAAAGAAATATTTTACACTAAGGAAATTGAGAATATTAAGCGATTAATATTTTGAAAAACAAAACAAAGGAATTATGAACTGTATAACAAGTAGAACAAATAGAATAAAAGCCTTAAACAAAGTTAATACAGTTTGGTTTTTGTGAAAATTGACATTTTCATCACACATTCTCTCCACCACACCAAAGGAAAACTTCAAAATTTAAATCTGAAAGTTATTTTAGCACTATTTACCAGTCCAGCCCACTCATAGTGAACCTGAACTGCATGTGTAGCTCCTGAATTAAAATATATTTGTCACTCCTGATCTATACGGCAAATTCCATAATCCATATGGTTTTAGTTATTTGCATTTCCAGTGAAGACAAATGGTATTAACAGTCATGGAGTTCAGGGCTTTAGGCCCTCTCAGTCCCTCTCTGACCCCACCGATCACGTTTCAAGTCCTGCCATGTGTAACAAGTAGATATGCAGTGGCCTTCAGGAAATGCCAGTGCTTTGCTTTCAAGCCAGCCAGTAGACAGCAATCAATAAAGTAAAGCACAAACATTCGAAATGATTGCAGCTGGAAAACACTTAAAAGAACTCGCTAGAAAATTGCATAGGGTCAATTATGACAAAGTTATGTCTGCAATTTTCCTTTGAAACCGTCAGCCTTTAAAAAAACACCGAGGCTCTGAATATACAGTGAGCCACAGAGGTTATTTCTCTGCAGTGTAACTATAGGAGCTGCTGGGCTCTGAGGAAAGACATCCTGACATCATGAACTTTTACTCCCTTCTCTGTGGCGTCCTGTACATTTATATTTCAAACTGGATGTGCTGAAGCGCTGATATTCAAGAAAAGAAAAGAAAAATGTACACAGTTTACAGAAGGAGGTTGTATCGAGCATTGTTCCATCGCACAGTGTCAGACTGAGGCAGAGATATGTTCTTTAATTTACAGTTTAAAATGGACTTTCTTCTTCATTTAGTCAACTGATTTGTCTAAAAAACAATAACTTTCATTTGTGTCCGTTTGAAGCCCACAGTAGCATCAAATCAAGGCATTTTTTTTTAAAGATGTTTTCATATTGATTCAAAATAAACAGAAGTTGTTACACAAACTGTAAAGGGAGAGATGTTGATGGATCTGGATTTTAAAATTGTGTCTGATTCATCATCTGTCAAGGTTTTTCTCCGAGGTTGTGTCTCATCATCCCGGATCTCTCGTTGTACCGGTCTGAATCCACCAATTCAGCTAGAAGAGTCATGTATCATTTTATGTAAATTATTTCTAGCATAATTATATTTGCGTAACGTACAATAAGCGCTCCTTTCACCTGGCATCAGGAAACCAACAAACACTACTGGCAAACGCGATAACTCCTCAGCTGCACTGTTGATTGGTTTCAGGTTTTATTAATGACTTTCCAGCTAATGAAAAGCCTCAACTACTGCATGGTGTCATAAAGCTGGTTATACACCCATTACTAATTAAACAGGCAGCCGCTCGCTCTGTCATTAAAGACCGAACCGCGGCGGGTCCAACGCCGCCCGGGTCCTGCTCCGGGTCGTCTTCTGCGGAGCTCCAGGCACCGCTGAGAGCCGAACACAGTGTGCTGCAGATGTGTGTGTGTGTTTGTGTTTGTGTGTGTGTGTGTGTGTGTGTGTGTGTGTGTGTGTGTGTGTGTGTGTGTGTGTGTGTGTGTGTGTGTGTGTGTGTGTGTGTGTGTGTGTGTGTGTGTGAGCTGAATATATGATCAGCGAGTCTAGGAGCCAAACTGGGCTACTGCAGCAGCACACCAATCCTTCCCTGATAAGGGCAGATACACAAGCAGGCACACAGGTATGAGTCTGTGCACAACACACACACACACACACACACACACACACACACACACACAGACAGCAGACATTATCTGTAAAAGAAAGATAGACTTGGCACAAATATCCATAACTGGAGATAACTGCAGATGGGATCTCTTCCGATATTAGATAGTGTGTGTGTGTGTGTGTGTGTGTGTGTGTGTGTGTGTGTGTGTGTGTGTGTGCGTGCGTGCGTGCGTGCGTGCGTGCGTGCGTGCGTGCGTGCGTGCGTGCGTGCGTGATGTGTCGTGTGTGTGTGTGTGTGTGTGTGCACATGCAGGAATGTGTGTGCAATCTAATCTGTGTTTTTGCAAGGGCTCTCTTTTTATCTGTGTGACTACATGCATATGCATATTTGTGTGTGTGTGTGTGTTTGTCCTGTATGTGTACTTATCTTTAGTGCGATGTATGCATGTGTGGGTGTTTCCCTCTCTCTCTCCCTCCCTCCCTCCCTCTCTCTCTCTCTCTCTCTCTCTCTCTCTCTCTCTCTCTCTCTCTCTCTCTGTGTAGTTGTTGTGCATGCTCATTTTTCGGAGCGCAGCCAGGATATGGCCTCGGGGCTGCTGGGGGTATTAGGGACTATTTTTTAGCAGGGAAGCGGATTAGGGGAGCGAGGGGAACGGCGTGGCCGAGGCTGATTTTCTGTCAACAGCCTTGGTTATCCCTCAATCCCTCCCTGTGAGGGAACTGGGACCGCACTCTGAGCCGTGCCCCGGGCGCGCAAAGAGAGAGAACGAGCGAGCAAGAGAGAGATAGAGAGAGACAGAGCGAGAGACACAGGCGCACAAAGAGGACGAGGATCAAAAAGGAGAAAGACAGAGACGGGGTTGATAATCAAAAAGAGAAAGAAGAGCTAAAATTGGAGAGAGAGTAAAGGGAGGAAAGGTGAGGAACAAGTGAAAATGAGCAGCAAATAAAGCCGACATCATGCAGTTTATGATAATCATCATCAACCCATGTGAACTAAGCTCAAACATTAGGCTGCAAGGTACCAAATCCCCATTCCTGGCATCTGAATACCCACCCAGATAGGCATATTTTGCTGTGAATCCCTCTGTGAGCGCGCTGCATTTTATCTGCATGATTTGTGTGGGCACGAGTGTGTGAAAGAGAGACGGATACACTCTCTGTGCTCGCCTGTGAGCGTCACAGCATGTGTGGTCTGCTCGTACATACAAAGGGAACATGCACAGCACAGAGATACGCAGCTTTCTCTGACATGTCGGGACTATCGTGACATTTAGGCTCTCATTATTTAGTTATTGGAGTCCGCAGTGTCTTCATGCCAAAAGCTAAAAACCTTCCTCAGGCCTTCTGAAGAGCAGGTATATATTGAATGCCATTGACATTTTAATATTGACACAATTTTCAGTGTTTTGGCTCTGTGACACCTCCAGAGTGGTTTAAGATGTGACTTCAAATTCATCCAAATGCGCAGAATCAATTTCACAAAAGATGAACAGACCCTTGATGAATTGTGTTATACAACAAGTTCCAAAGGACAGTGTTTTAAATATCAATGGAAGGTGTGACTGTTGGGGTTGATTCACAAAAAATGTGAGATTAACTAATAAAAAGCTTTGACGTCCTTAATTGATTTATACCTGGTCTCCACAGAATCAAAGTCAGAACTATTGTGCCTCTTCTATTTTACAGCTGTTTGATGGAATATTAGAACCTTCTGGGACGTCTGCAGGAGTTTGAAGAAAAAAAAACCTTCAAAACCAACTTTTTTTTTCAGAATTTTCCACAAAAATATAATTAAAAAAAAAAAAAAAATTTCTCTCATCATTTGAGACCGGCCAACATACAAGATGTTTTCTTCTCATTCGTGGAAGGAAACCTTGAAAATGTTTTGAATGTACAAGACTTTCATGTGTTTTGGTCTTTCTTTTCTAAAATCTTGAATTTGCGTATGAATTATTGCGACAGTGCTGATTTCATAGTTGATTGTATTCAGTTGATTTGTGATCCCATGTTCATTACCGTCACCTTTCTTGTAAATTCTAGATGCCATATGTGTCGAAATTTGTCATCAACAATTGAAAAGTATTTTATGGAGAAATAAGTGTTTCGATCATGGATGGAGTCGAAGGAATCCTCTACATATTTTCAAACTGACTAAATGGCTTTAGCTATCCAATTAGTGAAAATACATACTAAAAGTGAACATTTTATTCATTTGCGTGAGACACATTATGGAGTTTGTTGATGAAAATGCCTTCAAGAAGTTACTTCTGCAACAAGAAGTAATAATATCCTCTGATGCCAAAGCCTCACACAGATTTACCATCGGGGGAAAAAAATGACATGTATTGATTTTTGTGTTCAGTAAATCATTTTCAAAAAATTGTACTTATCTTCTGGGAGGGTCAGGGGGGATGTGATGGATTAGTGGAAGGATGGTTCATCTCTCCACTCCTCCAGCAGTCGGACCGGACTGGTCGACTGATGCTTCGGTCCCAATTTGTTTAAAAAAAAAAAAACATGTTGTGGATCACCGATTCTTGAATGAATGGATGACTGTGGTTGTGCGTCTCGCTTGCAGGGTGTGGAGCGTCCGTTACAACCACAGCCACGACCAGCTGGTGTTGACGGCGAGCAGCGACAGCCGCCTCATCCTCTCCAACATGGTGTCCATCTCCTCGGAGCCGTTCGGGCACTTGGTGGACGACGACGAGCTCAGCGAGGGCGAGGACAACCACCAGGACGACAAGTAAGAGCAGCCGCAGTTCAGATGCTTTTAATAGAGGAACTGCCCCTCGTTTCGTGTTATTGGTCACATTTTGAGCTGATTTCATGTTCAGAGGTCACACATTCTTCACTACCTTTCAGGATGATTTCAGGTGAAAACAGAGAACCTTTATCTGTGTTCTGGCGTCGCTTTTTGGAAATGTTTTCCAGAGTGCAGCTTTTTGTGAAACACTGTGAAAAATTGCACATCCGCTACAGTTGCAGGCAGTACTGTTTTTGCACAGGTGACAACAACAACGGTGGATTCCAGAGAGAAGAAAGAGTTCATTTGAGCTTGAAACTTCAACTCCTACCATTGTCTTTGTGTGTGCGTGTTTGTGTCACCAACTAGTGGCCTGACGTACAAACTAAAGCATCTTCTTTTATCATTTAATTCTTATTACAACAATCACAAATTGACTGAAAGTCAAACCTTTACAGTTTTGTTTTTTGCGTTTCTTTCCATGTATGAGACGTCCAGGAAGCTCCTCAGCCGAAGACTTCTTTAGAGATCACATGGAGGCTTCCATGGCTGGACTACAATCCTCATGGCTGCAGTTTAGACCTGTCATCCAGGTTTTTCATGCGTTCTCCGTGATCGAAAGATGAGAATTTAGGAGCTGTACCGCAGACCTGAAATGGTACAAACCACTAAAAAAACCCATACAGCATGAATAAAGGAGCCAAGATTCCATGGAGGCAGAAAGAGCGACATCGATCTGGGACCGGTCCCATTCAATGTCTTAACGGTTTGGACACACATCCCATTCCATTTCTTGATCGAAAGCAAATAAAACTGCACATTTTGTTCATGAGAAGGTTTTGCATGCTGGTTAAAGTTGGTGCATTAATCAATAACTGGCATCTCAGGTATTAGAGAGGGGCCCCTTAGTCTTTTTTTCAAAGCAATCTAAGAGTTTTCTCAGAAAGAGGATTGGGAATTATTCTTCTAATCCAGAGTCATTTCATTCGACCTTGCAGTGCTCAGTCATAACCACCATGTTTTGTGGTGCTTCGCTGCCAGAGGTTCACTCAAACCCCACATATGCGTGAAGACACCAGAAGAACCGCCATCAGTGTCACTAAGAAATTACTGCAGTTTCTAACGCCGTCTTCGCCAGCCACCCTCCTCGACCCCTTTTTTTGTTGTTTCATTATCAACAGGAATTCATTCTGTTGAATACCCATCTCTTTTCCCTTTGCAGATGACAGTTTCCTGCTCTGAACATCTCATATCTCTGACCTTGATCGTGTTGACAAGTATGGGGACACTGATGCTCCCTCTCCAGTCTTGATGCCATATTATAACTCAGATGTGAAATCACAGGCAGCCGAGCTTTCATCACATCACATTTGATGAGATTTTTTTAAGCATTATGCTCGTCTTGTACATTTCCTTGGCTGCCGTAAGGAGCCTAATGAAACAAACTGCGCCGTGCCGACGAGCGTACAAAAGCACGCCGTGTATCCCGAACTGTTTATTTGATAATAGTTCTCCCAAGATTAAAGCTGACTGCCTGAACCTTCATTTCCGCGTTCTTTGACACTCCGGATGATAAAAGTGGAGGAGTAAAACATTAAAAATATGTTACTGTCAAAACACTTCAGGAGTTTTCTCTCCATCACGTCGAGAGTTGATTTTAAAATCACAGGGGGATCATTTGTAATGGTTACCATTCAGCGCTTTCCAAACCCGCCACTGTCCTCCATCCATTATGGTCCCGTTCCCCCCTCTCATCCGTAACTACCAGCTCTTACGCTCGATGGCTGACTCTCATCCACAATTATCAACTCTTCTACCTAATCACCAGCACTCAGCTTCACTTTTAACCCTTCCACTGCAGTCATTGACCCCTCTCGTATGTACAGTGCGTGTCCACTCCACACTGCCTGTTTAAATGACAGGTTTTACAGGTTTGCTTTTGAAATTCAGCACTTCATAGAAACTTTTAGGGTGATGTTTAATTCTTGCAAGCCAAGAAAAGGCAGCAGCAGTTTGGTTTTGTCTTGTTTCAAAGTGATAATTATTATTTTCTATCACAAAACAGTGATTTTATTTTGCTCCACATAGGCATGAATGTTCTCTGGTTCTCTGATTTGCTACAGTCCAGAAACACATTTCGTGTTACTTGGTGACCTTGTGATGGATTAGTGACCCGTCCATGGCGCAACCTGCCTTGCACCATGTGGAGGATTGATTTTTCGTCTTTCTGTCTTTGTGATGCGCTGCTGACTCGTCCAGCTTTGTGTGTTTCCACGGAGGAATTCTTCTAACTTCCTGTAAGACTTCAACAGTGTTTGGAAGTTCACTGACGAATTGTCCTTAAAGGGTGAAAACCATTATCTAAAATCTCAAATCATGACATTGCAGCCTTTGCTCTTTTTAAATGAATGAGTGAAAAGTTTTTCAGACTTCAAATGCTTAAATATAAAGTTTTTCATATGAACAGTCCACAGTTATAATCACTACAGCCAGGCATGAGAAAAACGTGCACAACAACCGGGTGCATACACAGAACCGCAACCACAAAGTTATGGAAGAAATTGCTGAATTTTCCAGTTTGTAATACTTCAAAGTGTCGCAGTATCCGTGTGACAGCTGTCCATATTTTAGGGATTTCCTCGCAGAAGAAATGAATTAACATCGACTCACTCAGCATGTGTGATTTACCAAATTCTTATTAGATAAAGGGGATAAAAAGGAGCAGTCCTTGATAAATTAAATATCCCATTCTGTTGCAGCTGTTGATGAATGTAAAAGAGCAAATTCAAACCTTTATTCGAACTTTCTGGGTCAAATCACTCTGCTGCACTTTTCTCCGCTTTCACCTCGAGGCTGTTGAAAGAGTTTCCCCTGGTGTTTGATGTACGATGGTCCCCTTTAAGTTAAACTGCTCAATGAGTTGATCCCCAAAAACCGAGGCCGAGCGCCGCGTTTGTCAGCATCAGTCAAGAGCCGCGCCGCTCGCCTCCTCCTGGTCCTTTTCTTCCCCGATGAATCTGCGCGAGCTTTATGCTTAACGCTGATTTTATTTCCGGCCGCAGCCCAGCGGGAGAAGCTCCTGTCAGTGCGAAACAGTTAATGTGTAAAATAAATCCAAATGTGTATGTCAGAGTTCCCCAGAAGACTACTTACAGCGGCAGGTTTGGGAGAAATTCGGGATGGCAATAATGCTCCATCATAACTCTGAAATTTTATTCATTGTCACATTGTTGTAGCAGAGGGAGGAATGCCTCGGCACAAAGGAGAGTGTTTGTGTAGAACAGGAGGGAAAATAGGATTTTCACTTGGATTGACAAATGTAGATCTGTGCCCCTTTTTGAAAAGATTTATTGTTCTTTTTTCCTATTTACTGAAGCATATATATATATATATATATTTTTTTTTTATTTTATTTTTTTTTTGGGCATGTTACCGTATTCTTGCGTAATCTGTGTGTCCAGGACTAAGGAGCCCCTCAAAGACAGCGTGGTGTCCACCTACGAGGAGCACGAGGACAGCGTGTACGCCGCCGAGTGGTCGTCGGCCGACCCCTGGCTCTTCGCCTCGCTCAGCTACGACGGACGTCTCGTCATCAACAGAGTCCCCCGAGCCCTCAAGTACCGGATTCTGCTCTGAGGGGGGGGGGTGGCGGAGGGTCAGGTGATCTCAGAGTGTCAGCCGTGTGTGTGTGTGTGTGTGTGTGTGTGTGTGTGTGTGTGTGTGTGTGTGTGTGTGTGTGTGTGTGTGTGTGTGTGTGCGTGTGGGTGCTGATGCACTCCACACGACTCTGTAACTTGAAAAAATCTGTTCATATCCCACTGTAAAAAAACAAACAAACCCAGAAAAAGAATTAAAGTAACATTCCACATAGAATTTTATTTGTTGAGTTTTTCAAATCTCCAAGTGAATTCTTCTCACTCATGTTTAATTAGTGGTTGTCAGCGTTGAAATGATTCTGTTTTTTGCCAAACTAATAATCAGTGTGGCGCAGATACCACTGTGCGTTTTCTGATGTTCCTTTTCCTACTGGGAGAACTGAAGTTCAACTTCAGATGCTGAGAAAACAATCTTCAAGATCAATAAGATGAAAAATGTAAGTTTTTTTTCTTTTGGTTGTTTTTTAATTACCGTAATGTAAAATCTTGAAGTGACGTTCAGTCGTCTCCATAGGTACAGAGAGTGGGAGGATTCAGGTTTCACGACACATGAAGATAAAGTCAGGGACACTGAAGATCAAAATAATGAAACCTGATTAGCGTCCTCAAAGTCACAATGCAACAAAAGCATGATTATTTAACTGGCGGCATCTTCTGGAAACCATCATTTTATTTAAAAGTGACATTTTTCAAAAGTTTTGAGTATCATGGTTAGAATATTATATTCATATCGAAAAATCTGTGTAGTGGATGAAAAGCAACACAATGCATTCTGGATGAAAAACTCACCTACGGCTTATTAAATGTATGAAGGAGCCAAATCAGCTGGAATTCCTCCACTGTGCACATCTGTTACATTCTGCTGTGAAGACACGAACCTTCATGTTGGCAGCTGTTTCTTTCCAGACTTCAATCGAACATCAAATGAAGTCGACGACTGTTTGGGAACCAGAAAGTTTATTGCCGTTTAAATAAATACCCTGCAGGTTCTGTCACCAACAAGGAAGAAGGACTCATTATAAGATGAAATGAATGAAGCCGGCTTTTAGATTTAGAAACAATTTTGTAATTTACAACCAGCAGAAATTTAAACTTCTCCACACTTAACTGAAAGCTTCATCTTAAGGTCTTTGGGTGTGTTTCAATCAGACAGGAATTGACAGAAATTTACACTGGTCAGCTGACAGCATTCACAACTCCACACTTGCGATCTCACCAGGCTTCAGTTTAATCCGACCAAACGTGACCAATCGAGCAAAGACCACGTTAAAAAGTGCGACCAGACAATGAACGCCTCTTTTATGTCTTTTCCAAAGTAATTATGGTCATCCAGGGGCGGTTCAGATTATGACCTGAATCGTAACCTTCACTGGAACACTTTGCTTGATTGATGATCTCCTTCTGCGTATTCGCTCGGTTTATTGGCTCCTTCAACACACTCCGGTTTACCCACCGACCAACACGTCCACGACGCTCCGCCACGTTTACTTTTTCTGTATCTACTGCTTTGGTGACTTAGTTCATTAGGATCTGGGATTTCTACTAACCATATGATGTAATAATAAAAAAAAAAGGCTTCCTGCAGTGGATCTCGTTCAGCAGCTCATTTCTTTTCGCTCATCCGGCGTCTCCTGCCGTCCTCCCTCCTCTGAATCGGTACAGTGTGTGCTCAGGCCGGTCGATAATGACAGTCCGAGCCTCCGTTATGGCAGACACCATTGACAGGCCTTTTAATTGCAGCTTGACTCTATGGATCACACGTTCGCATGCTGACACACACACACACACACACACACACACACACACACAGCGATACACACACACACACACACACACACTTGCAGTCAGTGGCGAGGGAGGGGCGCCGGCACTTCATTAGCTATGCCAGTCGGGGCAGGCAGCGCTGCGGCTGAATACAGAATAAATTCCTGTGTCTAATCAGAGAAGCTGCTCACACACACATGCAGACACACACACAGACACGCACACACACACACACACACACACACACACACACAGCCCTTGTTACCCCGCAGTCAATTATTGAGAGGAGGGATCAGGGTGGAGATACAGGGGGGATAGCGAACGCTGGAAAGGTAATCGCCGAATCTTCCCCATCTGGAAACTTGTAATGCTCGTCACAGGCGTGTGGCACTCATTGTCATATCTCTGCCTCCGTCTACCCGTCTATGAAGACGTGCGATAGGGACGCGCGCCGGGGTCGTGTGCGATAAAGCGCACGGCGGAGAAAACCACGTTACTGCCGAGCGTTTGATGGCGCAGGGAGCATATATCTCCCCGTCTTCCAGAGAACATCCAGCGGCTGAGAGGAACGCAGCTCTGTGACCAATCAGTCAATCCACCTGCTAATAACGGCTCCGCATTTGCATGTGAATGAATGAAGGCGCCTCTTTAGTATGCTTGAAGGGTCCGACCAGGACAAATAACATTAGCTGTGATGCATTGATAGTCAATGTGTGGAGGTTTGGGTGCGTTATTGCTGACGGTGTGAGAGTCCCGGTACACAACCTCCAGTATTTCTCATGATGTCGACCTGCGGGTGAAGCCAACCCTCGAGATTCGAGAACTTTCTTTGTGCACAGGCACAACGAAGTCACATCAACAAACAGGCGTTGGTTTGATATTTCGTGATTTCATCATGTTTACCAAGAATATTATAGATCGTCAAGGATCAAATGGCATCAGCATCCACAAATATAGAATCAAATCATTTGTTTGTTTCATCCTGTGTGTTATTTACATGCTTTGAATGATCCCTCCAGGATCTCACTGCATTACTGCTTAAACAAACACACAGATCTCATTCAACTTTACATACGCAGTATTCACATTCCACAGTTTAATCCCCAAAGATGTCGCAGCAGAGGGATATAAATAAACGCACACATGCAGTCTCACGTGAATGAATGCATGCTACTAAAAACACAGATACCTAAAGAATAAAAAAAAAAAAAAGACCTTCAGAGAGTGTAGACACATTAATGCCATATTAATGTCATGAATTAATCAATAGACTGTGTTTCGCTGTTGGAATAATAATTCGAAGAATGAAAAATTATCTCACAGTTTAAATAAATGCTTGTGTTTCTTATAAAAGCGCTTTCTTCATTCCTTTAGTTGACCTGTCCGAAACAGCGAAAACAGCTGTAAACTGCTACACATTCCTTTTTCTAACTGGTCAGTATTACCCAGTCTGCTGGCATGGCGCCTGTAATTTGACCTCATGTTCAATGTCCTCTGTGGGTCATTTTGTCCAAAAACATACATTAGTGACCTTAAATGTCCAAAATGAGTCAATATGTGCCAATCACTGGATAAATGAGGACACTTCTAGAACTACAAGCAATTTAGAGTCTCCAATTAGCCTCAAACATGATTTTTGGCTGACTAGAGGGCTCAACATGGACGTTTTTGTATTGAAAACACACAATATGTCATAAACATTGACGATGGGAGTACAGGATATTCTACCGTTTCCATGGAGACAGAGTGTTATCGCAAAGTTCCACCATTTTGAAAAAGTTGCATTTTCAGTGGCTCCGAGCACCACTGTTGTGTGAACGGACTCCCGAAACGCAAAAGCAGGTCTTCCGAAGACGCCGTGGTGTGAACGTCTCCTTCGTGTTTCGGCATTAGCATTAACAGCACATACTTCCCGGCAGCTCCAGCGACCGTCTGCGTTTTCCTCCCTCCTTCGCTGTCAAGCCGTGGCGAGTATGACATCTCCTCCTCTGCCTCCCTGCACCCCGGAGCCTCGGGCGGCACTGCTGCTGTGTCACAGGAGCTCCGCCGCGGCGTCACGTGACCGGGCCGGCGCGCGTGCCGAGCTTCCCCGGGTCACGACCTCGCCGACCTGGAATGAGACGTGACGGCGGCGGCGGCGGCGGCTGCCAGCGGCCTCGGCGAAGGCGAAGGCGCTCGCGTCAAGCGGAGAGGAGACGGAGTGAAATATTTATGTGGCTGGGAAATCAGATGTTGGTGGGCAGAGGGAGAAATTACTGGAATATACTCGCGGTGCTCTATGTGGGGAAATTATGGAGGCGTTTGCATCTCATGTCCTGGGCTGAAATGAAAAGAAAAATGCCATGGAGACGTGATGTGTGAAATGTATCATTTCGGAGATCTGTTGGCACGACTGCTGCCTACATTTATTTATTCTGTTCATTGTGTCTCTCTGTAAATACCACCGGTGCTGGCAGCTGTTTCATATATTACTTTCTGTCTTCTTTTTTTTTTTCTTTTTTGCCCACACATCAGGAAATCATATCTGGTGCAGGAAACGCGACACACTTTTAAAAACACAAGTGTTTGCGTAACGTCTTGAACGGAGGTAATTGCACCTGAGGGTCACCCGGGTGTCGTCCTCAAAGGGTGGAGGCGGAATTGGATTCAGCTTCTGTGGAAATGAAATAAAAAAAAAAAAAAAAATTGATTTCATTTAATTATTTATTCATGTCAGCAATGCAATATGGAGCCACCTGGGGAATTTGTGTGTTTGTGTGTGAGAGCGGGAGCGGGAGGGGCTTCAGGTGATTATTACCTTCGAGAGTTTGACTCATTTGCATGGAGGAGAATTTATATGACCCCTTGAAATTAAAATTATGCACAAACACGTCGGGCTCCACAGGAAGAGGGGCGAGACAGACAAAGAAAAAGAGTGACTGATCGTCGGAGAAGGGCTGTAAAAAGGCTCCCGTGGGAGGAGAGGAGAGCGCCATGACCAAGGAATGTATGTTTAGGACTGTGTGTGTGTGTGTGTGTAAGCTAGAGGGCATGGCGAGTAGTCCTCAAGGGTGATTATAGTCTGCTTAATGACTTGAAGAGTCACGCAGTTGCGGGTTTATGTTTCTTTTAAAATTCCCTTCTTATGTTGCGCGTGAAAATTGACACTTATCACAAAATGTCCCCGATGACTTCTGATCACGTAACGCTGCCTTTCGCATTTGAAACAGAAAATCCAAAATGTACACTTTGTGATTTTTTTGTTTTCCATGTCAGCTAAGTCGGCGTGCGCGAGCCCCTCTGTCCAGTCTTTACTCAGTTCAGTAAGAGAAATGGGAGGTTAGATGGAAGCATAGCGAACTAGGGGTGTCAACCATAAGGCCTGTGGGCCAAAACCGGCCCACGAAAGACTCCAATCTGGCCCAACAAACAATTAAAAAAGTGGGGTTTTTTAAGCATTTTTCTGACACAAAAGCCAAACCCATGTTGTCAGAGTGAGCATGTACAAACATGAATTGTGTAACAGTTATATAAGACGTTCTTTTGACATTTTACTGTATTTTGCACCAGAAGATATCATTGAAATTTATTTTATGCTGAGACTGAGACTGAATTCATTTTTGGAAAAAAATGTTTGGGTTTTGTGAAAATAAGACATTTTATTGCATTTATTCTTCACAATAACAAACAGAAAAATTAAATGTAAAGGTTGTGATGGCACTCTTTCACCAGTCTCAAGATGAAATGGCCCCTGAATTGAAATGTGTTTGACATGGAAGTGATCAGAGACGAGCGCGACCGCGAAGTCCAGACACAGATTTCGTTTTTCCAGGTCAGTCACAGGTCAGGGTTCTCATTTAGTTTCTTGTGTTATTTTGTGATTCTTCACCGTCTCTGGTTACAGCCTCCCTGATTTCCCCTCACAAAGTCACAAAGTTCTCGAGTTCACAGGAAATAATGATGAGACAGTAGAAAGTCCAAACATGCAGAACACAGGAACTCATGATGTTAAAGAAAGGAAAAAAATGTGAACGGTGAACCAATACTGTGACAATTACAGTCCATGTCAGTTTTTGCAACTCCTTCATTCTAACTCCTTGTTGGACAATTCGAAGTAGAAACACCAAACTGTGCTCTCCCTTGAGACAGCACAGCTCCTCTTGAAGCCAGGAACTCTAAACCTGTCCAACTTTAGAGCAGCAACAAAAGAATTTACAGTTCCTGTCAATCTGAGGATGGTCTTTCACCTTCACAAAATCAACTGAAATTAATATAAAGACGACAGAAAAAGACGAAACTGCTCTCGCACAGTGAGCTCTCACCCCGTCCATGTGTCGACAGCCCTTGGGCAACACACTAAACCACAGAGGGGCTTCCAGTGGAGTGTGGGAGTGCAGGCGTGTGAACAGGTGAACGATAATGATAATTTTATCAACAGATTTTTGATAACTATAAAGTGTGATTCCAGGTCTTTCTTATTTTATTTTAATGATTGTTTGGCCTCATGATCATGCACATGTCTTTATTCACTAGGTTACTGCCATCTGATTGGTCAGTCAGGATTTTCTTTTCTTGTGTGCATTAAGAGCAAAAATAATAAACCATTTGAAATGATGTGCAGGAATTTAGGCTACCATGGAAGATGCCTGGTTAAAAAAAAAAAAGGAAAAATCTGTTAAACGTTAACCTACTTGCACCGGAGCTGCGGCGTGCTTTGTTAGTGCATTTTCAGGCTCTCAGCTCCGCGGCGGTGAAAGCCCCGATGAAACACGGTCCCATCACTTTGATGTTAGCTGGAAGCGTGGAAGGATAGCTGCTTAACACTGACAACCACCCTGTAGTCGGGGAAAAGCTCCTGTGTGTCCTAAGCTACTTATTTACCGTCCTATCACTCCTGCCGAAGATAAACTGCTTGGGAAAAGGACCAACGGAGACTATTAAGCCATCATTGAAATTACAGTCGCAGTCTATGTCTGTTCTTAGTATGCCTTTTTTTTTTCTTCTTCACAAAACCAGTGACGGTCCACTGTAGTTTTGATTAGCATATTCTGTCCATGCACTGTAAAAAAATTAGCCAAGTGGTTTAAATTCAAACAGTCTGTAATCAGAAATCAGATGTTTTTTTTTGTTTTTTTTTGGTCTAAGTTAAAGTTAAAGGAATTGACGCCATGTTTGTTCATCTATTCGTGCATGGGCAGAAGGACTATTTACCATGGAAGTAGGAGCCCGAGCATTTCCCAAAAGTTCACCCTTGCACGCCATTTTCCAAAAAGCGGCATTTTTTTCCAAAATGCAGCCAACATTTTGCGTTCATTTGAAGTCCCTTAAACAGGCCTGATGGCATCATGTCCTCCCTGCTTCTTTATCAGTAGATCCTGTTTATAGATGTCCAGAATATTAGTTAGCCAAACTCCATGCCCACCATTCTGGTTATTCAGGCTTCAAAAGATTACAATGTCTTTTCTCAATGAAATCAACCAGTTCATTAGGGTCCACCATTGAAATATTTCTAAATGAATTTGAAAACAAGTAGTGTCAGAAGTTCAGTCTGCGGTCTGACTCTTTGGTAGAGATTACCTTCAGACTTTTGCTGATCCAGGCCTTGGCAGACCTGACTGGATGTTTTGTGAACATCAAAACCCGTTTAATATTTAATGTTTAATGAACATCCATTTCATGGCCGAGCAACGTACATTTTCTCAACTAATTAGGTCATGTATTGGCATCTAGATTACAGCATGGCTTGTGTAATCTTAACCAGTCCTCATCCTCTCATGACATGAATTTCTTGTGCATCCTTGAAATTCCCTTTTCAGTTGATTCTTTTTTTTTCCAGGCAGGCTACCTCCTCACTAAAGGTTTTATTGAACTGACTTACGGAAATGAGCTGAGGTAGCTAAAGCCTGGAATCCTGTTTCACAGTGCACTGTGGGTTCCCAACATTTTAAATCTCCATGAAGCTGGGCAGAATATGTATGACTGCTTACAGATTCCTACACCTGCTCTAATATCTAAAGAGGGCTGTAATAGAGACTTGACAAGCTTTTTGCATCAGTTTTTCCCAGTTTCTTTTCTCTACCGGACTAAAAGCCTTTGTTTGTCCTAATTGTAGCCTTCATGTCGTTTTGTGTTGTGTTGTTTGACCCTCCTTTCTCCCGGGGTGAAAGGGACCACAATGGCCGACGGGTTTTTGCGATTCGCCATGTGACCGGCTCCCCTTTTCCCTCCTCATTGTGCTTCAATTACCCAACGAGCACGCGGAGTGGATCTGGCTTTATTTATGGGCCCTTGCTACCACAACGCACATATAATTACCTCTCAAAAGCTGTAATTGTTCTCATTTCTCATGTCCGGTCCAGACATCCACTGCCATGCCCTCTTGGCGTTGCCATGGAGACTGGGAGCCAATCGCAGTTGAAGGACATTGCAGGTCATAGGTTGAACGTTGGGTTGGAGTGTGTGTGTTTGCACGTCGGACAGTAGTTCATTAGATTGAGTCGAGTTTTTTATAAAATGTTTGAATCTTTTTATCTGAAGCAACCAACTGTTGTTGTCGATGCTGATGTGAAAATTTTACTGTTTTTGTTACCTAATCTGTTTTTTTCTGATGTTGGGGTTCAGCCGCGCTCTCCAGTCGATTGTTGTTTCCTGTGTTCAGTCACATCAAAATTCATCCAACGTCATCCTGCCGCTTCTCGAGGTGACTTCAGCGTTTGGATTTGAGGCTGATTGACTAATGATTGAAGTGACTGCTGAGTCCGTCACCAGCATCCTGGCAATGCAGAGTGACAGTTTGTATGTGTTTGATCAATGGTGCATAGCTCGGGGACAGAGCGGGAGCAGGGGCTGTGGCAATGCTCAAACCTCTTTGTCAATCAAACGGCCTACGAACGGCACCCCATGAAATCCATTAAAACCAATTTAGCCAGAACGCCGCAGCTCAGAGCTCCATGAACAGTCAACCCATGGTGAATTAATGATGGATTTTCAAAACTTTGGTGGTTTGAGTTGATTGCTGAGTATTATTTGCAAGACCTGGCGTGTCATTCATTATTATGTGGTGAAAGGGGCTCTCAGCGAGGGATCAGTCAGCATAGATTCTTTCCTGTCTGCTCTCAAATTAAAAACAGTGTTTTAAAAATGTCCTCTTTTTTTTTCTTCTATTTTTGTAGCTCTTAAAAAAAACATTTCTTGCTGTTGAAGGAATGTGCTGTGACCAAGACTTTCCCTTGATTACCTTCTGCTTTTACCTCAGAAATAAATCGACGTATCACTGGAAATCAGCTGTATGGTGTGACCTGTCCAACAGAAATAACATTTCAGTGAGTGACAGTCCGAGTTACGGCCGCAAATGGATGAAACTGTTTCAGGTCAAAGTGCAACACCTGCTGGGACGACTTGTAATAGTGAAGAAAACTGCCCCTCTTTATATTTATTGATAAAAACACTTCATCTGAAAGTGTTGCCTGGTTTTGGTGACCCTGTGTGGTTGTTTGAATTATCAGAGCCACTTTCCGGTGTCAACATTCTCTTGAACTTGATAGGTTGGTTGTGTTGTGAATATCCATGTTTCTGAAACAATCAAACCAGCACGCCTGGCACCAGCAGTCGTTCCATGGTCACAGCCATTTAAATCAAATCTGTTTCGCGTCGTCAGTTTGAACTTTAGCAGCTTATCTTCATTCGTCTACACACCTGAATACACTGAACTGTTGCCATGGAATTAGCTGATGGGTGATTCCCTGTCCTGTGTGGGCTTCACCTGTGCCTGACGTGTGTGATTTTCTGCACCTGGTGGCTGTGGCGTATGTGTGGGCGTGTGATTTCGGTCATTTGGTTTTTTGGTTCTTGGGGTTTTTGGTTTGCTCCAGTAAAATGAGCTTCTGCTCCATGAATTGCAGTGTCTGTTGTCCTGACTCCTCTGAGCAAAGCCAGACAGAATGACACTTAGATGTTTGTGGGTAACACCTTCCTCATGGTGTTTTTGGTCACTGCTGTACTTTTGCGCCTGAACTGTTCATGAAAGTTTCTTCTTTATTGGAAAATGTTGAATTGATTTCACTGATGTAGTTGTTTTCCACCACTTCAACAGTCGACAAAGCTTTACGCTGTTAATCTCACACACGTACACACATACACACAGGCAGCTGCCATGCAAGGCAGTCCATCCAATGCGAGCAGTGTTTGGGTTCAGTGTCTTGCTCGAGGACACTTCAACACCTGTGAATTTCCCATTGAAGGACAACAACCGCCAAAAGAACACAGCAGCAGCTGGGAATACAAGAAAAGTTTAGGGGCGCCTGATTAATGGAAAATAATTTTTTTTTTCCAACTTGCTACAAAGTAAAACTATAAGTTGTGTCCGCCCTCATGTCGCGCAGCTGTTTTACTGCTGAATGAAGAGCAGTTCTGCTTTCCGGTGTATACGACACTAACTAGCTCACGTTTCGTCGTCTCGTGCAGCTCCTCTAAACGCACACCCACTTGCGTGAATGTCACAGCACGGAGGCACCGAATGCTTGGTGGATTAGCAACCAGGCTGCCGCTGTGAGCGTGCACGAGTGCACGCGCACGGCGGCCTGTCCTCCCCTGACCCTGGCTGCTCCGCCGTCGTGCCGTCACACACTGGGCGACTCTTCCTCCCTTCCTCTTTGGCTCACTCGCTCACATCAGACATGTCATCCGCCTGCGGAGCGCTCGGACACACTCATGGGACCGCCTGACCCAGATCTGTCTCCTCCTCTGCCCAGTTGACCACACCACACACACACACACACACACACACACACCTAACACGGGCACAGATGCACTTGACATTTGGGTCACTGACAAGACATCAGGTGAGGACAGAGGAACCCAGGTGACAAGGAGAAGCAGTGAACCTTTGCTGTGATATTGCCCCTGTGAGCTCGACGGCGCGCACACACACACACAGCGATACACACACACCACACACACACACACTCACGCATGCACGCACTCTTGTCAGCCACGCTGCGTTTGCCTGTTCAAGCGAGCAAGAATAGCGCCGCTCGTTTCTCGGCTCTGAAAGCCAGTGAAGGCCTTGCTATTCAGGCGGCAGCTTTGCAGGGCTCTGATCACAGTCCCCGACTCAAAGGTTGTTGTTATTTCCTGCTCAGTATCAGCGGAAAACTCTGTACACCACTGAAAATCACATAAAAGTGGAACTGCCGATAGAAAAGCGTGAATGACGAGAAGAGCTGTTGCGCCGCTTGTGGACTGACAAATGAAAGAGGGAACCTTGAGGTAAAAAAGGAAAGAAAATCATTCCAGTTCATTATAGCTGTGATCTCCAGGTCAGATGGCCATCACTTGATCAGTTTGCGAACAGTTTATGAAGTATTGTGATCTGTCCTAATCAAGGTATTTGCAGCAGACAGATGATCAACCACGATGCAGCCAGAACCTTTTTGATCGCTTTGAATAATACATGCCGAATCTGTGCATTTTTAATCAGGAAGTTCATTCAAGTCTTCAGAAGTGTTTGTTTTTTTCTGTTTCTTATACATTCAGCTGGAAACTTGAAGTGAGCCACGTTTTTACAAGTTGAGCCTTTTTTATCAGAGCATCAAGAGCACATTCAACAATCATGATGGCAATTGTTTTTTCTGGTTCTGAGGAATTTGACCCAGTATTCCCCATGTTGTTCAGCTTACATGTGATCATCCAATAATCTACATTTTAAATTTACATTTCTGTAACTCTTAAGTAAGGAATCTCCTCCACCAGGTTTTCTAATCTAGAATATCACAGAGGAAATAATTCTGTAATTTAATATAATAAAAGCTCTTCTTCTCCCCTATCTCTGTTGTTTATTTAGGACCAACTGAGTATTTTACTTTTTCTCAGCTGGTGTTTTTTGATTGTATATCCCTCAGTTTTACCATTAGTGTCAGCCGAGGTACTCTGGAAAATCTGGAGTCCTGTAATTTGAGCAAAAAGCTGTTATAAACTCGCTGTATGCTGCCTGGCCGGCAGAATAACCAGTGACTAACTGGTGAACGTGTCAATCTTTGTCAATCAAACGGCCCCCGAACAAACGGCACCCCGTGAAATCCATTAAAACCAATTTAGTCGGAGCTGCGCAGCCCGGAACTCAGTGAACGCTCAGCCCATGGTGAATAAATGATGGACTTTCAAAACTTTGGTGGTTCGACTTGATTGCTGAGAATTATTTTCTGGACCTGAGGTGTCATTCATTATTATGTAGTGAAAAGGGCTCTCAGCGAGGGATCATTTAGCATAGACTCTTTTCTAACTGTATTTAAAATGTGTTTTTTTTTTCTTGTTCTCCCTTACTGTCATCGGTCCCACGACAAAATGATTCTGTTGTTGCAGTCGATGAAGGAATGAGCTGCTCAGAAAGCTCTTTAGAAAAAGTTATTTATCATTCAAAAAAAATCCTTTCAAAAGGAAAAACCTGCTGCCTGCTTTGAGCAGTGGACGATCCAACATCTACCTGGCGAGTGGTCGGATCAAACCAGTCCTGACTGATCACTTTGGCACTGCGCACAGTGAAGTTCTCATCACAGACACACTGTTTCCTCATCATAACTCTGAGTTTTGTGATGTATTTGATATGCTGATGAGCCTCTGTGCAACATAATACTTCAGTTAATGCATATAGTTGTATGAAAAACCCAGACGTCCCTGTCCTCTGCAGCTTCCACCTCCAGCTCCTGTGGGATAGCCCCGAAAACTGCTCTCACACTAAGAAAGACATGTAATCTCTCCAGCAGATCTTGGGCCCACCTCGGGGACTCTTCCTAATCAGATGCCTCGGTTGGCTCCTCAGTTTGGACAAGTAGCCAATCAATCGCGAGTCTCTGTAGATCCGCAAACTCCTCACCTCGTCATGTATCTGTGTTCTCGCAGCCATGACGGTTCATGATCAAAGGCGAGGGCAGTCATGTGAAGCAAGCACAATGCTGCAGCTGCAGGTCTGAGTCACACACCGAGCTCGAGATTCCTCCTCCTATCACTCCAATTCAGACACAGTACGGCAGCGTCACACGCAGTGGGTTTGAGTTCTGGAGGCTTTTGTGCGATTGAGCAAGAAACGGTAACATCATCAGCAAAAAGCCGACATTCTGGCTTCTGACAGATCCACTTTTAAATAAGAAAAAACATTAGAGATACAGCAAAAACAACCAAATACACATACATGTCACAGACAACACACAGCAGCAGCGGTGGGGGGGGGTCACATCCAAGCTAATACTAATTTTAATAGTGGATAATGGGAACAAAATGATGTGCTTCCTCCTTAAAAAGAGAGAATTAACTTAATGCAGCAGCAGCAATGTGACACAACGTCCCGACTCATCGTTCTAAAGTTCTACACTGGAACCAGAAGCAAGTCTGTTTGGTTTAGTTCAAATTTATAGCTGTTTGTAAATCATCATCCCTCATATCTGTCAAAAACCAAAAAGTTTGAAATTTTTCAAATATGAAAACTCCAGCGAATCCTGATGAAAACAATATTGATTATCAGATCAGTGAAAATTTTGCATCAGTGCATCACTTTTGACACAAATAAAGGCTGGAATCGAAATAATTAGACCCCGATTACAGAAAAATCTTAATTAACATTGCACTTTAATTATTTTAGCCTCCAGTGTGCATTTACCCACAACACTTAGCACCACCCCCCCCCCCCCACCCACCCCCATCCCCTCCATCTGCAGTCATGTGACTGTGCATATTTAACTCTGATTGTATGTAATGAATATTTGATGGAATATATGATCAAACTAAATGTAAATGTGTATCCATTTCCATGCATACTGGATGCCGTATGTTTAGCACAGAGGGGGTTGGAGGAGGTGGGTGGTGGTGGGGGGGGGGGGGGGGTTAGCGTGTGATGAAATGGTGGGCATTTGATGAATTCCCTCAGATGTACGGAACCTGCCAGCCCCCCCCCCCCCCCCCCCCCCCCCCCCCCGCGCCCACACACAAATGCAACACTCCGCCACCCCCACCGCACCCCCCACTTTCAGTATTCACACACAATGAATTAGCATTAGCAGGAAGAGCCACTCTGAGCTTCATTCATGGCTCTGACAATCTTCTCTCTGAGGTGTACGCCGCTTTATCTGCCGAGGCCTTAGTGTTCCTGTGTGTGTGTGTGTCTGTGTGACTGCCTGCTATAATAAGCCTCAGTCGCCCCCCCCCCCCCACCCCCTTTCCCTGCTGCCTTCCAGTTCCACTTCTCTGAGCGATGCGGGTGGAGGAGGAAGTGACCTATATAGGCTGCATCTCTCTCTCTCTCTCTCTCTCTCTCGTCTGCTCCAGCTTCCTGCATCACAACGATGTGCAGTACTGTGTGTGTGTGTGTGTGTGTGTGTGTGTGTGTGTGTGTGAGAGTGTGAGAGAGAGAGAGAGAGCAGGGGAAAGCGCGTATGAATAATTCAGCGGATGCCTCAACACGACTGCCTTCAATAAAACCATCCCCCTTAATGAGTCTTAATGACAGCCACGGCGTGGAGACAATCAAAGGGTGTGTGTTTATGCATGTGTGCATGTGTGTGTGTGTGAGAGAGAGCAGGCAGAACGTGGGTGGGTGGGTAGCAAGAAGAAACATCGAATGATGCTTGAATAATTGTTGGAATGTGTTGCGATGAGCGTACCTGCATCATTCCTTCCTGCATGTGCATGTGTGCTTGTGTGTGTGTGTGTGTGTGTGTGTGTGTGTGTGTGTGTGGTTGTGTGTGTGTGTGTGTGTGTGTGTGTGTATGTGTGTGCGAGCAGGCGAACAGAACCGAGCACTGTCTTTGCCCCGGGCTCTGTCAAGGTTGCCCTGGGTAATACTACCTGAGACTTTGAAAAGAACATGAAAGCTGACTTCTCGGCGGGGGAGGCGAGAGGAGAGGCTTGCCGGGGTGGAGCAGCCGAGGAGAGGCGGCGGCGAGCGTCCTCGCCTCCCATCGGCAACTCCGGGCATGTTTGCGGGTTTGAACTCCAAAATGACTTCATCCCATCCTCCTCCCTCCTCCTTGTAGTGTTTACAGCATCTCTTCCCCCCCCCTCTTTGACCACTTTACCGCACTTTCTGGAGTCTCCTCCTTTATTTATTCTTGCCTTTCAGTGCGGTGAATCCTCACCTGATAGCAGCCAAAACTGCTGTTTGGAATATTTACATGAATGAAAGATTTCAAGCATGGCAAAGTTCTTTGTGTGTGTGTGAGTGTGAGCATTGATTACTAAAATGTAATGTGGGTTTTGACATGTAGGAAGTCTGGGTAATTCAAGTCACACAAAGAAAGAAAGAAAGAAAAAGATACTTCACAGTGCTTTCTTTCAAAAGATCACTTTAATTTGACTTGACAGAAGGATGAAAACATGCCTATTGTCTGTGATATCTTATGGTGTAGCGCCAGACCTTTCCATTTAAAGCACACTTGTAAAGTCAAATACGTGCTGTCATTAACGCTTCTTCCTGATCGGGTTTGATACTCGGTAACTTCACAGAGAGACGTGATGCATTTCAGCACATCTCACACATCTCTCCAGCAGGTGAATCCCGCCTCAAGCACAACCACCAAGTCTGAGATGCTAAATTCCCACAACAATCAAACATTTGCACGGGGGCCTTAAAGCATCGCTATATCAAAGGACTCATGCCTTGTTTAAGTGATGTTTCACGTGAAAATGCATTGTTTTGTGTTTTAATTATTGAAACATTATAAGAGAAACTTTTTAAAACTTAATATGTACATGTTTCATTCACAAATGTCACCTAAAAGTAGGAAAAAAAAGACCTGCTGCAGTGCCTGAAGTCTATTTAGCATATAAAAGCATTTAGTGGTGTTAGCTGAGGTATCACAGGCCCAAAAACTTAAACATCCATTTAATTCCACCATCACTCTTGATGTAGTCTAAGCAATGAAATAATTAGGAATTACTTTAGACAAAAAAAAAAAAACATCCCACTGCAACAAAGTGGTCCCCAACTTAAATTGGAGGTGCTGCAGGGCATGCGACAGTCTTGGATGAATGAGAGGAAGCATTAATAGAACTGAGGGAGCTCACGACAAAGAGCTGATTTGTGAAAACCTCACTCAATTAGAATGCATTGAGTTTCCAATAATTAATTGCCCACCTCATTAGGTTCAACAGCAAAATGAGCATTCTTCTCGAAGAAGCTACAGAAATCAGGCCAATGAAGAGCAGTTTGCTTTTGTCCCGCCGACCGCTTCCTTCTGGCCGAGCGGAGCCGCGAGCCGACGCCGAATCGACTTCGATCTCAAACTCATTTCCACCCAAAATATCACTCCCAGCCCTCTGACCCCGTGTTTTGTGTCTCTCAGTCCGTCTGCCGCGGACGGCGCCGCGCTGGCTGTTGTGTTCCACAAAGCCGCCGGTGACCCTGTCAGCACTAACCCAGCAGCAGATGTAGAGGCCACGGCTGGCACGCCGGTGTCACTGCCCAAACAGCTGTGCCACCAGAGGTGGGTACTCTCCCCAGCAATGATGGATGACTCAGAGAAGTTTAGCCACCCCCGCCAGCCCACACAACTTCTGGACCCTTGAGTTTCACAAAAGACTGGTATATAAAAAGTACAACAAAGAAAAGCTACATGGCGGCTTAGATTGGATTCTTTTCAGGTTTTGTCGTTGACTTTTCTTTGGTGACAGAGGCGTCGTGGTGAAATAACCTGAGCTTAGTGGGCAGGCATGGCAGATCTTGTGTTTCACATTAGGCGCCGTGTCTTGATGTGGATCCATCTACAGAATCAATGATTCGCAAAAACTTTCATGAGACTAAACTTATTTGATTGAAGTTATTGTAAACTTGAGCTAATATTGCATTTATGAGTAACTGGAGTAGCTTCCTGCAGGCCAATTTTGGCCCACGGGCCTTATGTTTGACAGCCCTGCCTTATAGCAAGCAGGTTGTGGCTTCACGTCTGGGCCCAGGCTTGGGGTTATGTGTGGTTCAGTCCAAACCTGTGTTTGCAGTTTATTGGTGAACCTAAATTTTCCCGTCTCTCTGTTTGGTCCGTGATGGCCCGGCACAGGGTGAACCCCGCCATGCCCATGCCAGGACTGGCTCCACCTTTGACCCTGACTTGGATAAAGAAGTGTGAAAGATGAATGGACGGCCTTTATCCGACTGATACAGATGACAGTGACGATTTGCTGATTTTTCCGAGGCTGACTTGTTCGCTGGTTCATGCTTGTATGACCGAGGACACTAAAACGGCACCACAGATTGTTAAAAATACAAAACAGCAACACACATGAATTAAATTTCCTGCAGAGTTCATTGATGATGAATCTGAAACTCAAGGTGCCGGCCAGCCGTTCGGAGCAGCTTGGAAAGAGCAGCCTGTCTCGCCCAAGGACGTTTCGGCATGCAGGCGTGAGGAGCCACATGTGTCCTTGTCCCTCATGTTTCCGTCCCTCTTGACTCTTCTGCGGTCTCACTCACTTTGTGAAGCAGCGCTGCACTTTAAAACTTTCTGGGCTTTTTTTTTTTCCCCCTTTATTTTTAAAAAGTTATTTTTCTGTACTTATCTGAACTCTTGCTTTATGTTGCTCTCCGTAGTCCGAGGTTTAGCTGTCTAATGTTCAGCACTCTCGTGCATTTCGGTGAGTCCAGATCAACGTTTGATATTCTGGAGCCAGACAGAGGATTTATGAACCAACTCTACTTTCTCTGTTCATTTTTCAAATTACATTTTGGGGTAAATCATGAAAAAACCCTACAGACTCCCGCCCCGTCCCCTTCAGGACCTCACATGACTCCTTTGCTCGTACGAGTTTTGATTCGCTGAGTTATGATCAGTGAAAGTGACGGCCGGAGCTCAGCACCGAGGGGAGCTGCTGTGCAACAAAAACACGGTTTCATGATACCGTGTGCTGTAAGGCCCTGACCCATCCTGTCTGGGCTAATTCATAAGTAAACAATAAAACTTCCAGTGCCACATGTGTAATGCGCTCTGCCTCGCTTCAGAGATGCACGCTGAGATCTTGCTGCAGGTAACTTCTAAACTCAGAGGACAGACTCCTACGTACGGCTGCAAGCAACAAACACAACTTCGGCTTCTCCGAATATTTTAGCAAGACTCCTGTGTGTAAAAGAGTTTACACAAGCGATGTGGAGCTCTCCATCTTTAAAATAACAAAATACCATTAACTTAATTGTGTCTGCATCCGTCTGAGGCGAAGCCCCTTGTTGTCAGAGCCGTAATTTTTCCTTTCAGCCCATTTTACCGATCAAGATATCTGAAGAAAGTCATGAAGACGTGCAGCAACACAGAGGTGACATTTCTTTCACAGAGAAATTAGACGTAAACGTCTTTGAATCGCTTCAAAGAAATGCAGCAGACTCGCTCTCAAATGTTCAATTTGAAAAAACATCACAGTGAAGACTAACGGTGCACAGTCACTCTTCATCTTAAAGCATGAGGCGGACTCCAGGTCTGCTTCAGGCTTCGGAACATGCTTTTTTCTGATTTTATATTTGCAGATTTGGAAAGTGATGAAAATATCATTTTCGGGAAACACTCTGAAAACAGTGAAAAACGCAAATTTTCTGAAATGCTGCCTTGCACACCACGGCCACAGTAAATGGTTCTTCTGCACGTGTGTGAGCAGACTGACCAAAACAACGATGGCCTGCTGAACCATATTCTCCTGGGACATTTAGAGTAGAGAGACATGGTTTAGCAACATTTACTGTTCTTGATTGACGCATAATACATTTCATCTGTGCTATTCTATGCAACCCAGTTATTTTTCTTCATTTTCTCTTTTATCTCATTAAGTGTGATTAACTGGTGAGTTTCCACTTGGTTCTGACATCATAGCAGTTGAAATGGGTTTCATTTTGAAGTAAAAACTGGATTGCTTTGTTCGGTCTACTTCTGCTTACAGGTCTGGAAATTGTTCACCCTCAAAAACTGGTATGGGGATTTTGGGACCCGCTCCTTAATGGAACAATTGCTGAAATCTATTTAGTACTAGAAATGGGACGTGCAGAGGACTGAAGGACGGAGGCAGTGTGGGGGGAAACTTCCCTCTGGGGACGAAGCAGGTAGTGTTGTTTCTACATTAAGCTTGTCGACAAGATGCAAGTCAACACAAAGTGGAGGTTCTGAAATAATTTTACCGTCACAAAAGACGGAAATCCCACTCAGCCATTTGCTGTTTCTCCTCGGCAAATTGGGGTGTCAGGCCGGCACTGCCGCAATTAGGCAACGGATGGTGATGGCTGTGTTTCTCGCGGTTTATTGCACATGCCTTCTGCTCCAACGCCACGTCTCCGGCAGCAGCTCCTGAATACGAAGCGGGAAATCTCTTCTCCTCCTCTCTCTATCTGTGGCTGAATATTCCGCATGCACAGCTTCTCAAAAGCCTGTTTCCTCTCCTTCTGAAGCCTGGCTAAAGCGGCTTGCTGCTAAGGAGATAAGGACTTATACTTCCTGGTCCCCTTCAGGAACCGAGCCTGTGATCAGCCGCGCGGCCACCTGAAGCGCCGCGGCGGTTAGCGGGCGTTGCTTCGCCGTGGCTTTGTGTCGGACGGGTAAAGACGTGTGCTCCTGGAAGCCGTGTCGGCAGTGTTCTCAGGCGCTGCGTCTTCTCATCCGGCTTTGAGCGGCGAAGAATCCTGGTTAGGAGCAGATGTCTGTTTTTTTTTTTTTGCTGACTCCTGCACTTGTGAGACGTGTAACACAGAAACGATTGGATTCATTTCTAGACACACACAGTGGCAAAAGGAATAAATTTATGACAATTTGATGGCAAATGGTAAATAGAATTTTCTTATATTGCACAATTTCAGCCCTTTTTAGCCTTTTCAAACCACTTATCACTGCTCACACACAGCGTTTAGTGTCTTCATGGATAATGTTCTCCCAGTGTGTGATGTTGCCTCAGAAGGGCCTGATTTACTAAGAACCTGCATAAACTGCAGGTTCACATGAATAAATTGCACTTTCAGGTGTTGGTGATCAACTAAAAATGAGATCAGACAGGTGTATTTGAAGAAGGGGATTCCTTTTCCTGAAGCGCAAAAGTGTAGAAAACTATTTCCTCTTGTCTGTGTTTGTATAGATGCTATTTAAACCAGTAGATTAGGCCCATAGTTTCCAGTGTGACCTTGTTGTTCATGTTTACTGTCTCTCCTTTTGTCTTTAGTGTATTTTTATAGCCCTCACTAGTAGATATATTAGTAACTCTCGCAGTTAAATATTGTTGAAGAAATTTTAAGAGAAAAGTTAAATTTTAACATGATGTTTGTGACTAAAAAACAACTTTGGTGGCCAAAAATAGAAAAAAACCTGCTGTTTAGGCATCCACATATTTCGTTTTGGGTATGATGTCAATCTAGTGCAAACATTTGGTTCTCATAAAAAGCATAATCTCACGCAGTTAGTTTTGTTTTAATTGTTACACTTGGGATGGACAGATAGAGCCCTGAGCCGGCCTGCTGTGGCCTGAGAGCCATTTGTTTGACACCCCTGAACTTCTTATGATCTCAATCGAGCCTGTTTCTTGTGTAGATGAGTTTCTTCTGTTTGGCTTCTTCTTTCGTTCATTGTTTTCCAGACTATATCTGAAACACCTTTTGTTTCTTCTTCTGCTTCTGTGTTTCGCTGTTCGTTTCCTCACCCTGATGAAACACTTTCCAGAGCCAATTTTCACCATGAATAATTTGACTATGCCCTCAATTTATCTAGAAGAAACATCTCAAATAAGCCGAGGACGACATGCACACAAGCAAACGAGCAAGATGCACTGGAATAGTTTTCAGATGGTCTCGAATTTTTCCACTGAAATATTAAATGTCACTAAAATATTAAATGTAGTTTCTGTAGCGCTACGGGCAGGACGGTGCCTGCTTTCATTAAGCAGGAGGAGGAAGGACAGGGACCCACATCTACCTGGGCAGAGCGTGAGCTCTGATGAAACTTTTGCTTGTCATTTCACTGCGTTTGTTACCAGACAGGACTTGGAGCAGAAACACAACTGAGGCATTTCCTTCTGAGGTGGTGTGGAGCAGGTTCTTTATTTTATTTTATTTTTTTTAAGCAGAAGAGTGTGGTTTGAGTATGAACCGGTCTGTGGATTTCACGCGGGTACAAGAAGGATCTGGAAACATTGGGTAACAGATGGTTGCAGGGTTTATTGTTGCTTATGTTAATTATGATGTCTCGATCGGTTGATGCGAGCATCGATTTGTCATTTTTTGAATTCTATTCAACTCAATGACTTTTGCACTCTTTGCACCAATACTTTGCAAAGTAGCCAGAGAAGCGTCGGTCTGACCAAATGTTCAATGGTACTTTTTGCAACTTTCTTCGAATGGCTTTATTTTTGCCATCATCACAAATACACAGCGATATCAGAATCCATCTGTCCTTATATTTGATCGCTCTCACTTTGGCATGCCAAACTTTTCACCTGTGCCCCTCCGAAGCAGCGAGAAATCTTTTAATTGCATCAAAACTGAATTTACTGCCCTCCTAATAATAGCACTTGGCTGTGATGGAAGGACTGGATCCTGGCAGCCGTCGGGTTGCTCGTAACTTCCATCATCAGCTCTGTCACAAAGTTGTAGGCCGCCTCCAAATGTGACTTGATTTAACACCGAGCTTGTATATAGAAAAGCTATTGATCTACTGCACTCTCCAAAACCCTCCTTAAAAATTCACTGGGCCAATAAATACACATAAACCTCACCTGGCAAACCTTTCCGTTAACAACACACACAAAGTGGCTAATGGCTGATGATTTAGTGAATCCCGCCGTTATTTACGGCTCCTCGCTTCGCTTATTAAAAGCAGGAAGTAGAAGTGAGAGGTGGTCATAAATTAGCCATCAGAGACACGGGTGTTTGTACGGTAGCACCTGACGAGCTGTAAACAGCGCTAAAAATTTATCTTAATGTCAATAAGTGGGTGCTTTTCCCCGGCATCCTTCGTCTTTTTCCAAGAGACTTTGTTATGTCTTCTGTCTGAGATATTGGCAATCTCGTCTGGGTTAACCTCAACTGGAAATAAGTTTCATCTTCCACCAGGAGTGAATAAATAGAAATATCAGAATTCCCCACAGCGCACGGCTCTTCCTATTGCACGAGATGATATCTGCTTCCATACACTGTATTCCAATGCTGTAAAATTCCATTAAGCTGCTAAAATGACTTGTCCTCCCGCTGCAAGAGGTGGCGTCCATTTGCAGATTCTATCATCGACCGGGCGCTAACCTCCCGTTTCTCACAGCACATACTTTCCACACGCGAGCTCCGTCTCGCACACACACACTCTCACACACTTGCTCGTGCCCCGTCCGGCCAAGGCCATAATGATGTGCAATCTTGGGATGTTACAGGAGGTCCTTCAGATGACCAGATGGCTGTAGAGAAGGAAGCTAATGGTCCAAACACCCTGGTGTCCATTAAATACATAGGAACCAGCCACGGTCTGTATCACAGTAATGACCTATAGATACTGCTGCTACTCCTGTTACTTGTCTGTAATTGGAGTCCGGGCTAGCCGGCACACACACACACACACACACACACACACATCCACAGTCCTGAACTCTTGTTTGTCACGTACACACACACACACACACACACAGCGGGACAGTCTGCAGGTCACCATTAGTGCTGATTGTCTCCTCTTGTCCTGCTAAATCATCCAGTCACACCTCTCTTATAATCAGTGATGAGGCTGCTTGTGCCCCTACGTAGAACCATTAGACCGACCTCCGCCCGCGCCGCGGCTCGTCCGGCAGTGGATTATCACACACACACGTTTACGAGTGTCGCATGATCACATTAAATACACGCAAAGGGCCAAACACTAACAGTGAACCTAGCTCGCTCATTACAGGAAGTAGAAGTTCCACGCGAAGCAGCAGGGAGGGAGACTTTGAGGCTGGTGTCAAATTACAGCCTTGACTTCACAATTAGAGGACATCGTTCACAAAGAGATAATTAAAACAGAAATTAACAAAGTATTTCATATTTATCAAAGTGCTTTCATTACTTTAACGACAAATAGCAGTGTTGGGCATTGGGTATTTAACTGTATGAGCAGTTTTTGCCTTTTAGAAACCTTTTAGACCCCATTCTCAACGTTTCAAGTGAAAACACATTGTTTTGCATTTATGAATAAGAAAAGTTTCCTGCTGAGACATTTTGAAAACTATGTCTGTTTATCCAAACACGTCAGAAATACTAAAAGTGATGTAGTTTTCCTGCAGGGCCAATAGCGGGTGCTGTTTTTATGTGATAATGTATTCTTTTAATGTAATAAAAGCAGTTACAGATGCATGCAGAGAGCAGTACAATATCAACATTCAAACTGCTTTAAGCTGTTTTTCTTTCTGGTCCTGGAACACTCAGTACTGAGAAAAATAAAAAATGTCTCCACCTGTGATCCAAACGACGGCGCTCTAAACGTTCACTGTGTTGGAGAGTCGCTGTGGAATTCCCAGAGAGAACAGGATGCACCACATTCACTGTTATCAATAAATCCTTTTTGCGCATGGCCAGAGAGATTTACTACGACAGCCATGCAGAGAATTCCCATTTTCACTGCAGGTGGAGACAGTGTCACTGTTTTCAGTGGCTCCGAGCAACGTCGTCATGTAACTGGACCTGTAGTCGATTCTCTGAGTAGTTTTAAACCTTTTAGACATTTTCATTGTTCAAAGCTTTTAGTGTTTTGGTCTTTGTCGTCATGATGTGATGCGATGTGACGCGTGGGGTCAGACCAACTTAAAAAAACAACAACAGCAGATAAATATGTTTATTTACACGGAAGTTTGGAAGCGCTACATGGAGCCACTAAAGAGGGGCTTAAAGAGCCGTGGCTGTCGACCCGGCGGCGAGACAACAGTACAACTTTTTAAAATGCCAAACTTCAGCTGGGTTCCGCATTATGCCGTCTTTTTTAATGAGTATAAAATGTCTCCTTTAATTCAATTGTGGTAATTGTCCCAATCTCGTGATCTGGTGTACGGCCAACCTTGGCACTGACCTACATAGACTCCAAATGTGACTCATTACATGCAGGGACAGCTGTACGACTCTGACAGCACTTTCTAGAGGGTAATTGTGTGCCGTATGAGAAACGTTGCCTAAAGCGCACGTATGCGGCGCTGTGTCGATAGCATCGTGGCTGCACAGCTTATGGGATCATATGCAACGTTAAATGGATTAACCTTTTTTTTTTTTCCCCCCCCTCCCCTCAGTGACGACGTATCACTCTGCATCGCCGTGTCCCCTCATCTGGTTTCCCGCTCTCTTTTCCCCACCTCTCCCTTCCTATAGCTCCTATCTTATCTCTTTCCCTTGACTACCTCTTCCTACACTCCGCCGCTCTTCTTCCCTCCGTGTGGAAATCTCACCCCTCCGGGCATTAACATTTCTGGTGTGGTTGACGGCGGGCCGCTGCTTGTCTGTTTTTCAACATCCCGGCCCTGACGGTTACACGGGAGACCGTCGGGTGAGCGGCGGTCCAGGGGCGTCGAACTCTTCTCGGCGTGCCTCGCCACATGCGCGCTCTTGACAGGGTTTGAGGGTGCCGGGGACGTGTGGCGCTCACCTGAATACGAATGAAGCCCGTTCGGCGGGAGCCTCGCGTCACGTCGATGAGTCATGGCTCATAACGAGGCCGATGGAGGAGCGGACTAATGGCGGCGTGCGCGCAGACGCGCCGCATCGGACGCGGCATCATGCATATTCACCGGCGCAGGCGTGAATCTGCCACCGCCGCCGCCGCCGCCGCCGTGCGCCTGTCGCAGTCACTGCGGGCCACTGCAGCGAGGGCGGGGTGGGGGTAAGATTTCAGATTTAATTGTTTTACAGGGAGAGTGACAGGCATGAAAAAAAAAAAAAAAAGCTGGTTTCAAACTTCCCCTCCACCCCTCCACACACACCGCCCCCTGCTCCCACAATCCCTCCAGCACAACTCTGTGCCACTGAGTGAGGCAGTCTATTACTGAGACTGGGGAGGGCCCTGAGGTACACATATGGGAGGGAGATAACACATAGTGGTGGCAGTGGAGGGCTGTACAAGCTGCCGGCGAGTGTACACGTGTGATGACGGGTGTTGATTCTCCATGCATGTGTGTGTGCGTGTGTGAGCTCCGGAGGTGTTAATCCTGTGTTAATCAATGACTGTGTGTGTTGCGCTGTGCGGATACTGGCAGCGGTGCAGATCCGAGCGCACGTCTGTGTGTTTCTTCTCTCTCCCTCTCCCTCTCTCTGCCCACTCTGTGTAAGAGGAGAGAGGAACAATAAGAGGAGTGTGGGAGTAGCAAGGTGAGACTCAGATATGGAATTAAGTATGTGTTATTACTACTGGGACAGGACTCGGAGGCTGCAGGCAGTCGTCAGCCCGCGCTCACTATTTTGGCTCCGGATAAAATAAAGTAGCATGTGTACACCACTGTATTGCTTAAATATTTGTGTAAATAGGTTATGAGAAAGTTAAGAAAGAGCTCCGAAGTTGCCTTATAACAGAGAAGAGGAAATGAGTGTTTACACAAAATGGATTTTATTTTTTTTCCAAGCTGGAGCTGAAAAGTGTTGCGGGGTAAAATCCCCTCCGGGTGTTAGATATTGAATGGCTCACGCAGATCTTTAGTCATTTAGGAGGCAGGATGGTTTCCGTTCACATGTATGAATACTTTTTGTTTTTATTTATTTTGACTACAACGAGTCCTTAAACCTGGAACATTCCAGCTCTGCTGGCTCCTCACCTGGACGTCTGCAGCTCTTTCTTACACTAAGATTTATCCCTTGAAATGAAGTATGTGGCTGACAGAATTAGGAGGTTTTCCGTCATTTTTTTAACTGTCAAAGGCCTAAAGTGGGGCTTCCTAACACTTAAGCTTTGTTTTTCTCTCTACCCCCTTTCACATGAGGCGATTATACTCAGGAGTTTATGGATGTATAACCTCTTATGCAGCACTTTTTCTAGACTAGTGTCAAGGGCAGATGGCGATCTTTAAAGAAGGTAATCAGAGTCATCTTTACATTTGTTCAGACAGAATGAACCCAGAAGATAACAGGCAACCTCGAAAGCAGAAAACAAATTTACCAACAGTCAGATTTTAATACGTCGTTAATAAGTCGAAAGTCAGATGGAGCGAGCATCCGAGGGCCTGCTTAAACAGTTCAAGTGGAAAAACATTGTTTTTGTTTTTTCAACTCTGAAAATCTTTGCTGTTCATTGTCAACACTTTGAAAATGATGTCTGTTTACACGGAAACCCCAGAAATGCTGAAATAATGTAATTCGCATGTGAGACTACGAGTTTGTGCTGTTGCCTGTTTTGTAATGTCACCACACACACACACACACGCAGAGAACATTACACTCTAACCATAACTATGATGAGTACACGGACATTCAAATGTACAGAGAATAATAAAACTATCAAATCGCAGGAGAACATGGACTGAGAGTCCTGACACTCTGGAGGCCTCCATTGTCGTTATTGTTTATCCACCTGCAACATGTGCAGCAGAATTCTTGACTAGGGTCATGATGCACATGCGCCGTAGCAGCACTTCAGAAAAGTTGCGTTTTCCCCTGTTTTCACAGCTTTCCCCAAGTTCCACCTTTCAGTGGCTTTGAGTACCGTTGTTGCAAAGAATATTTTGCATTTTAGGCTTAATTGACTCCTGAGTTCGTTGTACACATCTCCAATCAGCTAACTTTTAGTTTCTGACTGCATGGAGTGTGTGGGCAATTTTACTCATGTTCATTTTTTGTTATTACTCTCCAGATATTTAGTGACTCATTGGTAATGATTCAAGCCGACTACATAAACAGCACAATGTTCATCCGATAAAGAAGTGACGTCAATAAGAGACCAGTTAGAATAAGTTTAACAAAACTTATGAATAAATGTCTTCAACTGCTTTTCATAAAGTTGACTTTCTGATGCGCTCACTGTTTGCAGATCCAAAAATAACAGCGGCTTCATGCATGGTCCGGCCACGTGTGAGGTTTTTACAGTCTCACTTCAAGCCTTCCAGCGTCAGAGGGCCCGGTGTGGGATCATTACCCTCCCCTCTTCCACAGCATCTTTTATTACAACCTGACAGATGGAAAGAAAAGTGACTGTAGAGATCAGCGGTTCTGCAGACAGGACGTCAGATAAAAGGCTTCTTCCAAAAAGGACACATCAGGCCATGCACGAACACGTGCGCCTCGATCGATTATCACGTAATGACGGCCATAATGAGCCTTAATCAACATTCTCTTAACATCCCCAGCACTAATGTATCCAGCCCCACCCACCATCGCTTGCAGTTGATCAATTACAGAGCCATTACAGTGAGCGTCTCGCACGGCTCCCAGCAGCTCGGAGCGCGCCATGCGAGTCCACTTCGCTGGTCTCGACGGTGGCCGCAGCAAATGAACTTAGCGAACAATCTGAGGATCAATCCCATCACTTAGCCAATTAGACAATAGGGAGACAGACGCCCATTACCGTAAGAACCAATCGATAGTCGGAGCCAGGGCCAGAGGCGGGCTGTCTGTTCCCGTGGAGCCTGCAGAGGAGGCGGTGGGGGGAGGGGAGCCGGGACGACTGTGGCGTGCGGCTAATGGAGGGGAAAAGAGGCGGGGCCGGGCCGGCGTCGTGATGGACGGCCCGGACAGGATGCTATTGGCATGGCGAGGGGGATGCTCGTCCGGGGTCGGGGGTGTTGTAAACATGACAGATAGAGCGGCGTGGGGCCGGACGGACCAACAGACGGATCAATGACGGCGAGCGCAGACGAGTCACCGGTTGATTTTCCTCTCTGCACTTTGACAGCTCTCCTTTCACACTTTAGACAGTTTAAGTGGCTGATTCAGAACGGATCGAAAAAGTTGGCCCCGAATTCATTGTGCGGCAAATTACTCCGTTTTTTTTTTTTTTAACCCCCCTCTCCTTTTTTTCTTTTTCCTTCATCTTGAATCATTTAAAGGCTTTTGTTACTCAGTTTCCATCATAACATGCATTACAACTGTTGTTTATCAGCGCTCCCATTAGTGTAAAACACTGACAGATGCTGGAAGAATAGACCCAAAAACATTAATAAATAAACCGCAGACATTAAATGTTTCATAGAAACTGTCCTGACTCGTGGTGAAAAGCTTGTAATTACATACATTCAAAGTGGATTTCCATACAAATAAGATGTTGTGTCTTAGTGTTGAGGCCCGCTGTGTACAAATGTCCATGCCTCTTTCTTTGGCTGGAGTTGTTCAACCACACAGAACCTGGACTTCCACATACATAGAAGGTAAACACACATCGTTATTGTGTTTTCGTTTCAGAAAAACTCGCGTAAACGGGGCCTCAAAGAAGAAGATAGCTAGCTTTGAAGGAAGACGGAGTAGACGGTGGACTATGTGAAAGTTCTCTATTCACAAAAATTATGATTAAAGGAAATGAATATCTTCTGATGTGTTTGTTTTCAAGGATAAATATGATGCCACGAACACAAGTAACAAAAATCAGGCATGTTTTTACAATGCAGTTTGAGTGTAAAACTTTCTAACTGCTTACAACAGACAAAAATAATCACATATCAACCAGCTTTTACAAGGAAATAGGCAAAATACTGTATTTTTTTGCATTATACGTTTTTTGGGGGCGCTTCTCGGCTAGCCATGTAACTAAATATAGTAGTATGTACCATCCAGGGCCACTAGATGTCACTGTTTGTCAACAGAATGAACAGTACAGTTCCACCGAAAAACCTCCACTACACCTGCACTGAACTATCCACACAAACAGTGAAGCTAAAAAAAGAGAAATTGTTATATACAGTAAGAGAAAGAGAGCATCAGAGTGTCCGAGAAACTGTGTGTGAGGGAGGACAGCTTAGCACTGACCTGCAAGGATGAACTTCACCGTAGCGAGTTTCCTAAGTTTTTCTGAGTTTTCCAGTTTTCAGTTTAAAATCACTGTCCAATTAAAACCCAGGTTTAAACTGTCGGCTTCACATATTGAGCCAAAGGGCTCCGAGTCAGTAGTCCAGAAAATACGGTCATTTTACAAGTCATTTTAGTATTATTTAATTTCATATGTCTAAAGATAGATTTACATGACACACACACACAGAGCTCATCTGAAATGTAGCTCGGTGTAACTCAGTTCACCCAGGACGGGCCCATCCACAGCCACTCAGATCTGAATGGATCAGTATGAGGTGGAATAAAACAGATCAAATTCCAATCCTTTGGTTTCATCGTCCTGTAGAACATTCCTGCACAGCAACGGTGTTTCCTAGTGTATTCTCAGAGCAGTGGTCACACGGTGGTTCACACTGTGAAGATTCATGCTGATCAGCTATTGTTTTATTTATTCTATATTCTGCTTTTGGTCAGTTAATCTGAGAGTGAGGCGATGTCCTTACAGTACCTTTATGACCCAACTATCTTGTTTCTGTCAGACTTTTTCTTCTGTGTAAGTTGCCAAATTAAGTCGCTTGTCAGATTTTTACATGATGAGTAAAACTGTAAAATATTTGCCTTCAAGCTCAGTCCTTATGTGTGGGTTTGTATTGGCAATGACTGTGTTTATTGGAGGATCAGCATGAATATAGATCGGAAATAATAATATAGCTACCTGGATTATTACTGAATTATTTTTAACATCATGCTGATGAAAGTCAGATATATACACTATTAAACCAAAATTCACACCATGTCTGTTAAGACTCAATGGCATTAAAACCTGGAGGACTTTAAACTTTCTGAATTACAGCAAAGAGAAAAAGCAGAAATCCAGGTGTTTTGTGGCAGCAGCTCTCGTTGACTTGGCCCTCTTGGCAACAGATGTGAAGCCAATCCTTTGTGATCTGGATTTAAAATATGCATTAATTTTAAACTGGAGCAATAAATCAGTGCTGTAGTAAAGTCCAGTGTTTTTCAGCTCCGGCAGGTGGAAAAGGTGACGCCCTTCTTTGCATTTTGAAACAGTAATCCATGCATCAATCACATCTCGGTTGGATTATTGTGACGTCCTTTATATAAAAGTGAGCCAGTCTTCCCTTATGCGTCTCCAGTTGGACGTAAGAGGAAGCACATAACACTTATTCTGGCCTCTCTAAATGATCTACCTGTGAGCTCATTTTAAGATTATTTCATTAGTTTTTAAATCTTTAAATGGTCTCTTACCTCTCTGGGACGCTGTTTACTAGAATTTTTCAAATGAAAGGGGAAGAGAAGCTGCCTGGACAGCAGGACATTCAAAAATCTGAGGACTAATTGTGCAAAGATTAAATTAGAAATAGGAATTTTGGGTACAAAATGTAGCAAGATTAAATGTGCCTTTTCTGAGTTTGTTACATTGTCAATAAATAGTTTTAATGAAAAGATCTTAGCACCCGTCCGAGTGCAACTTCCTCCATTTGTTCAGTATGTACTCCATTGTTTTTTTTTCACTTTTTTTTTCCCTAAAACTGTATTCAAATGTGGAATATTTTAAACATTCATTCCCTGCAATAGCACAGTTGGATTTGTTGGATTTCGAAGGTTACCCGGCAATTACACCCTGCCTGGCTGTCATTCAGTGCATCGACTGAGTATCGACTAAGAAATACCTGTTGGTCCAAACAGTGCTCATGTGTGGGATGTCTTAGTCTTTGGAGGTTTTAATAATTCTTTTCCCAGCTTCAGGGTGCACAGGCTGTGGTGAATAGCTGAGGTATTTTCTGGTCGCGAGTTTTGGTTGAACAATGTGAGGTTGCTTCTCTCGCTCTCTCTCTCTCTCTCTCTCTCTCTCTCTCTCTCTCTCGCTCGTTTCTCTCCCTCGCCGCAGGGCAGGATGCCCTCAGGGGCCACGTATCCACTTGGGATTACTGTTGACATCTTCTCTCTCCTTTCTCCGTTTCCCCTCATTGCCACAGCAGAACAACCATTCCTCCCACTTTTATCCTCCGTGCGCCAGACGCGCGGTCCAGCCGCGGAATGATTGGCAACACACTTTGAGAAAGGGTGAATGTTACATCGCCCGCCTTGTCTACGTCACAATAATTACATTCCTACGTGACAGATGCTTTTGTAGATAGGATTTTTTTTTTTTTGCAGATGCAACCAACACACAGCAGGTGATCACACCAGCGATGCCTTTGGCCTCCAGTACGCATTTATTAAAGCACCAACGGATATCCTGCGTTGACCTCCAGTGAGACGCACACCAGCTGTGTCTTTGCTGAAGTAGGAAAGAAGATGTTGGAGAAGCACGTATCACACAAAGGAACTGAAAGACTTTGTACAGTCTGTAAGCTTTAAAGTGGATTAGGTGTATCAGAGCGACGTGGTCAGTAATTATTATGAGCATCAAGCTGTGCCGCCTAATGTATTTATGGGTCTAATCATCCAGTATGGCTGGTGTGTGGGAGCATCCGTGTTGAAGGGGAGCAAAAAGTTCTGTGAACCTTTTCTGAATTGCGATGCCATATAGGAAGTCGTGCGCACATAAAGCACTGCAAATTGCACAGAATTACTGAAGCATGACAAGTGAAAAGTAGTTACAGGGTTTAGTCCATCAGTACTTTGTTACTAATGAGTAATCAGGAACATTTTTAATAAGGCAGAGTATCCTGATTATTTGCTTCGTGTCATTGGGCATTATAGTGACTTGATTAGCGCTTTATGTCCTGCCTTACATGCCTCAGTATTTTCTGTTGGAGGACTCCAGGCAGCAGACTGAAGTACATTGAGGTGATTATCTGCAACATATAACAATGATGACTCAGGTAGTCAACAATAACCAGGATGCCTGTATACATGGTTGTACTTGTGGTTATCTGGGCATTCATACGCACATCATAAATACTCAACAGTTGATAAATTACATTGTAAGCGAACTTATGATGCTTTGAAGGCCTTGAAGGCTCCAGTATACCACTGCACCACTGCGGACTGCAGACTGAGGGACGGCGCTCGCTCTGTGCTGCCACATGTCTCAGTTTGCTGTTCACAAGCAGACATTTGCACTCATCTACAACTACTGTTAAGGTCACAAAATAGTCGTTTCATCAAAATGTTTGGGACATACGGGGAATTGAAATGGCAATATTTTTCAGACCCATGGAGCAACAACAATTAAGAGCAGTTAGTAATGGTCAAATTTAGAAAGTTATTTCTACACCAAGTAATAAAATACATATATTCAGGTCTGCGTTATCAAAATCAGAAAAATAAGAGAAAAACAAAAATGACAGTCTGAAGTCAAAACAAGGTATAAAACAATAAGAAACAGAGGTTTAACCTACTGCTGTTTTTAAACGAGCTTTTAAAAACACGACTTATGGTTTTAAGAACAGTCAGTTTATTTATATTATGAACATTGTAGATACAAACTCACAAAAAATACAACTTTATGACAGCAACAAGAATATCTGTAGCCTAATGAGTAACTTCCCCCCCCCTGGGATTACAGCCTGCTTTGATTATTGTGGGCTGTAGGGGGTGAAACCCACAAATTATTCCCAATGTAATGCAGTGATTTAGTGTATAACAAAATGTTTACATCCCTTCTCAGCTTCGGTTCAGACAGACTCGTCCTCATGGGACTCTGATTTCATACCCAGTCATTCCTAATGACCTGTTACCACTTCACCTCATTAGCTGTGAGATGTTCCATCGGCTAATTTTATCGAGGATCACACAAGTCCTCTCTGTAGATCCTTAGGCAACTAGTTTGAAATGCAACGCCCTATACAACTTTGAAACTGAAAATGTAGACTTTAAATGCAGTGAAATGTCTTGATTTTGTACTGTTTTGAGTTAAATGCAAGGTTAAAGTCGTCTGCATTTTTTTTTTTTGCTCGATAGCCGAACTTTTCTGGCAGTCATGTTGTCTCTCCATTACTTAGCACAGCAAGCTCATTACTCTTGATTTTCATTACATGCGTCTGCCCGGGCTCCTCCTCTGTAGGAAGGAGAGGACAACCTTCCAGAGGAAGCACAGGAGTAACAACACCCAAGTTAAAGCTCCAATCATGAAGACAAATGGAGGGCGGTGGGTGCTCCTGATGCCACAGCTGATTACCTCTCCAGCACTCTCGCACCCAGCCATTTCTCCCGCTCAAAGTAGCCCCATACTCCTCCCTTTTCTCATTTCAGCAGAGGAGGAGGAGGAGGAGGAGGAGGAGGAGGAGGAAGAGGAGGCGCAGCTGGGACGGAGGGAAGGTGGGGGAAACCGTCTATCAAAGGGCGGGCTGGAGCCGGGGACACGGCCCATAAGGAGCGGCACGCAGCACCACAAGTTATTACCCCCGCTACCCGGGCCCATTTTGTCTTCATCAATTCTTAAACTCATAAGACTCCCTGCCTCTCTCCTCTTCCAAATTGTACCATCTATCAAGCGGCGGCGTTCCTCTGCTGCCTCTTCCTCCTCTCTGCTCCTTCTCCTCCTTCTCCTCCTTCTCGATGGCTTCCTCCGTCTCGCCTCTGCTTGCTAATGCTGCAGAACAGGGCAGAGCATCCAGCACGTCGCCAAATTATCTCCAGGCACTTTTTTTTTCTTTACAGGTGGTAATGATTACAGCAGCCCTCCACACATTCTTTCCTTCTACACTGTCCCCATCTCTAACCTCCACTCTCCCTAAAAAAAATCCCTTCTTTCTTTGATCCCCCTCTCCATCCTACTTTATCTTCCTTCCTCCACTTTATCATCCCTCCTCTCCCCCTCTCTCTCCAGCCTTGTCTCTCTTTTATCTCCGCCGTCTCGCTTCCTCTCTCTCTCATTGTGGTGGACCTTTCTCTTGCTCCCCTCTTCGCCATCTCTCTCTCTCTCTTCCATCTCTCTAATTATGTGCGGAGACAAAGGCGTCTGATTCTCCCTCCTCCCACTCGGAGCTGTCAGGCCTGGTGTAGGAGAGAGTTAATTTCACACTTACTGCATGCTTTAATTAAAAAGGGGTGTGGGGGGGGGGGAGGGAGGGAGATGGAGGGAGGGGGAGTTGTGGTGGTGGTAGATGAGGAAAAAAAAAAACAAGGAAGGATGCATTACACTCAGAAACACAAAGGGTGGACTCGACATGCATCCCTGTTTTCCTGCCATGTGCCTACCAGGTGTGTGCGTGTGCACTCAGCCCTGAGCCAGGTGTGTGTTTGCGATAAATATATTTTCATATTTTTAGGATGTGTGAAGATCAACACGTGCCAACACCTTCCCTTCTTCAGGTGGATGACACACGCCTCCTCTGCCTCCCGCAACACCAACATCAGGCTGTATTTTTAGCTGGGGGCTTTAATGAGGAATCAATAGGATGGTAATAGCTTGTTAGGGGGCGGGGGGATGGGGGGGTACAGGCAGTCCCACTTATAACACACACACACACACACACACACACACACATACACACACACACACACGCTACTTCTTTTGATCATGTGCACCGGCATGTGGAGCATGCACAACTCAACACAAACAGGCATGCGCACAATCAGCTCATAAATACCGATACACAATCACAAATCACACACACACACACACACACACCCACACCCCCACCACCCCACCACCCCCCACCCCTGCAATCACTCTCACTACAGCGGCGCATGATAACCCTTGTTAAGCTGTTGAGATATGGATGATAGTGGTCACACCCACCATTGTCAAATCAGGTAATTCATCATCTTCATCCAGCGCACGTGAGCTGTGGGAAGACGTGCACTATCTCAAGTTTGCCCCCCCCCCGACCCCTCCCCCTTCGCCGGGCCGGTCATGTGAAATCTCTGATGATCTGATACACCTTCATTCAGTTGCTCCCCTCTCCTTCCAACACAGTGCTGTGCAGTTTGGTGATGTTGTGTAATGAGGACACGTGCGCGTTTATTGACACGTAGTGTGAGCCGGTGACATATCTAGATCATCCGCCCTTTCATCTCCTTGGAAACTTTGCCTTTTATCGAAAGTGACAAGCAAATTTCACCTGAAATCAACATTTTGGATTTATTTTCCTGTACTCGCCCAAAGTTGAAGCGGAATATTTAAAAAGTGAGCGCACTCCGATGGTTATCACAACTCAAACCTAATCAAATTCAAATGAGAAGCTTCAGGTATGGTGCAAGTGATTAAAACCTGTCTTATTTAAACTTCAGTTCCCCTTATGATTGAGGCGTGTGCAGCGATCATGCCAGAACCTATAAAGCTCTCGCAGGCCTTTAGAAGAAAGTTTGTGCACGTTGTTGAGTCTGGTGAGCGATGTAGAAGATTTAGTTATTCGACAACAACGTTTTATCCCAGCACTGTGTAGTTTTATGAGTGGATTTTAAGCACTGTTACAAAGAGATGGCACCAGTTCAATGTGCATGTGAGGTTCACAAGCATTCACCACGCAAAAAAGCTGTAAATGCTGTTAAATGACTGGTGAACTTCAACAAATTTTGACTGGAAAACTGAAACGATATTGATGTAAAGGGCTTTTTACTCCCTTTTTTATGTTTTTCCTGCAGTTCAAGCATTATACATCTCTATTCAAACTCACAGATGAGAAATCTAAAAATTCCAAGTGAGATGTTTTCCCAGCTATGAGATCCAGGCTCAGATTCAGGGATTCATATTTACTGCTTTGCGCAGCTCCGTGCGCATGAGGCGAGTTTTGCAAGCGAGAGAACGTCTACACATGTTCGAGGTACTGCAAACCAGCTCTGCAGTGTGTTTGTGTGAGCATGGTGAGTGTTGTGCATTCATTTTTGCGGTGGAGGGGCTGCATCCTCTCAAGGCTGCAGTGTTGCACGTCGAGGATAGGCTGTGAGATTAGAAGGAGACCGACAAACAGGGTTGGGTCTGCTTTTTGCCGCAACACTTGATTCAACTCCTGCATTTCTGAAGTGAAGCAGGGCTCAACTTTGACTGATGAAGGCTTCTTGTGTGTGAAAGTTAAAAATAGTGTAAATAATTTATCAATAAAACTTCACATTGGCTCTGTTCTCAAGAAAAAAAGACGTAAGTGTGGGGCATTCTTTAAAAAAAAAACACACAAAGATTAATTGTAAGTATAAAGAAGATTATTTGCAATGCTTTGAAAAAGATTTAGTGGAAAACCATAACTGGAATAATTGTGACAGCTGCAGGCAATCTATAACTGAGAAATATTTGATCTGCTATTTGTATATCGAACGGAAGAAATTCTGCTGCTGCAGTACACACCTTGCAATCTCTGTGTGAATTCGTACCTGGTTTGGAAAAAAAACCCAAAACAAAATAAAAAAAAACTCCATAACAATCCCTCAAGTCCATTTTACAGAAAAATTGTGAATGCCGTAAAATTTCTGTCCACAGCGTAGTACGTCATAAAAGTGCCTGATATACCTTTTCTTTACAACTGTTAGTTCGACAATAAAAAACTCCTGACTGCTGAGCTGCATCGATCCGGGACAGGATGACTCAACACACCCCTATGTTTATTCCCTCTTTCATTAATTCTCATTCAGAAATCCACAAGACATTTAGTTACTCCTGTTGGGTGAGCAGCATCGCAGAAAGCATTTATCTCTTCATTTATGAAGCAGAAACATGATTCTGAGAGAGACGCTGGATGATCATGGAGCACCTCCATGTAAAATAAAGTCTGTTTTGAATTTCATCATATCCGGAAGGGATAAATGACCTGATCCCGAAGCAATTACAGGTAAATACAACAACAAAAAATGTTTAAACCAAAAAAAACGTGGTATTTAGACCTCCTGATCTGTTTAGCAAAGCCGCGACGTCCCCTTGATTGCAACATGGTACAAAGTGATAATTCTAGGAACAAACATTGCTTAAATAATGAAAACAATACTAATAAAATGTTCGAGTGCAATCAAAGGCTTGCAGAAATTAAATCTCCGGCAGATGACCTCTGACCTCAAACCTCCAGGTGTTCCAGGAGCCTTATGTTCACAATCTAGTAATTAGATAAACTGAGTATTTGTGTGAAGACTTAAAAAAACAAAACAAAAATATTTTAACAATTGTCCTCAATGAAAGGGTTCACGTGGATGATCAGGATCACACCTTAATTTGTTAATTTATGTCGTGTTGTGAAGCTTTACTTTGTCGTAAATCTCCAAATGTAATAGATCTTTTTAAAGCATGACACATAATACTAAATTATTTTTTGAAATAGGGTTGGGGGCGTTTGGAAAAAAAAAAAATCTTTGTTATATTCATGGTGCAAATTCACTCTCACTGATCAAAGAGGGCTTCCTGGGAGAGCAACAGTTGCTTTTTGTTCAAACTCAGACTCTGCGTGAAAGACAACTTAAAGATCATCACAATTGATAGAATTAAAGACACATTTTCTAGGTTGTTGACAGTATTGGCATTCTTAGGTTCCAGGAATCAAACAATAGATCAGTACCTGTGTCTCGGCTCCTGCTGCGCTTCGCGCTTCCCCCATGTCTCTCCTCTCATGGGTGTATTTGTGTGTGGTGGGTGGAGTCTGCAGCTGCACACCTGAGATTCATCGCCACGTCAGTAAGCTCTCCGGCTCTTCCTCCACTCATCAGCAGATCGCCCATTCACCACCAACACAGATGAACCTGTCAGAACACACGGAAGGTAAAGAAAACCCCACGCTCAGGCGAAACACATCAGGGCTTGGCGCAGCAGTCAGACGTGAAGAGGGGAAGTCAAGCAGCCTGAAATCAGAGATGGCGTCAGAATCAATCCAAGAAATGAAGCGGACTAATCCAGATTTTTAACTGGATAAAGAAGAAAGTTTTGGCTTCAGAATTAGAGTTGGTGTTGGCTTGTGGTATAGTTCTTAAAAAAAAAAAAAAAAAAAAAAAAAAAAGAGGTGCAGCAATGTTTGGCAATGTGATGAGGCTGGTGTCAAATTACAAAGCATTCACTTGCGCTTTGTGGCAATTTCAGGGCTTTTGAAATAGTCTCAATAGAATTTAGACAATCAGAAGAAAACAGGCCTTCTGAAGTTTTAAAAGACGGACTCAGAATGGTTCATTTGAGACAAAAAAATAAATAAATAAACCGAGGAGTTGCATAAAGGACTAGTGTGAGAAAATAATGGATTTAAAAGAAATGATTCATGAACAGCTACTACAGATATAACAAACCGTTCCCCCTGTAGCAGCCACGCCAGCAGTCGCAGTGAATACACAGAGATGTGTGAGGTGGAAAACCGTAGATGCTGAGATTAAGTGAGGTCAGATTCATCATGCTGAATAACTGGTGAGATCGGGTCTCCTTGTTATTTTGAACGGGGGGCGTTCCGGCACATCGCAATAATAAATGCACCGCTGAGGACATTTGCGTCATACATGGACAACAGCTGCAGCAGCACACCCCCATACCTTACCTATAACGCGAACCAGGCAGCCGGCAGATATTAGAATAAGCTCAGGGAGAGGCGTGCTGATTCCAATTAGCAGTCTGTTGTTTCACACTGTGGGCGATGGAGCTTGTTATTCCAAGCATGGAGAGAGTCTGAGGAGCACTGCTCTGTGGCTCCCACCGTGCAATCAGCCTCTATGACTCTTTCGTACCCACCAAGCACTGATTGCTACATTCATCTGGAGCTATTCTCTCCCTGTGAGGTGCTGCAGAGGTACATTTGTTAAGAACTGTCTTGGACACCCGCGGTACAAGGTACAAATGGCCTAACTCGAGGGCTGATGTCATGCCGTCGCTGAGAGCTATATAGCCATAATGATCCTGGCAGGGAAAGGGTTAGATCCAGAAAAATAATCACAGTTTCTCTGTGCAATCATAATTTAGGGTATGAGTGCTAATGCTATATTATAGGCAGTAATTATATGCCTTGATTAAAAACTAGGGGATTACAATAGAGGATTCAATTGCAGGCTGATGATGCCGACTCTTTGTTTTGCTCTTTTGCTGCTCTGTGCATCAGGGGATTTAGAGAAGAATCCAGGTGCTGCATCTAAAACGGCCTGATTGTGTGCTTGTCAAATAATTGTGTTTGGGTGGGTGTGATTGTTCTTCACAAGGAATTATTTCAACCGAACCCAGCTCCATGACTGCGGAGCACTTTTCTAAGTATCTGGATTGCCCCTACACATTTGGGACATGTTCATTTTTGCCAGTCGTATTCAAGCGAATGGTGTTTCGCATCTTTGCATCGTTCCAACAGGCTCCATCAACAGACTGACATGAAGTCCTCCAAAAATGTTGAAAATAATAATAATAATGAAATAATAGCACTGTGATATTCAGTTTGTACATACCCTCAAAGTCCTAATGGACACTTGTGTAGATGAATGAACAAACAGGCCTCATGATATAATGCTCAGTTTCTGCTGAACTCCCGCTGTCGTTATTTGTTTTGTTCTACAGAATACTACGTCACTCTATTGATTCTGCATGGATGTATGTGTGCTTGGTTGTATTTTTTTTTTAAATAAAAAAAACAGATAAACTTAATACAATTATTACAATAAAAAGTTAATACATTCATTCATTGATTGAATCTGTAATAGTTAAGTTGATAGTTGTAAAAGGACAAAGAGAAAAAAAAAAAACAGTCCATTCATAAAAAGCTCCAGTTATCTGGAGCGACCAATAGGCTGCAGTTTCTCTAGTGTCCAGTAGGTGTTGGATGACATCTTCCAGCCTCAAGTCAAGTTAGGATAATAGGTATGGAAAAGTGTGAATGAACACATGAATCTAACTGGTAGAGGATCTCCATCTTTATGGCTGTTTGATTTATTCACCTCAGACACAAGTAGGATCGGTGTCTGTTATCTTTTTAACATTTAATGTAACCTTTTTTCAAATACACTCACTGTTCCTCTCCATGTTCTACATAAGAATCGCAACAGCCCAGCGTTCCCCTTCAGGAACGCAGCATCTCTTTTTTTCCTCAAGGAAATGCTCCTTCTCAACTCGACTTTAAATCACAGCCAGAGCTTTAACAATGCACATTTGCCGTGTAACGTGCATGTGAAACTCTTTCACAGCATATCTCTAATGACTATAAACAAATATAGTGACTGTAAACAGTCTCCACTGATCAGCAGACTGCTGTGTTCCTCAGAACATTTAAAAGCAACACGTCTCATTATCCCTCCATCTCAAGAGAAAGTGAGTGAATACCCCACCTAGAAAAAGTTCATCATAATGTAATAACTTTATGTAATTCAGGGCTCCAGACTAACTTTCTTAACTCTGAGCACAGTGGCCACGAACTTAAAATTTTAGGAGCGCATGCAGAAGATTTAGGGACACACAATGAAATTGTGCAGAAGTTAACAAAACACAACAGCTGACTGGCTGCACGAACAGGAAAAGTAATATATATAACTTCTGTCTACAGTCCTTCCACCCCCGAGAACAGATCCTCCCTTGGTGGGAGATCAGGGCCTTGTGTAGGCCAGTCTTTGTAATTTGGCCTCCTTGTGAGCTGAGCTTGACTGAGCCACATTTGAACAGCCTCCTTAGCATCAAAAGTCATCAATGCTCGGTCCCTCCATACCTACTCTAAGAGGTCCTCAACAGTGTCCACGTGTAGTGACCCCCTGACGTCAGACTTGATCCTCTTCTGAGAAGAGAATCCTCTCTCACACATAGCACAGGGCGCTGGGAGGGCAAGCATGATCTCAACAAGATGTAGGATGTTCTACAAAGAACAAAACAATAGCTTAGGTTTATTCAATCAAAAAGTCATACATGCCTACTAAATTAATGATGACATATTTACTTTGTAGTCGGAGCAGTCGGCGCCTTTGTCACCATCATCCCCCATAGAGCCTGTAGTTCCTGACAGTGAACAGCTCCATGGACTGATGATACTCCTCTCTTGCCAGATTAGCATCACAGACATTATAGTGTCAAATAGTGAAAGGAAAACCTGATGAAATGAAGTTTCTGTCATATAATTCTCATATTCTATCGTGGTCATTGAAAAGGGCCTCTAACCTTGTGAAGATGGGGGAGAGGTGGTCCAGCAGGAAGTCCAGCTCCTGTGTACATAGTCTGTCAGAAGATCTCGTTGGTCTGGCCAGGAATCGTGACTGAAGATCTTGAACGACCTCACTGCCTTTGCGGTTGCTGATGAGGACCCTTCATCTATCAAGGAATAGAAAGAGAGGGAAAGAGAGGGAAATAGAAAGGAAGAGAAAGATGATGTTCATAAAGGTATAATAATATTATGTCTTCACTTACTGAGTAGACTGTTGAATCTCTGCTTCAAGTGCTTCAGTCAGCTACTGCCTTTACAGCTTGTTGCAGGTGTGCTGTGGCTGCCAGCGAGAGTCCATCTGTTCCCAGTCCAACATATTCTCCTTTGATGGTGACCCTGAGTTCTCACAAGATTCAGTTTTAAGACAAATGTAAAAAAAAAAAAAAAAGTCAACTCAGAAGTTAAAATTGTGAAAATAATTTCTCATCTGATATTTGTACAAACGGTGAGCCTCACCATCACCCGCTTGCTGTCTTTGTGTCTGAGGGTCTGCGAGTAATTCTGCTAACCGACCACCTGGCTTGCATCTCACTCACATGGCCTCAGCAGTTACAGTGAGACTCTCAATCCCGTTCACAGCCTGTAAAATATGTTCATGTGATGTGAAAAACAATAGGAGAAAAGCAACATGCTATTAGATTTATTTGGTACTCTCAATTAATGAAATTAAACAATATTCTTATCGACATCTCAACATTACCTGAGGCAAAGTAACATTTCCTTGGAGAAGAAGGCTGAATTTGCTGATGGCCTCAAACAAGTCAGCCAAGAATTGACAGAAACCCACAAAGCTGAAGATTCACCTGACCTACCTATGTGGCATGCAATGAAATGGGACAATAAAAGCGCCTGCCTCAGCTTGGAGAAGGGCTATTACGCCTCCTTTATGCCCAGGATTGACAGCTGCACCATCAGCTCCCATTTCAACTGTCTTCTCTCACCACCCTGTTTCTGTCCCCAGCTTCTAAGGCCTCTTTGGTGGCATCATATACACCTCAGAATGAAATCACATGTTATGACTGCTGTGCAAAACTATTTATTGCTCCTTCAATTTTTACTGTAGACCAGAGACAACCAGCCTGCCCACACACCTAACAGCATAATCATTATCATCATACGTTGAGTTAAAACATAGTTCGATTTAAAACATACCTTGCTCACATGCATGTTGCACCTCGGTGTGGCCAATCAAAGCATTTGTCGGTTTCCCTTGTTGCAGGATCCTTGCATATACGATTTCACACTCCTTTGTTGAAACATCGGTGTCCCCATCGGTCATGACTGACAGATAAGGCGCATCCTTAACCATCTCGTACGTCTTCCGTTTCAGTGTATCTGCAATGATGCCAACAAACTGTGCACATGCTGTGTCGTTACTGTAGGTTGCGTTCAGTTTTACGCCGTTCTTCCTTTGCAGATCGATTTGGCCTTTAAATTTTGTAAAAGGCAATTCTTCCTTTGCAATGAAATCGGCCGTGTTAAACTTCAGAATCAGTTCAGCCTCCTCGGCACACTGGCTAGCAGCCGCTTGTCAACCAAATGCAAGCGGGAGTGGAGTTGCACTTTCATTGCACAGATCACGGCACATTTTATGATTCAGACTCGCATTGCTTTTGCTCAGAGTGTCATGTTTTAATTGTGTGGTGCCAGTGGGATCTGCAAATTTCGTGTTTCCTGCATGTTGTGGGTACCAACAAGGGCTGTTCGATACCACTTTTATTTAAGAAAAAAAAAAAAAAGGCAGCACAGCCACTATGCTTAAGTCCAAAATATAATAGTTTCTTGGTCTTCTGTAGAGTTTACTGTTGAGATGGCTGCAGGAGTTTTCTTTTTTCCAGCAGAACAGTGTCAACCTCTCTATACTCGTCCACATGCTTCGCCCTGTGCTTGTATTCTGCAAAGCTTAGCTCGTTTTCGTTTAAAAGAATTTCCACACTGGTGACGTTTTGGTGAGACAAGCAGCTATTCTCGCGGATTCATTCATGTTTTCCCTGCATAGGATGTGATGCACTTGGAGAAGTCAACTCGCGGCAGTTTAGCGCTAACTCCCGGCGAGGAGGGCTTACTACACGCGGGATTTTCTTGCCTTGAGTATCGGTGGCTGGCATCAGCAGCTTCAAAAGTACTCGATACTTTGAAATAAGGCCAGTATCGGCCTGACACCTGGTATCGGTACTCGCCCATTCCTAGAACCGACAGAAGAATTTACAGTTCATGGAATTCGCCTCCTTGAAGTACCTCAGCCAGGTGAACTCGTGCAGTCACTCGTCGTCAAAACAGAATTTCCTGGCTTTTTTCGCCACGGCCATTTCCTCACAATCTGAGTTGGGCTTATCTGCACTTTTCTCCCCTGCAATACAAGGTTTACTGGTGAGAAAGTAAGAATCAGTCGTTCTCTTCGCCATTGTTTCCAAGAGTAACATGAAACTTGCAGATTGGCGTGATAACCCCAAGATCAATCAATCAATCAATTTATTTTTGTATAGCCCAGTATCACAACAACAGTTGCCTCAGAGGGCTTCAAGATGTTACATTGATTGGTAAAAATTTCAAAGATTGATAATGACTTTGATAATAACAATGAATCACAGTGTAGTGTCTATATAAACAGTCCACAGACAGAACAGAGTGAGAATGTTGACATCAGACCAATAAAGATAGTGGCATGAACAGTCCACAACAGCTCATCAATGACTGAACTAAGTAATGTTATAATGTTAAAACAATAAAAACAGTGAATAAGCATAATGTTAATATGTCAAATTCACAGTAACGAGACAAAACGAAGCAACCACCGCCTTAGACCCTCACATCCGGCAAGGAAAAACTCCAAAAACCCAGTGGGAAAAGAAGAAATCTTGGGGAGAACCACAGTATGGAGATCTGTCTCCTTTCACAAGTAAAGCCAGGTTTACACTTGCATGATTCTGTGGCACGCATTGCCACGAATCGAGTCGCAAACTGTCGCAAACCACTCGTAAAGTGGCGTGAAGTGTGCATAAACCTGTCGGAACTGCGTGCCATGTCAGGACGAGAATTTTGAAATGCTCAAAATTTTTGCGCCAACTGTCCGTGAACTCCTCGTGAACACGTCAGGACATTGCGGGAGGATGCGTGCCAGTCGTCACCACCAGCGAGTACCCGGAAAAGGGCCCCATGCGGGGGATTTTCGACACACTGTCGTTGTAGCATCAAGTGTAGCGTCTTTAATTTATCATTGAAATTGACTGATGTCAGCTGTCCGTCGGGGCCCCCTTCAGCTCGGGGCCCTCGGCAGCGCCTTTTCTGCTGCTCTTCAACACCGAGCAGCTGCCAGGTACAGGCATCTTCTCTTCTCCGCAATGACGGTGTCTCTGGCATTCAGCATGTTGTCTGTTCCACAGCAAATCCAAAAATGACCCGGGGTTGGGGAAGCCCCCTTTTTACTCGTATATGACGTGTATGTAATTGCGCACGTAACCATGTCGTGCCAATGAGGGAAGCTCGTAAACTATGTGCAAACTATGAGTGAATGCGTCGTGCCAGCTCGCGACACTCACGGGCGCATTCGTGAACTGTCCGTGAACTGTGCGCCAACTGTCCATGAACTAGTCGTGAACAGTGCGGGAGCCTGCCGGTTTGTGACTCCAGATTGGCACGCCTTGCCACGACAACATCGTGGCAAAAAGTCGTGCAAGTGTAAACCTAGCTTAAGCCAATCAGGATGGTCATTCCCCTCCCACTCTCACACACATTGGCCCGCCTTCTTCTTCTACCCCTGGAGTTTCCAGAGGACCATGAGGAACCAGGACCTCCAGAGACTGAGGAGCACTAGGATCTCGGTAGCAGCCAGACTGGAGCATGGCCTATTGTGAAGTTTGAAAGCGAAACCTTTAAGGTTCCTTGTATTGAGGAGCAAAGTGACCTGAGTGAACCAGAAGAAGTACTGGACACGAAGCAGCTCCCCTCTCAGGACAGCTTCTTTGTGAGGAAACAAGTGGGGAAATCGTTCGTAAAAAACAAAAGCCATGTCGGAAGGCAGGAACGGTCACTAATCAGAAGAAAACTTGTGAAATGTGTGGGAAAAGTTTCAGACATCAGGCTCATTTGTTGTGCCACAGGAGAGCTCACACAGGTGAGAAGCCACAAACTGAAAAATAGATGTTGTAATTATTGATGTTGAAGATGTTCCACAAGTTCAATTTATTATCCAACTTTTATTTTTGAGTGGTTTACTAAAAAAGTGGCACAATTATGTGTATTTCACCCCACCGTTTATGAGTCCTTGTGAAACGTGGGAAAAGTTTCAGTCATCAGACTATATCTAGTCTTCAGTCATTTTATGACATCTCTGCTAGAGACTGAGCTGGTTTGCTTCTCCTTTTCAAACTTCCCAATTACCATATTGTTTGAATATTCTAAACTACATTTTGTGGTAATCAGTCTATTACAATTATTATAAACTCTTCCCAGTGTTTTATTTTTAACAAACGGCTAATGTTCTGGAGGTGAATCTCAATTTTGCAGTTTTCATATGTTTATATGCCTTGAGTAAATTAAACCATTTTTGTGGACGCTATATATATATGTATATACTGTATATATATATATATATATATATATATATATATATATATATATATATATATATGTAAGAACTGTGTTTCTGAGGGATTTACACGCTGAAGCAGTTTCTTTAAGAAAAACAGTTCATCCATCTGCCTTGCAGGTTAGTGCAACATCTGCACCATATTTCTTTATGAGGTCTGTTTTTATGATCAACAGCCAGAGGCAGAAGACCACCTCCAGGTTCCTCTGAAGATATATGAAGGCAATCTGCTTTGAATAGTAATTTTCATTTGCTGTGGGTTTTTTTCTTTAATAAAATGCTTAATTTATTTGATTCAAGAGACTTGAAGAGTCCTAAAATTGTCATGTACGCCTCCTCAATCATCGGAAAGTCCGCTATCTGTTAATATATGACAGATTTGATTTTGCAATGCCAGCTTTATGTTTTTAACATCCATTCTGGTTTGCAGCGATACAGCGAAGCTCCAACGCCAAAAACAGTCACTGAGCAAGGAAACATTGACGTGCATCCAATACAAGCTGATCTCTCAAATGATGGATGGCCAAACCATCTGAAGTCCAATGACATCGAGAACCAGAGGACTTTAACAGCTACTCACCATTTCAGTATTTGGTCACACAGGAACTTGCTTAAAGGTTTTCTTTCAGAGTGGTTTCATGTTTACTCCGCAGCATTTTGAAAACGATGTCTATTTACACAGAAACGCCCAAAAAAGTTGTAGCCACTAGAGGGTGCTGTTTGTTTTCCTAATGAAACCACAGGGAGTCTGATGAGAATATCGACTGGGAGTTATTGTTCATGTTTTCGAGAAGTTCCACCTTGAGAGTTGTTTTCAAAAAGCCGAAAACCCAAACTGTAACGAAAGGTTTTTGTTATCTCTTCAGTACATTGCGGTGTAAACGTGGCCTAAAAGGGTAACAGAGAAAATGGCAACGGAAGCCCTTCTTCGCACAAGACAACAAAGGTCTATGAGAGCATGATGGAGGTTTCAGTGTTTCCATGAACCACATCACAGTTGTTTTGGAAGAGAAAGAAAGATGCAGCCTTTCAGTCGCCTCTGGTGCTCTGAGTTCCTAAATCACAAAGACACTCACTCACTTTCACAACAAACCTGGCTCGTAGTGTTCAAGCTCATCGCAGCGCTGCAAACAGACAAAGTCTCTTAAAGTAATTCTTTCGGGCACCTTGTTTATAAATAAATATGATGCCGGATTTGTTTCACAAGACCAGCCTAAGTTGAGTTCTATATATTCAGTCATTGGAACTATAGAGTTTATGCTGAAATGTCACAATATAAAAACAAAACTCAAAGCAAGTCAGAGTTTACCTACGAGATAATGACTGTGGCTGAAAAGTTGAGTCACTCAAAATTGCAATTGAAACTTTGTCATCTATCCATATGAGTATCCATCCGCTCGCCATTGCGAACATTTATGACAGCGTAATGTGTGAAACGGTGCTGTTTGAAGCTTGGTGGAACCAAATGTACGTTAAATGCCAGTTGCCAATTAATTAGAAAGCAACTGGCCTGTTGGGCAATAGTTTGGACAACTGTACTCCAGAACATGTTGTAACAATCCAGCAGCATGTGTTCTTTACCCAAAAACATTGATGTTGATTACAAGTTGACTGACAAGTTTTCAGTGACATACTGATCTGTGCCAATGTTATGAGGATGCATGTCCAGATGCTGTTGAAGGGGAATATATCGGCTGTACAAAATATGGAAAAAAGGAAAATCTCCACTCCATGCAGAGTTTTTGGTCAGATCTGTTGTGTGGGATACAGTGAGATGTCTGGGTGGTTGTGGGAACTGCATCAAGAGAACATCTTCACTGTGTATGCATGTGCCCAGGTCATGTGAGCACTGGCTCTGCTACAGGGGCGTACTACACATCAGTCATGTCTAATCCGGGCGCGTCTTCAGAGGGGATGGGGCGTCCGGCGTTTTGAGGATGGAGGGGTCTGCCTGTCATGTCGCTCCTGGACAGAAATGACCTCTCAGAGAGCCAAGAAGAGAGTGATTGGAGGAAAAGGATGGATGGTTAAAATGAGGGATGGACGGCAGGTGGCACAGATGGATGGAGAGGTTGAATGGTCTGAGGGAAATAGGAAGGGAGGAATGAAATAATGGCCAGGGGAGAGTAGAAGTGCTAAAGGCATGGAGGAGGAGGGGGGAATAAAAGCACTGATGGATGGAGGAAGACAAGCGGATGGACGAGTGGCAGGAGAAATGGTGAGAGAGGAGGACTTGTTGATGGGAAAGACAGGTGGTAGACGGGGTGAGTGAAGTATTTAAGGGAAGGGGACGCAGAGATGCAGGGATGATTCAGAGGTAATGAAACGATTTCTCTGTCCGCTGACAGCAGGAGGTTGACAGATATGTAAAAATAAACATGGTTACGGAAAATGAGAAAAAAAACATGGTAAAATGGTGCAACTTTGGGGGGTTTAATGTAATGTGGAAGCAAAGAAGCAACAGAAACTATGTATGTGATGCTTCAGTTGCTGATGTGACAGATTCAGCCACAGTGTTAAACAAAAATAAGTATCTAGAAATCGGTGTAGATTTTTGTGTCATTCCAAGAACAAGACGGAACAGAGTCAAAGCCAAGACCACAGCCACCCAAGACAAGACCAAGACTTTAAGGGACAGAGACTAAGAACAAGAACAGCACGGCCCAGCAACAAGATTCCAAAAAGCCAAGACCAAGCCCAGAGCATCAAAAGACCAAAACCAGAACAAGACTGCAAGGGCCTAGACTGAGTAAAGACCAAGACCTTCAAAATGTGGTCCCTCGACCGAGACCTCTCTCAAGTATGACAGGACTAAATACGACTGTGTCAAAATTGCATTAAAGTACAGCACCTGGGTAAAAGTACAAACATTCCTGCAGCTAATACCACTCAGAGGTGATGGAATGGCTGCAGACGTTATCATGAATTTTAATGTGCAGTTTATATAAAACTTTTTAAGCATACATGAATAATAATTGATCATTTTTTCCCACTCAGGTCCACTGCCTAATGTGCACTGAAATGCAGAGAGAGGTCACAGGGAAAGGGATGTCTGGATGCAGACAGACTGAGAGACAAAGGTCTGGACGGGCGAGATGGAGGGTCGGTCCACAGGCTTAATGCACCCTGCATGCTATAGGACATTACTGACGGGAGCGGGTTGATCCAAATTGCACCCCCCGGGACCGCGGGAGCGTTGCACCCCTGGAAGAGCCCACGGCTCATTGAAAGGGGTCAGAAGCGAGGCGCTCTGCTCCATTTAGCAGCTCGCTCATGATGGATGAATGAAGGGAGGGATGGAGCGAGGGGAGGGATAGAGAGGAGGAGCGGTGCCCCCTGAACACACTGGGAACGGAGAGCCACCGGGGACCTCCTCTTGGAACCGTGAATGGTGGTAATGGGTGGTAATGGGTGGTAATGGGAACAGACACAGGTGGAGTCAAAGGTGATCGCACTGTTTGAGGTCAGCATTCCCTTATGCTTTTTGGCCCACTGATGATGTGGTAGTTGAAGAAAGCATCACGTGAAGGCACACAGGATGGGATTTAAAATAACCCTCATTAAAAAAAAAAAAAATGTGAATGGGGTTTGAAACTTAAGAAAACCTCAGGAAAGAGCAAAATGCCTTACTCGGAATAAAATTAAGTATTCACATGAATTGGGAGCAGAGTGCAATTTATTCAGGGGTTGGAGGAAAAAAATCTGTCTGCGTCTCACATCTAATGATCATTTTAGCAGAGCTGCTAATTCTGGCAGCAAGAATGAACCTGAACCAGTAAATACGATTATACACCACATCTCGTGGTGGGACATCCTAAGGCAGTGATCCCCAACCACCGGTCCGTGGGCCATTTGCTACAGAGAATAAAAAGTTTTATTTTGAAGGCGTAATTTTAAATTCCTGTCACTCAGGATTGAGTTTTATTGTGAAAATGGCTTCACTTCATCAGCGCATCTTCCGTGCACTGCGCTCCGTCATTTTTTTTTTTTTTTTTTAATGCATCATTAAGCGTTTTATACAGTGTCCTACTGGTCCTCGGAAACATAATTTTGTTTAAGACAGGTGCATGGTGCAAAAAAAAGGTTGGGGAGCTCTGTTCCAAGGAATTTCAAATGAATTCTATCAAGATTACTCGGGAAAGAATAACTGAAAATGATGAACTCTGGGAAAGTTGACATGTCCACACTATCTACACCCACAGAAAACAAGCATCCCTCTATTTATTACACAAAAAGGAACATGATAATGAAATGCACAAAATCAAACAATCTCAGCATAAAAAGCTTCCTAAATACGCTCTTATACATTCTCACCTCAGCATTGGCGGTTACTCTTTTTGATCTTCCCCTGAACTCCGAACGGTTAACTTACTGTTTAGATGTAGCTCACCTCTCAGGACAGAAAATTCTGAAGAATTTTGGATTGAATTTCTTCTCCTTTGTGCAAAGACCTGGAATAACTAATCAAGCTCATGATCAGATTTGTTAAAAATATTCACCCTCTCCAAAGCCTTGACCTTGAAGTTCATATGGTGGAGGTGCGTATTGATTTTGTGTTAGAGGGTGAGACCGTGTTTCAATGTGTGCATCATTCACTAAGTCAATTAAATGTCTGATTTATCCACAGCAGGATGAATAGTCCTAGTCTGCATAACTACCAAATGAAGTTCAAATATGGCACGAACACAAAATAACTCCCTGACACACTGCGATGAAGGAATAGCTTGGCTCTCTGCCCAGATTTCGACTATATCCAATTTGTTACTTCTCAACCAGGTCTTGGGGCGTCTCCAATGTTCCTGAAATATATAATTTAATCTGTTTTTTTTTTTTTTTTTTTTTCATTCCTGGCCCGGGATGATCCAGCAGTATGAATAATCAGATAAATAGGAACCATCTCGAAGGGGAGCAGACAACATGGCTGACTGGATCAAAGTCCCATCCTCTGTGTACCATGACTGCTTATCTCTGCTAGCCTCGCCACCAGATAGCATTGCTAATTTGTTGAGCCACTGGCAAAGTCACAAGGTGACTCCTGTGCTTGTGTCGTTTTAAAGGAAAACGGTCGGACTGCAAACCGCCGCTGCAGCCAACGGTGAGATTTGAGACGCGGCATAAACACGGCGCCACATTCGTGACGGTGTAACTAATAACGCCGCCTCTCTCCAGCCATGCGCTGCGTGGATACACTAACTTTTAGGCCGAGATGACACAGAGGTGTGTGTGTGTGTGTGAGGGATGTGTGGTTCCACGAGACGGAGGGAGAAGGGGAAGCGGTGTGGGAGGAGGCAGCTATGCTAGCTCCTAGGAGAGACTGGGAGGGCGAAGGGTCATTATTGACTGAATGAATTTTTAAAGAGGGCCCTCGTCAGGGGGTGGGAAGGGCAGCGTACCTCTGTGTACGGCCGTATGTGTGTAAAGTCAGACTGAATACTCTTCTTTCTTCTCCCTCTTTCCATGGTAGATGTGTAAATGCTCATCACACACCACCTCCAGCCCCACATCTTGATTTACACTGTCCTGTTCCTCCATATGGACTCTGTATTTTTCCATACACACCGGGAAAGCCTTATTGATTGCCCTTTCACACCCTTTAACAATCAATGGTGGACCTGGTTTCAGGAGGAGAGCCACTGGCAGGAAGGCGGGAGGGAGAAGAGGCATGGTTGGTGTGGAAAACATCAAAACTAGTCCTTGGTTTTGTCCTCGGGAGGTGGGAAAGAGGACTGAGAAGAGGGAGACTGGGGTAGGGAAGGGTTACTTAAGGCCGTAACCTCCAGCTCTGTGGATGTTGGGAGCGAGGCCAGCCCTCGCTGTAAGAAGCACCCAGAGGCAGTGCGTGTTTGGTTGTGGGGGGGGGTAGATAGCGAGAGACGGGGCGGTGGGTTTGGAAATGCCGTGCATGTTCATTGACCCTGGCAGATAGCAGACAAAAAGAAGGAGGGGGGTATTCAATCATACTAATGAGCAAGAGAGGGAGGGAGAGCGAGGAGGAAAGACGGATGAAAGGGGAGGCAGTAAGGCAGAAAAAGGGTGGAGGTGGAGGTGGTGGTGGGTGCTTTGGCAGTGCCAGGCAAACACCCGGCTTCTCGAGCCCTCCCCACACTCGCAGCATCAATACACACTGTCTCCATCTCTGTACACACACACACACACACACACACACACACACACACACACACACACACACACACACACACTCCCAGAGCAGCCACACTCATTAGTGCCAGCCAGACCCACTGTTGGACGGAGCTGAAACACCAGCTCAAGGCACCACCCCCCCCCCCCTCTCGCTCACTCTCTCTCTCCTTCTTTCACTCTCTCCCGGTGTCCCTCGCTCCTTTGCTCTCTCGGTCTCCCTTCCTCCCCCTGTCTCCACCACTGCTGTCTTCAACTCCATCCTTCTCAGCCAATTTGGACTTTGTTGTTTTCCCATTTCTCTCTTTATTCCATCCGTGTTTGCTTCCCCAGGTTCCCCTTTATCACGAGTCCCCTCGTTTCTACAAACACTGTTCAGCCCTCATTCATCCAGCCTTTCTTCCCCACCTCTTTTTTCCCCTGACTTTGCTTTCCACCTAATGTCAGTGCGTTTTCTTCCCATATTTAAAACCCGTTCCCCAGAAAAATAAAGGTAATTCCTTAAACCGAATTCAATGTGATCTCATGTCTGTCTTTTTACCTGTATCTGGTGAAAAGTACCTTCATTGATATGAAATCCTAAATGCTTATCAATCAAGACTGAGGAACCAAAACCTCCTGAGTTAAGGTCATAGTTTTGGAGAAAATGGTGAAAATTCAAAAGTTAAGTCATCAAATCTATTTGGATTCGATGGATTTCTATTTGCATTTTGCAATACGACAGATTCAGCTGTCAAAGCAACTCAATGAACATTCAAGTTAAAAAGTTGACATTTCTAAAGGTTTGGGTTCTGAAAGTACCTGGTTAGGATGAAAACTACTTGGTTAGGTTTGGCGAAAGGTTGTGTCCTATGGACAAATGGCAAAGTTGGATTGCTATTACAGGTGACTCAACTCTAAAACTACCAAGTCAAAGGGTACTATGGACTGGGAGTCACGGCACTCTGGAGGCATCTTCTTGTCCATCTTCCACTGAGCAAAAAAGCTTAATGGCTGTGATGTGGATGAGCAGGAGCAGCAATTCAGAGAAGTTTTGAGTTTTCCTCTGTTTCCAGCGTTTTCTAAATGTTGAAAATGTACATCTATCTAGAAGATGGAGTGAGAGTGATTTGGAAAATTTCTTTCTTTCTAGCTGTTTCCAAAACGCTGCATTTTCAGTGGCCCCGAGCACCGTTGTCATGTAAACAGATACCAAAAACACAACGAAAAGTTTCCGTTTTCACTAGAAAACAGGCCATGTTCTGAAAATAGTGATCATAGCAAAATGTTGTGAAACTGGCCTTTCAAGAAGTTTGGTAAAGTTTATCATTAGACTTGTGAATAAATGAATTTAACAGTCCGCCTTTTCCAGCTGCCAAACCTCGAACACTACGGTTCATCGTCCTGTTTTACAAACGCTTTTGTAATAACTGCTTCAGCCACAAGGGGGTGCTCTCCATCCCAAGTCTTGGCAGTTTGCAGAAATGTGCCTCCTCAGAGAGCAGACTGACATTTCAGCCTTCTTGTTTCATATTTCCTTCCCTTCCTCCTCCCGAACCCGTCCGCTGTAGTCCCTTCGCAATCCTCCTTTCCAATCCTTGCTTGTCTCTGCTCCCGCGGCGGGAGGGGGAGGAGGGACGGGGGGAGGAGGGGGTGATTTGGGGGAGGATTAGGCCAGTGGCAGGGTTGTTGCTGTGTCAGTCTAACAGGCAGGGATCTGGACCAGAGCTCAGTCCAAATCCTTTCCTCCACGCCTGCCTGCCTGGCCACCGAATTAGCGGCTTCCTCTCTCTCTTCCATCTTTCATCTCGTTCATCCTTTTCTTTCTCCAAGCCTGTCTTCCCCTCCTCATGTCTGCATGTTCTCCACTGACGTGCCTCTCTCTCCGACACCTTCTGGTGTCCCCAGCATATTTCATTGCCACTATTGTAAATCTTTTTTTGCGTTTATTTATGCCTCCTCTATTATGTAAACTCAAAAAAAAAACGGCTGCAGGTGAAAATGACACATTTTGACGCCTCAACCGAGAAATTTGATCACATCCCTTGGCAGCATTGTGGCTTTTTAAGACTCAAGTCTAAACTGCCTGTTTATCACATGACCTGAAATAACCCCGAAGCACAACCTGAAAGCCATCCACCAAGGTGTTTTTGAACCGATTGAAAATCCAGAGTGAGTTAATAGAATTGTGTGCGACTCTGACTCTGCTCCGGCAAACATTTTTGTTCAAGAAACACATCTGTTGACTGCCCTCTTTATATGTCACCTAAAAAAAAAACACCTTAAAAGTCCTTAGCTGGCTTAAAAATGTCACTCTTCCTCATAACCCAATCCTTCTTAAAAAAAAAAAAAAAAAAAAAAAAATCAGGGGGCAAATGCTCTTTTTTAATTGCAGCTCTAGGCAAGTATACAGTCAATCCTCTCGGATAAGTAAGTTCTTCCTTTAGCTGCCTTCAGGGAGCTAATAGAAGCTGGTTAGCTCCACTTTTGTGCGGTTGCTTCACCATGCAGTAGGTCACAAAGTGGGAATATGTGGCAGACATCCCCTTGGCTGTTCCTTTCAGAAAAGGTTTGATTTAGAACTCGAATGTCACCAACAAAATTAACCAGGAATCAGAAAGATTGGAGGAAAACAATCTGCTTTGTTGATGAAATGAAGGATAATTTACAACATGGATAACAAAACTCATCTTTTCTTCTCATTATGAGTATGCTTGCCAAGAAAGTTGGACAGTAGCAGTGTTTGGGTTAGACATGAATGACACCATCTGGAAGAAGTTCAGCTCTTTTTGGAGTGGTGGTGCCTCCACCTACTTTTGACCAAGTTCTTTGCTGATTTTATGCAAATAAATATTTTCCAGTAGAGGAGTCTGGTGTCAAATTACAGGTATTTGATGGCACAATATTGGAGCATATTTTAATTGAATTGGATGGAGGATATTAAAGAGACAAGCACAACTTGTTTTAAACGTGACTAAGGAACAGTTGAGGACATAATCTAAAATAAACAAGTAATGTCACAGTGTTTTGAACTCTTAGCACATTGTAATCATTAGCCATGTAGACAACGACTGTATAAATAAAAATTTAAGTTGTACTGAAGAGACATTGTGAGTTTGGGGGGGGCAGTGCAGTCAGTGGATGTCTGCTGCTGGTAACTTTGCTGCTGTAGGATGAAGCTGTGTGTCTGACTATGGCCCTGCAGTGGAGGTAGTTACATTGTCATTTCATGGTGCTCTGTTACTGTCTTTGCCTCTCTGCGAGTACCAGCCTCACCGTGGCGGGCCCAGGGGAAGGGAGCAGGTTACACTGATGCTGTCTGAAGGACACAGGGACACTGGGAAACTGTCTGCGTTCGAGAGAGAGACAGAGGGAGAGAGAGAGAGAGAGAGACTGACAAAGGATGAGAGTGGATTGATTAAGCTGCTGGTGCGTATGCATCCAAATGCATTAAGTGCACATGCAAATAATTTACATCTTTTTGTGGAAATATCGGAAGGGCAGAAGAGCATTTTAATGCACAGTTACTCAGACGCCAAAGGCAGGTTTTGGTGGAGAATCGGCGGGCAAAATAAAGCCAGGTTCCTGGCAGAATAACAGAATTGACTGAATAAATATAGAGAGTAAAATGAATAAAAGCCTGATCAAGGCCAGTGCCTATAAAGAGAGGGAGAAAAAAAAAAAACAGAAATGCTAAACATCTGGGAGCTGACATGAAGAGCCTTGTGTGTGGGGGTGAAATCATTTCCGATCGTTTCTCTATTGTCACGCAGGCTTTGTGTGTCGGTGCTCAACAGAAGGAAAGAAAGAGGGAGAAGAAACATGAAGGAACAAACTATAGGTCAGGTCTTATTCTTCAGACTCGCCGACGAGTTTTTTCGATTAAATGTTTGCGAAAGTTCAGAGCATAAACACAAGTTTCATGGAGGCTCCCTAATTTTTCAGCGAGGCCGGAGCAGAGATCTGCCTCAACGCTTGTTAGAAAATCACAGGTTGAGGTGTAACATCGCAGACGTCAGTGAGGTCGAGGTGCTTCTGGCCTTTAAAACACTTTCTTTTTCTTTTTGTGGACTTTTTTTTTCTCCGCCGCCCATCCTTTTCTTCTATGACAGCTGTCGTCATTATGAGTGCCTTAAAACAGATCATAAATATCTAGTGGCAGACAACCAACCTGATATTTAAACAAATTAGCTTTAACGGCATGAATTATTTTCAGTCATTCACATTGCACATCACATCAACAACAGATTGTTTCCGCCTATTTAGATGTGATGTTATGGAGATCAGTACGATAAATATCCTGTGTGGTAAACCTCCACATACTGTTTCTGCAACTGAAAGCACAAGTTCCAGCAAATATGTCCGTCACGGTGGAGTTTTTGATCACGTTTGACCCATTTGTTGATGTTCTTTAGCAATCACCTCTTAATTGAGAGAGGAAGGCGTTGTTTTCACTGTCAGGCCTTCATTTAAGGGTGAAACAAAAGTTCAGAGTGTTGGGATGTCCTCATCAGCCCTGTCACTAACTCTTTGCTCTTTTGCCATCTGGAAACAGGCTAAAGGAGCATTTGTGCAAAACAACACGACTCTGCAACAGCATCTGCTCGTTCGAAACTCTGAAGTCCCCCAGACCCTCATTCCGCCTTCATTTTATGAAACAGTTGTGAGCGTCACATCTTAATCTCCCTCCAAATGCACAGAGGTATACTGTATATGACAATAGAAAGAATCACACATTGATTAGTTTTCACTTGCAAATATTTCCCCCATTGTTGCATCGTTGATTTGCGACGCCTCTCGTGCATTAAAGCTTTTTTCTCTTTACATCTTACATCTGGTGCTGGTTTCAGAACAATGCAGTTGTCATTTGCCCATCTGCTGCCAGCTTTGTTTAAATGGCAGATGCACTGGCGCTCGTCTGAGCCCCGGTGGACCTGTTGGTCTTAAAATGAGGTGTGGTCAGCCACACTGAAGATGCATTGCCTTGTTGGCATTGCAGAAATCAAATGCCCCATATGGGGCTTTTCTAGCAGCAAAATTGGTGCATGTGCATGTCTGAGTGCATATTAAAATTTGCTAATGCTCATTGGTTTTTAGATATGCTTCATTATGTTTTGGTGTGCTTCCATGTGTGCATGCACAGATTTCATAGGTTTACACAAAATTTGCGTGTGTATTACATACTGTACCTGCAAACTGTCTTCACCTCTACTTTAAGTGGGCCTCTGAAAAGATAAAACAGACTTGCCACTTCTATTTTAGTCTACATTGCCTCTCCTTGACTGTACAGGATTCCTGATCCTGACTATAACTGTAGAAGTGCTCAATGATGATGAAGGCAAGTAAAAAGGAGGAGGAAATGACCTAAAAAGTCAGCCTGTGAGTCTAGACTGAGGGTGAATAAACATGTTTTGTCAGGGGAAATTAGAGGCTAAAGCCCATCAGTCAAACTCCAACCTTTAATAAGTCTACCTGACCTTGAGGTGAAGACATTTACAAGTCCTTGTAGATCTCAATGCAGGGACACAAATCACGTTACGCAAATAAAGTAGAACTAAACATGCTCAAGTCCATGGACATATGCAAATACTACAAGTCTTTCTGCGACTGGACTTGCCCCATATAACCGCTTTTAGGTCAACTTCAATTCTTTCTCAGTATTCTCTGCATAACTTCGCGGTTCGGGTCGAACACACTTGTTTTTATTACACCGTTTCCCTCATGGGCACGTTCAGCAGTGGGAATGCAGCTAAACATCCAAATAGATGTGTGATTATTAATTTTACTCCAGAGTAGAAGAATACACAATAGTGTTTTTATTCATATGATCCAGGGACGCAAAAGTGGTCGGCGTTGAAGAATCACTCACATGTGTCACGACCCTCTGCACCGCAGACCCAACAGGGGTTTGTTAAAGGGCATCGGGAATGTGAGCCTGGCATTTACTCACACGGCCAGCAGCCTTGCCGGATATACAGGAGGAGTCCGCAGATCAGAGGGAGAGGCAGCGCAGAGCAGCGTCAAACAGACTTGAAAGATTATGTTGACTTTTCCCACACAACACACACACACATACACACACACACACACACACACACACACACTGGTCTGCACATAGTGAAATCCATGCATATATTACTAGCCAAGAGAGCGGGCACTCGCAGTACACTTGTGTGCAGGTGCCTGCAGGCGCAGTCTTGCTCGCAAGCGCACAAAGCACACAGTCACCTGTCTGCATGCACGTGGACATAAATAAGAGGGAAAATACAATTGTAAAAAGGAGCACGCACGCACGCACGCACGCACACAAACACACGTGCAGTCATTCCACCTGCGTGCCAACAGTTGTTTGATCAGAGCCGTTTCAATGCTCACAAGTGCTCACTGTGCATTTGTGCAAAAAAAAAAAAAAAAAAAAAAAAAGTAGAAAAACTGAACAGAGGAGCATCTCAGAGCCCAGAGGCGGGATAAAAGAGAGTGCTGACAGTGACAGAAAAAAAAAAAACACCCAGATGGTAGCTTCAGTCTACCATGGGATCACATGTACAGAATTAGATCCTGAAGTCGCTGGAGGTAACAAGAAATGATGTCATCATCGCTGATAACAAGACACGAGCATATGTGTGAGTTTGTATCCTTCAGCGAATGGCATTGTACACGTACAGTGTGGCTGCTGCATGCAGCGGGGCTGGAGCCCTTGTCTAGTCACACTGTCTAATCACCATTACACTCGACAAGTGGGTTGAGAACATGCTTTGTAGGGTTTTTTTTTTTTTTTTTTTTTTTTTTTACCCCCTGCACAATTTCAAGTCTTCCTTTCATCCATACTGTTCACCATAAACAAGGACTCCCTCCGGATTACGTCTTGATGTAATTGTAGTCTTCATGGTGATTAGTCGCTCTGGCTAAGGCAGTTAGAGGACTGAATCTGAGCTGTGGAAAATTCCAAATGTGGCGCTCGCGCACAAACACCAGGTTCATTCAAAATTCACATGAGATCTCAGTTTGAACTGATTTTAAGTGTTGAATATTTTAAGATGTGTCCACAGAATGTCTAATCACCACTCACAGTGCAAAATTCTCTTTGGGAGTCATGCTGGAGTCCTTTTCTCGTAACTTTTCCTCCAAACCAGATGGGAAAATGTCATGAGGTCTGAAGATCCATCTTCTTGCAGAAGTCTGTGGAGTGCAGGCATGTTTCCGAAAGCTGCAGGTATGGATTCACAATTTTGCACATGTTCTTGAGAGAGAAGTGAACATGCAGCACAGTTTATACCATTAAAGTGTCATTGTCTGATTCTGGTTTGATTGTCACCCATTATTGTTCAGATTTGTCTGCAGCTTCATAGCTTCATGAAACAAACTGCAATGCAAAATGTGTTCTTATACCTTTCTGTCATAATTAGTGTTATTCGGCATTAAGTTACCTCCCACAATACCAGGGCTCATAGGCTTGACTTAGCCTCCGCTGTTTTGTTGGACTGCAATGACTGCAACCTGTTGCCTGCACCACTTTCTGTCTCCATGTAAACTGCAAAAACGCCACTTTTTAAAAATAGGCAGTGACACATATGCACAGTTTATTTTTCTGCACGAAGTGTAGATTTTATAGGACAATGTCATGGAAACGGTACCTTCGGTTCTGTTTACACAATACTTCGAATGAAGATGCATCGTTTAAGTGTTTCTTTTTCAGAAAAGTCTCACATTTACATGGCAACGTTTTTAAAACGATGTCCGTTTGCACAAAAAACACAAGAAAACGTGTTAGTGTGACTGACTACCACAGACCAGGAACAACAGGAAATTGAGCTGCTGTTGTTCTGATCCAGATATGTGTCTGTCTCAAATACTTTACACACTATTGCCATTGTAAGAAGATATTACATCTAAACAACCTGGTTGTGATCATTTTAGTCTTGTTTTTTCTCAGATGCACAATCTGGTTCATTGGCTTCATAATAAATATTTAAGTTCGTAAAATCAGAAGCAGGGTTACGGCAATGGCACAAACAGAGCAGGCTCTGCGCAGCATGTGCGCGAGATGAATTGGCAATGCCATTTTGGCCATGTGTGGCTCCTCAGCATGGGCCTCACTTTTGATCTGTGCACCATTGCTATCACTTATCTCTCCCCTCAGATCACAGACATGGAGGGAAATAATCCCCAGCGGTGGTGGAGCTCAAACTCTGACAAGCACACACGCAGTCCTCCAGACACACACACACACACACACACACACACACACACACACACACACACACGCACACACAAGCACGCACACACACACACAAGCACGCAGAATGTACATGTGTGAATGTACAATGAGAACAGTCAAAATGGGCAGTTGCATGTGTTGGTGCAGATGTTCACACGGATTTGTGGCACATTCAGAGCAGATGTGTGGGCTTCTCAAGCGCTCCTTGAAGGCAAAATCACATATTCATCAAAAAAAAAAAAAAAAAATCTAAATCTACATACACAATAGAAGATATATTCACACACACAGACATGGATGCATGTGTATTTTTGGACACTTGCTTTTGGATGGATGAACATCAAGCAACACACAGATACAATAGAAGTGCCTTGTTTACATGTGGGTATGCTGATGCACTTGAACTTCATTATACAGAGGGCTTTTGGTTGATAACAGAGCTATCGTTCCTGTCCATTGATCTTTAAAGAGCCGGTGCACTCAGCATACCAATACTGATGTTAAAGGTTGTGAAAGGACAACACAAATACAGTTTCATCTGGACAGTGACTAGCTTTCGAAGTTGGCTGAAATTGTATTTTTCAAGGTTTAACGCAGCCAGATTTCATCATCTATGTCAAATGGCACCTGAAAGCCAAATATTTTAGATTTTAAGATAATTCTTGTTTGATGCATTAGAGAAGATGGACAGTAAAAAAAAGGGGGAAAAAAAAACATTAGGTTCCTGATCTCAGTTGCACAGACAGCTGCAAGGACCGCAGATCATTCTTTAAAATAGTTCTGAGTTCCCACAAAGTTCACCAGCAAGCCGAAGAAAAAACCAAAAAAAAAAAAAAAACACCCTGATCCAGGATCGTCGGTGTTTTCAATGGGCTCCCAGTGAGGGAAAGACACGTCACGGCTGTACAGCAAGCAGGTAAGTCTTCTCATGCTCGGCATATAGCCTTACCATCGACACCCGAAGGCATGCCAGAGGGAAGTGGTCACAAAGAAATCCAGCCGCGGCCATCCTGCCAGGAAATCAATTTATTTTGTTCTTTTTATTAAGATGTGTTGGTTCAAGTAACCAGGTCAATGTTTCCTGAAAACCCAGATTGTATTAGTGTAGCGAGTTGGACAGAAAAACTAACATTTTGGATCTCTTGTTTTGAAGCTGCTGCATTATTGATCTGAAGCAATCCGAAGTCCTCCCACAAAGATCCAAGACCCGCTCTCCCGTCAACATCTATTGTTGCAGCGAATGGCTTATTTTCACAGCGAGACACAAAAATGACTCCAGTCTTGCATCTGGAGCAGGCGGCGGCGGCAGCGGCGGCAGCAGCATGTCTGTTTCAAGCAGCATGCTTGATTCTTGTGGAACGACTGCAACCATCTGTAGCATTCTGTTTGATGCTCCGCCCTTCAACTCCTGCAGCCTGCATGGTTGATCAAAACAGCGGACCCCACCAAGACACAAAAGGTGGGCATACATTTTTCTCGCTCTTGGAGTTCGGCTGAGAATAGCAGTCGCTGCGTTTACCCTCACACATCAAACCTACAGCAAGTGGAAAAATACATATGGCTAATGAATGTGAGATGAAATGATCCTCACAACTTTGGTTCCTCTCACAATTTTCCGTATATCTCCTTGAATGCGCCTTGGGAGACTATTGCCTCTTTGTTTGCTTCATTGCTATGCATGTAAACAGAAAACTAAAGTGAAGGGCAACAAGCAGTCACACTATTAAAAGCTTTTCGACCTGCTTTTAATTAAACGGCGACATTCTTCATCTATTTAGGCCACAAAAATTAGTCTTCTGTTAACAATCGATGTGATGAATGGTGATGTTTTGTGTCCGATGTGAATGAACGTGTGCTGCTTGGTCCAAGATCTCCACCTTTTCTCCCTCCTCCCCAATACGAATACCCTCACGGAACAGAAAAAAATCCAATATCGCTCACGAAACGACATTTCTCCCCTTGTGTGCGGTGCCCACAAACACAAAGACAGACCCGCGCATGCAGTCTGCAGCGCTCTGCCAAATGATGGGGTCCTGGGAGGCAGCGGCTCTGACCTTGGCTGCCCTTGTGTGTGCTTGACTCCAGCTGGGCGTCCATTAGAGGGCTCCACAACAGACGCTGGCATCTGCTGAGAGCCAAGGGTCGGATCCTGTACACACACACACACACACACACACACGCACACACCAGTGCACAGATAGCACCCATGCACAGTTAGGTATAGGAGCAGGCGTGTGTCGGTGTACGTGAGGGCATTTCCTAAACATGTCCTGATGTAACGCTCTCGCTGTGGGTAAACACCACAAATACATACCGTGGATTTGTGCATATTTATCGGCGCGTGTATGATGGAGAGTGACAGCTCGCGGGGATGGAGGGACGGGGCATTTGTCCAGTGATTTGGAACCCGAGCTTTCATGCTGAAAGAGAGCAGGTGGATCCAATCTTGGAAGATGTCGTTTATTTGACATAATCCTGTCGTTCTGTGGCGGGTTCAAAGTCTCTAACATCTGTCTCAAAACAAAAGTAGAAGCTCATACGCACTTTCAAACCGGTCTAGTTACAGATCTTATTAATATAAGAGTCTAAGATAAAATTCTTGTAACATAGTGTAAGTGATGGGGACACAAACCATCGATAAATCTCACCTATCATAGATTTTATTGGCAAATAGACATATTTTGTCCATTTCCACCGAGTCTCCGTTTACACAACATATAAGTGAAAACAGAAAACTTTTGTTGTGTTTTGGATGATCGTTCACAAAACAACGGTGCTCAGAGCCAATGAGAATATGACCCCAGGTCCCTCTCCACGGTACACTCAAGCAAACGAAGAGTGTGAAGAGAATATTTCCAGCAGATCATTCTCGTGTAAACAGGGCCTAAGACAAGCAAACTCCTCTTTTCAATATTCCTGTTTACACTTGCCACTCATGCTGTTATATTTAGTTGATCGCCTGCAAAATGCATGCATGCCAAAAAGCACAATCTATTTAACATGAGCATGCAATTCAACACGTTTTATGCACAATCTTAGTATGCCAGGTCTTTTGTGTTAAAACATTTTTGAGTTAAAAATTTAGGCGTTGGAACCATCCATTCACAAAGATTACTTTTGGACTCAGTGTGTCACTGTTTTGTTTTAGCACAGTGAAGTTCAGTGAAGCTCACCTCATGTTTTGACTTCTGACATTTGGGTCCTCAGTCCTTGCCTTCACATAATCTAAGCTGCTTTAGTACATCACAATCCAGTGGCAGAAAATCTGATCAATATGTGAAGAACAGCAAATTAAAAGCAAGCAAATTCATTTACTGTTTTTATCTAAATCTGTGTGCAAACAGGATGACCTAAACACAGAGGGAGATCCCAAAAAGAACATTCTCCACATGCTATACTTCATTTGCTAGCACAGTTGAAATGAAAACATAAAACCTGCCTTTTAACTTAATGCCATTTTTGGGTTCTCTTTGTTTCTGTGCAGTTCTGTTGAAGTTGCTCAAAAAAAGACAAGAGTTAGCTTCTTTCAGTTTGTTGTATCTCAGTAGACCTGGTCCTGTCTTCAGTGAGTAAAGTGTACCGTCTTTGCAAGTTTCTTGACTATGCGGGTAACACCTTCCTGTCGACGTATCATGATCTTTCACCAAACCACTAAAAATTTCAGACCTAAAATCACAACAGTACGCAAAAATCAAAACTAATCATTGTTTCGAGAAAGACGTTGTTGCAAGTGCATCATCTTCACCTGTGTTGTCACATCACACTAAGTTATGTGATCACATAACTTGCTACCATCTCCCTGCAGTCGATTTCAATAAGATATATATGTATTCAAAGTCATGAACACAATGAGATTGTACCTCCATCAGAAATTCTTTGCATGTTTCAAAAATGGGGCAGTGCAGATGTGGCTTTGATGCATTATTCACTTATAAATGAATATTCGCTTCTATGCGTCTTTGCTGCCATCGGGCAGGTGTACAGTCACACTCAGTTCCTGTTGGGTAAATCCACCTCCAGAATATCGGCGCACTACAGCAGTGGATCTGAACCAATGCGAGGCCCCTGAGGAGGCTCCAGGGATCGCAAGAGAAGACTCTGGGCTTTGGAACATGTTAAGGAAAATAAGACATTTTCATAATACTCCATGTTTCAGAGTGTGGATCAAATTTGTGTTATTATTATTTATATATCCAGAGCTTGGCTTCAATTTATTGTCTTGGCAGAGATTGGAAAGAGAGTCCTGCCATTCCTGGAGGAAATCCTGGGGGCTCTGAAAACAGTTTCTGAGACACTGTGTGGAGGCGCGAGCACACATCGCTCTTAAAACGAATGTCACCTTAATTGTTTTGTTTGAAATTATGGCCAAAACACATGATAAACAGATAATAAGTAGGTTAAATGCTAAATATTAAATGTGATTAACAGTTAAATGAGATTGCAAAATGTTCGGTGTGATTTTAAAGCTCTTAACTTCCGTCAGTAACAACAGTTTTGAGGGAGCTCCTATAGCTGGCTGGCCTTTTCTCTTCCTCCTGACAAAAGGAGAGGAAGGCTAATTTTACCCTGTCTGCTGTCTGCAGCGGAGCCACTGAGCCACAACACTGGTATGCAGCAGACGCCACCTCACAGCACGCCATCCCTCTCTCTCCCATTTCCGTCTCTCCGCGTATAAGCCGGTCAACTCCGGCACCACAACCATCATTAAAGCGTTCTGGCTGATCACACGCTTTAATTGGACCGTACCAGCAGCCCGGGCAAAATGGCGCCTTGTTAGCTCAGCTGCAGAGCACAGCGAACGCACAAACAAACAAGCAAACAAATGAGCAGATATATATACAAACCCCATGGAAGCTCCCTTGGAAGGCGCAGCATGCTAAGAAGCAAAGACGAGGCTGACCTGCAAACACGAGAACTGATAAGTAGACATGGAGGAACATCACGCAGGAGGATCAGGGGCTTTCCTTTCTGCTACATTTGCTTTGACGAGTTTTCTAATGCTTCTGTAGGACAACGCCATTTTACCGGAGCAGTTTATAGTTCACTTGCTAACTTGTAAGAGAACCCCTCTAATATATATGACATGGTTTCCATTTAATCGCCATTTACAGGAGAATTAGTGTCAAATGAGTACCAAGCAGTCATTAGTACCAACAGCAGCCCCAGCGGGATTTCTAATGTCGGTAATAAAGCTGCGGTTTACCGACTAAAAGCATGTTTTCCTATTTATTACACCTGCTGAAGGTATATTCACTCACCTCTCTGCATGCAGTTTCCACATAATATACCACTATAATTTGCTGTCCTCCTCCTTTCCTTCGTGGTGTTTAATTTCGAGGTAGGAGCGAGCGCATTGTAATATTTTCCATTCAGCGCCAAGGGACTTGGAGAATTCAGTGGGTCGTTTCACTTTCACGCTTTGCTAAAGAAAAAAAAAAGCATCTGACAATAGTTGCTACAGGTCACCTTGGTGCAGCTTTTATTCCAGCGGGGTGGCGGATAATTCAAGGTTGTTAATGCCACACAGTCAGTACTAAATCAAGAGCTTTAGGTACAATGCAGCTCCTCTAATCACCGGCAGCAGCGCGCTGTTGCCGCTCCATTGATAGAAGAGATCAGTGTTGTGATACTCTCACGCTGCTGGAGAATTCTGTTTGTTCCAGAGACTGACGTTGACTCGTATGAAATGTTTCGAGGCACATACAGCGATCGGATAATACATTATGACCGCTGACAGCTGAAAGGAAGAAACCCAAGTGCGTCTTTATTGTGGCACCTGCTTGTGATATTAGGCAGAAAGTGAACATTTTATCTTGATGAGAAAATGTTTGGATTACCTTCAAAATTGTACTTACTATTAGAATTAAACTCGAAGATATTATTTCTATGAAGGAAAGCGGTCAGCTGTTGACTGGCTGTTCAATCAGTGTTGGAAACAAAGAGTAGTCTGGGTAATCTAATCCAATGAAGGAGATTCTGTTCCAGAACCTGCGGATTTAAGTTGGGAGAGAGTTGGTTGCAGGTTGAATCCCTCATCTTCCCATGTAGAAGGGTCCTTGAGCAGAACACTGAATCCCAAACTGCTCCCAGTGGATGGATTTAACCGCCTTGCCACTGACGTGTGAAAGTATCAGTGAATGGGTGAATGTGATCAACAGTGTGAAGTGCTTTGGAGACTGTTCAAGCAGTGGAAGACCGCTCTGTCAGTGAAATCCATTTAACAAAAAGCAAAGATGGAAATGTCTCAAAGTACACAGAACAACACAGTTTCTCACACATTTGTCTCTGGATCTGCACACCATCGTGCCCCTCAAGTTTAATCATACTCGCCGCCCTATTCCGGTGAACAGCATGAAACGAAGAAGCCACTCAAAAAACTCAATCTTCACGAGCGTGTCATTATGTGGGGAGGCGTCAAGAGAACCGGGCATTCAAATTCCACACAGAGAAAGACCTCAGCCCAGAATCAAACCAAGGCCTTTTGCATCGTGAGACAACAGTGCTAACCACTTCTTATGTGATTCATCTCCATTTACGTTGGATTGTAGTTAAATCAGCTCAACATCTGCCATCATGGTGCAGCCCTTTCCTCTCAGAACTGTGGTTTTCTTCACCCCAACTCCATTTGAATTCTCCTTCGCGTTTCCCCACCGCCTGCTGTTGACTTGTTGGCTGCAGCCCTGGTAACCACACCGAGGGAACTAATGAGGGAACGGGGACCAGGTGAATGTGTGGGCGTGGGGTATCAGGTGACCGGAGTGGTGGGAAAGCCTGGGGATAATGCACGGCAGGTGGGAGGGCCGACGGCGGGGGAATTAGTGAATGTGGCAAAAGCAGGTGGGTAAAAATAAGACGAATGTGTAAATGAATGAAGTGTGACAGGAAACGCAGGCAGCCAGGACTAAAACGGGAAAGTGCAGTCATTTAGCTTTCAAATATACTTTCACAGCTTTTTTTTTTTTTGGGAGGTATTTGTTTCTGAGTGTATTGTGTTGTTCATCTCAGGGTGTTTTCACCCGCAGCCCTGCTGTGGATCTAAACTTATGAAAGCTGTACTCTGAAGTAAGTGAGAAAATTGTGAACACCATGAATTGTCATATCTGCAACAACTAGGAAAATAAGACCCTGGTTGAAAATAACTGTAATCATGCTTTAAGCACACTCTGTTGCCGAGCTGTGTGCTGTTTGTTCGGCCGAAGCTGCATTCAGGGCCCCGCTGTAGTGCTCTCCATGTAGTGCACTAAACAGGACACCTTATTTGGGACAGAGCGAGAAAGGGAAGGAGAGGAGAGAGAGAGGGGCACTCGCTCCCTCCCTCTGACTCGCTGACCTTCTCAGAGTGGGGAGAGCAGGAGAGAGGGAGGAGTGGAGCAAAGGAGAAGCCATTTATCTCGTCCCCCCCCCCCCCCCCCGACTCCTCCGCCTCCCCCTCTTCTCTGCCCACCGCCGTCCAAGTGGGACAGTCAGGCTGAAGGTGAGAGTGGCTCAACCCTTCTACCTCCAGATATCTGTCAGACTCCAACCCATCGCTGTTCTCCCTCCACATGATTCGTAACGACACACACCGTCGATCGACAGTGAGAATCCACCAATTTCAACACACACACACACACACACACACACACACACACACACACACACACACACATTTCATAATGCTTGCCCATCCATCACAGCCACCCTGGGCTCCGTTGATCCTCCTATTCTAGCTGGCAAGCTGGTGTTTGTGTGTGTAGCCGACGCGCCTGGATGATCGCACTGCGCCGGGGCCTCCCAGACGAACTGTCATCACCAATTAGCGCAAATACTAACAACTGACATCCCATAATGCAGATGCAGCACTACAGATGAGCTGATTTTAGCCGGGTGATTTTGTAGGCTACAAAATATAAAATTCACTTAGAAAGTAGTAAATAAAGTAATAGAAATGACCTCTGATCGCCAGTTGTTGTTGTTTTAATGCTTTTTTAACTGGTACTTTTAATCAAGTGAGTGTAACTACCCCACAAGTCAGCCGAGACTCACCAATATTTCCAGGCGTTTATTAATAAGCTTGGAATTTAATATTTATCGCCAGGTATAGAAGTATATTGAGGAGTGGTTTCATGCTTTTCAATTCGAGAGCGATACTACACAGGGAACGTCAACATTTGTGAGGGGAATCATAGATTCTGCTGAAATTAACTTTGACTGGAATGATGTTGAGCTTAAAAATCCAGGCGGAGATGCGTCGGGAAATGCAGTACCGATGTGGCCAAGCATGAACAAGCCACAGTCCAGATATTGTTTGTGTTGAGTAAGAATACTGAACACAATTTGTGAGACATTATCTAATGGCGCAAAGTGTTTTGTCTTTAAAATTACAAGTTAATGCAGCCTTGTTGACCTGAGATTCTACCTTTTAAATAATGCATTGCCAAGCGCCCCAAAGCACCAGATCAGTGGTTCCCAACCTTTTATTCTCTGTAGCCCTTCACAGTGCCTTTAAGAAAGACTCTGTGGACCTTCAGTTTCTGATTCACCCAAACAGTAAAGACAAACAATGTTAGTCGCCCCGCCCATGACCTTCTATATGTAACCACTAAGACTGAGTATATGAATCATTATTGATCGTCTACCTGACACTCAGATGTTTGCTTCTCCAGGTGATTAATGCACAAATGACTGGTTGCTGAAAATGCCAATCAGATCTGGAGTGGTGTTTTTACAATGCATGCACACACATTCAAATCACCCTGACATCCGTTTTACTTGCCTTTTATTGCTCGTTTTCTTTCATTGGTCCCCAGTGGTTTTCACCTCTTTTGATTTGTTCGGTCCATAAATAAACCTTTACCATCATCGGGGTTACCGACATTGTGTCATTTACATCTCGATGTGTTGCAGAACAAAGTGAAAGCTGAGCGATAATATGCATAACACATCAGCTGCAGCCTTCACTGCTCCACCGCTATCAAACTGTGCAGCTCGCTTAATTAGCAAACAGTTAACTGTTGCAATCCGCCCTGAGTGTCCCTCCCCACAAGCTCACATCTTCCCCATTTCCACTGTTTGGACACGGCCCAAAGCTGCTGACGTGGAAAATAATAACAATAATGGGCTCTGGATGTGAAACCCTCACACGGTGCAGGGAAGGGAAACTCATGTGGTACCCGTCAAGTGTGTATGGGGGTAACTGTGTGTGTGGTGTGTGTGTGTGTGTGTGTGTGTGTGTGTGTGTGTGAGAGACGGAGAGGGCTTGGGGCCATTGGTGCTAGATAAGACTCCATCAGCATCGGCCAAGTATAAATAGCTTTGCCCTGGTTTGGATGCTGGCACCCTTTAAAGCACGCACACACACACACACACACACACACACACACACACACACACACACACACACACACACACACACACACACACACACACACACGTTTCTTGAAGGACAGCCAAACCACACAGAGAGGCTGCATGATGGCAACTGGATCACGGTTACACTGTGTATGTGTGTGTGTAGGTGTGTGTGTGTGTGTGTGTGTGTGTGTGTGTGTGTGTGTGTGTGTGTGTGTTTGCCGAGCTGTCTCTGTTTGCCCCTGTGTGTGAGCGTGCGTTCTCGTATTTCTATCCTTGTTGGGGCCAAATGTCCCCAGAAGGATAGCAAAACGTGGAACGACGTGCCTTGTGGGGACCTTTTTCCGGTCCTAAGTAGGAGAAACAGTGTTTTCTTGACCATGTTGTTGTTACTGAAAAAAGTAAAAGTGCAAAAACATTTCTTTAGGGTTAGGCTTTGTTGTGGTGTGGGTTAGGGTTAGGGTAAGGGTCAGGGTTAGGGGCTAGACATGAATGGGAGTCAATGGACGGTCCCCACAAGGATAGAAATACGAGACTGTGCGTGTGTGTGTGTGTGTGTGTGTGTGTGTGTGTGTGTGTTTGTGTCCATGAGGGTCCTTGCGTATTTTTAATACTCTGTTTGGCTCTGTTTGCAAACAGATGGAAAAAAAAAATTGCCAACTCCTGTAAATTAGAAGTTGCACATGTTTACACCTGTACTTCAGTTATACTATACTAACTATACTAACTAAATACTAGTTTAAACAGGTTAAGTATCCACAAAGCTGCCCCAGGAGCTAGAATGCTGTGGGAAGTACGGTGCACTGAGCCCTGTCCTCCTCTAATGTCTGAATGTTATTCCCTTTAGTCCGTTCATTGCTTTTCACCTGTTGTCCCCCCCTTCGAGGGGGAGTCTTCTCCAGTTTCAGTTGCTGACTCCACTATTACGAAGGCCTATGAACAAGCTCCGTCCGGACCGGGAGGACACCCCTGTCGGTCCTGCCCGTGGACTGGCTTCGGTTCTACTGCTGGGATCCGTGGTTCTTGTGCTGGACCGTCCAACGGACTGTCCTCAACATAGTCCTAGGCTTTACTTCTTATTGTCTCATGCTAGCTGTTGCCAAAGCTGTCCGTCCCTGGGAGAGGGATCCCTCCATACTGTGGTTCTCCCCAAGATTTCTTCTTTTCCCACTGGGTTTTTGGAGTTTTTTCTTGCCGGATGTGAGGGTCGAAGGCGGTGGTTGCTTCGTTCTGTCTCGTTACTGTAAATATTGACATATTACCATTATGCTTATTCACTGTTTTTACTTTTACCGACAAATGTAACATCTTGAAGCCCTCTGAGGCAACTGTTGTTGTGATACTGGGCTATACAAAAATAAATTGATTGATTGATTGATTGAGTTATAACACACACACACACACACACACACACACACACACACACACACACACACACACACACACACACACACACACACACACACAAAGCATGCAGACATGTGCAAACACCAATTAATAAAAACCCAGTTTGGGGTAATGTAGGAATCCATCCTTGAATCATGTTTACCTAAATCAAACTCTTCATTCTTTCGAGGAGCAGAAGCGATTTTCTCCAGAAATCTCCTCTAATCCCAGACAGGTTTTGTGTTTGTGTCTGCGTCACAATACCGTCGTATTGTGCTAATCTTAAAGCCGCCGTGCGAACTGCCGGAGTGTCCGTTTCACTTGCCGAAGGGCCAGGAAACCACTGAGCGTTTGATGGGATCGGCTGTGAGAGAGTTGGACAGGAAATAAAGTGATGTGACATTACTTCAGAGCCTTTCGTGAGAGACAGAGCGCGAGGTTACTGTAACTGCGCTGCTGCGAACCCTGCAGACCGGGACGAGTCACGATCCTGACCTCCTAACATCTGTGCAACTGGAGCTGAATGTGAGGAGCAGACCGTTTCTAGGTCACATTCATTTACTGGAAGAAATAACACGAATAATACGATGCTTACTTTTGCCTTGATAATTTGAGATATTCTTCTACTATGAAGTCAATTCAGAAGAGCAGCATTTATCGGATGAATAAGACTGATATGTAACTGCTCACTCTGGTCACAAGAGGAATTTTGATAAATAGTGTGGCACCAAAAAAGTTCCTGAAACAAAGCACGATGCCTTTGTTTCGGTTGTATTTCAGGGGCCACACATGACCCAGCTGGAGCTCAATGAAGACAGAAAAGGAAAATGATGATAGTCTAAAAGACAACTCACAGTCTTTATGCAAAAAATGTTGACATTTATAATTTTTTTTTTTTTTTTTTTACACCTAATAATAATACCTTAAAATTTCCAAAGGGAGTTGTGTTAAAATCTGAAATGTTTCTCTTCTATTCTGGTCAGTGGATAGAAAACCAATGTGGAGGCCAGTTTTGGCCCTTGAGCCACATATTTAACTCCTCTTAGGTAGATTGCTGTCGATCTTCAGCAAACACTGGACTGATGGTACATATTATGCACAGATTATCCACCAGTTACATGACAGTACTGACTTGCACATGCCTCAGCGCGGCTCCTGTTTGCAGCTATGACTGCTTTTCAGATCATTTCAGTAAAGCCCAATAAAAACAAGGATTTTCTCACATGGACATTTTGTCTATTTTTCTGTGTACAGTGTGCATCATCGTCTTTTTGTGCTATAAATTTTCTTTATCCTTATGCAACCCTGACTCTCTCTCGCTTATTCATAAGTACAGTATATACATCAAGATTCACCTGACCTCACTACATTGTGAGCTGTGTGTATGTGTGTGCGTGTGTGTGTGTGTGTGTGTGTGTGTGTGTGTTTTCCTGACTCGCCTGTCCCTGCAGCCGTCTGGCACCCCTGCCTGTGACCTGACCACTGCTGTTGCCAAGATACTGGCGATTGACGATGTGTATGTGTGTGAGTGTGGGTGTGTGCATTGATGCGTATGCGCTTCTTCTTCTTCTCTTTTTTCTCTCTCCCCACACTGACATACAGTTCAACCTATTTCTGTCTGTGCTTGAATGATGAACTTCCACGCACTGGGTGCCAATCAAAACCACACACCCACACAGGCAAATAATGGGCTTAAACATTGCTGATGTGGCCTTTATATACATCGTCATGAATCTATGCGAGTGGAATAGTCGGTGAGTCATGGTTTGTGGGGGTGGAGCATTTACATATGGAGTCCAATGATCCCCCCACCTCCATCAGAAGACAAAAAAATATCCTGCCATTTCACACTTTTTGCCATTTAGACAGCTAAACTGACACATAAATAATTCAAACAAGTCAAAAGAAATGCAAAATGCCACCTGACCTGTGGGGGAGAAGTTCACTGTGCACAGAGAAGCTCGCTGCATGCATAAAACCACCGCAATAAGCCAGGAGATTAGAATTCTCTACCCGTAGTTTATGGTGCAAATTTGCTCCAAACATTTTATTTTGAGATTATGTAACGTGAAGGTTTTGTAGTAGCTCAATGAATGATCTGATGGCTTCGAGGGTTAACTAATCCCGATGGGGATAAACGTCAGGATATGTCTGCTTCTGCTGATTTAACCTTGCAGTATCAGGTCTGTTAAAGGGATACTTCAACATTTTGGCTAATTGGCCCATTTAGCGCAATTCCTTAGTCATTTCAAACAGCATACTGATTTTTTTTTGTGAGGGCGAGCTGTTGTTTATTCAGAGGTGAGTCGGGGAAGGTTTTCAGGACGGACACAATGGAAGTGGATGGTATTTTTGTTCCCCCTCGTCAAACTCATCAAATACAAAATCCAACAACCCCAAAACACTTTGGTGGACACGTTATAATCCGCACATTCACTACGCTGTGAAATATTAATGCAAAATTAGGAGATTGAATTGTTTATGCGACGATTGCTAAGACAGAACTACTTACTAAACATGGCGTCTGGGCGTAGTGATTTCAAAAGAAAAAGTAGTTCCCAGTATTTGCTTCAGTGTCGTAACGCTATAATATTATTTGTTAGTGTTCCACAGCGTAGTGAATGTGCGGATTATAACGTGTCCACCAAAGTGTTTTGGGGTTGTTGGATTTTGTATTTGATGAGTTTGACGAGGGGAAGCAAAAATACCACCCACTTCCATTATGTCCATCCCGAAAACCTTCCCCGACTCACCTCTGAATAAACAATTGCTCGCCCTCACAAGAAAAGTAAGTATGCTGTTCGAAATGACTAAGGAATTGCGCTAAAATTTGCCAAAATGTTGAAGTATCCCTTTAAGAAGAAAAAAAAAACCCTGCCCAAGTATGGGCTGGTCATGAAATAAAGTCTGTTGCAGAAGAGTGAAAATTCCCCCTTTTATTCATCTTATGGGGAACTGCAGTCTCCAGCTGCATACCTTGTAAATACTTTATGCAGTCTACTTCGATTTAATGATCATTTCACATTTTGTGCCACATGTTTCTCCTTTTTATGTATTTTTTTTAACCTTGTTTTGTATTTTAGGTGTTCTATATATTTGTGGAATTAACCTTTCTTTAAAGGTTTCATGTTTCTTTTTTATCTCTTGGTAGTCACATTTGTCTACTTGGAGTTGGTTTGAAGTTTTGCATTATACTTTTGAAATTCGAGTTTAACTTCTTTTTCGTGTGTTATTGGAAACACTTTGCATCTCACCTGATCATTGTCCGACATTGTCCTGGTTCTGCTTTCTTTCTGTTATCACTAGCATTCCATTTTTAATATGGCTGTGACTCACTTTTGCTGATATGAGTCACAGATTGATTGCCTTTCTGCTTTTTAGACACAGTATTGTTTTTTTTTTTTTTTTTTTTGCATCCCATTTTCTGTCTTATTTCTGGAATTTTGCATGATGTTTAAGTCACGTCTTTCCTGTCATCTCATGTGCAGTTGATTTATTCTAATTAACGTCTTCTTCTGGTTGTGTTGAATGTCATACTTTTATCCTATTTATGTCTTGAACTACTATAATTTCCGTCAAAAGGATTCACAATTTGAAAATGTAGATACTAACCCAGAACATATAGATTTATTCTGTGTAGCTACTTGTTTCATCATATTAACTGACACATGTTGGGCGTTGCTGCATGTTTATTTGGCGGTAACCTGACATGAACTCATACTGTTGAAAAAAAGAAAAAAAGAAAAAAGGAAACATGTCCTCCTGTGACCAAAAAGATTTGTCCTCAACCCTTTTTCATCCTGCTGCATGGATTTGACCTGGAGCAGGTTTTTCTTCAGAGTTCAGAGAACAGGACCTGGAGCTGTCTGCAGCTCTCAGGAAGGGGAGACGAGGCCAAATCTGCAGCGCCGCAGTGACAGTTTTGCAACTTCAGATGCACAAATATGAAATGATAATTTGTTAACGGAAAGTGTGATACACCGTGACTGCTTGTAAATGAATGCAGGGACACCTTGATGTAACCGAATGATATGAAACTTATTTATTAAGAGCGTTTTAAAATAGATGCTCGTGCAAATAGATTGTGCTTGAGGTAATTAACAAAGAATAACACCATGAGTGACATCCAGCTAAAACAGGACTATTGAAATGAGGGGTTTGAGTGAATTCAGCCTCATTCACATGAAAACAGTCTGCTGGATGAGGTACAGTTTCTGAGCTCCCACGTGCACAAAATTAAATCTGACACTGTGGAGGTGGATGTGTTGGTTGAGGAATTTTTCGGAAACGTATAGGAGCACTACAGGAAAAAAAAAAAAAAAAAAAAAAAATCACAAAAATAAATTTATAATCTAGGAAAAGATCTGTCAAAAAGTCAAACTCTTTGTGGGAAAAGTGCTTCTCATTAAAATACCAGCAGCATCTGAAAATTCAAAACGAATGCAGTCTTAAAAAATGCAAATATTTTCAAATATTGGAACACGCTCTGTCCTGTACATTAATGTATTAAAATATTCTGCAGGAAAACGAAACGGATTTTGAGTTTTTGAAGCCTCTTTCAGAATCCTCAGTGCGTCATGAAAGTGGATCAACTTTCAGCTGGATTAGCTAAACGTGTGATATCAACTTTTCAGCTGTTTCTATAAGCTCAAACCTGCAACAGCTCGAGCCCTTTGTGCGCAGTATGTTGAGTGTGTCTTTCAGTTCCTAGTATGCATGCTAGAAACGTGGCGTTTCAAGGATACAATCTCATCGACTCGATTCCAGTATCAAGGGTCCTCACACAAACAAACCAAGGACAGCGCACACACACCCTTCAAAGAAGTCCCAAGGATTCGTCAGGTGTTTCCTCATTGTCTTCCATACATTCACAAGCTGATGCAGAAGCACAAAAGCTGGAATCTTCCTATGGCGCACAGCAGGAAGGAGGCGATAGCTGCATGTGTTGAATGAACTGCGTTTCACTGTTTCTGCAGCAGCAGTGGGTTCGAGCCTTCAGGGCTTTCTGTCAGGAAAGGTCACCGTCGGGGTTAGGGCCAAGAGAAATTCTCATGAAAGAATTTCTTGTGAGAAGGACCTGAAGGCGAACTTCTCCAACAGCCATACATGTTGTTTATAGGATGTGCGTGCAGAAGGTCATTTGAAGACAGAGACAGTGAGTGTTTTTCAGCTTGTAGCTCTAAAGCATTGCGTGGAATTCATGAAAAGAAGGAAAAGAATCAGTTTATACTTGTGCATGCCTTGAAGTTACTTCAGTCTGCAGCTCTAACTTGGATGGATGAATTAAGTAGCGTCAATAATCTTCCTAATATACCTTTGGAGTGTTTGTGTATATAGACTGTCAAACTTCTTTCTAGAAACCCGAAAGTTAAAAAAGAAGTTAAACAAATTCTGTAATAAGTAATGCTGCTGCCTCCCACATGTATGCACACACACGCAACTAATAACTTCAAACTTTTCCAAAATATAAACTATAGCGCCAGAGGTGCCATCCCACACAAGCACACTTGACTTTTAAACACATAGTGGAGCCCACCACATCAGCCCACTGTGCATTCTGCAGCCGGCCGCCCCACCCCAACCTCCACAAACATGAAAACAACATTTCTGAGGAGCACCAAACTCCAACAGTTCTGCTTTGATAGAAACTTCACAGCCTTCAAGATACTGTCGGCACCTGCATTCAGTGATGATGATACAGAGAGCAGCTGTAAAACAAACATCTGTTTTCTCTTTCTCCACTTTGTCTCCTCTTATTTTTACAGCCTTCACAAAACATGGACTCGCAATGTTTTTCTGAGGGAGATGACAAATTTTGCATATTGGTAACAACCTGTAAAAAAAAAAAAAGAAAGGGGGAAAAAAATCTGTCAGCTTTTTGCTCACGAGCCTCTTTGGAAATCAATAATAAAGGTAAACAAGCAGAGAGATGTAAATAACAACAAGCCTCAGCTTGCCGAGCCATTTAATAAGAAGCAACCAGCTGCTGAATAACGCTAACTCTGACAATGATTTATGTGTGTGTGTGTGTGTGTGTGTGTGTGTGTGTGTCCATGTGCGCTGGCATGTTTGTGTTTGTGCGCATCTGTTTGGTGAAACTGCATGTGTGTGTGTGTGTGCCGGTGAAAATGAGGTGAACCTCCTGCGTGTGAACGCGCTCCCCGGGAATGCCTCGTCAGATGTCTGGGTGAAGTCGGCCAATCAGCTCTTCTGTCTGTCTGCTACGTTCCAGACACACACACATGCACACACACATGCACACGCAGAAAACACACACGCACGAAACACAAGCACGTACAGTATGAACACACCTAAGGAGGCATGCACAGAAGAGCTGTACCCTTTTAAGACACACACACACACACACACACACACACACACACACACCCATCAATTAGGCAAGAGCACTTTCTTTGCAAGAAACCCATTTTGCTCTTGTGTGTGCGTGCGCAAGCGTGTGTGTGAACATCATATGACTTACCCTGACAGGGATGGATGGATGTGCTAGTGTCATTAACTACTCCTGCGTGTGTGTGTGTGTGTGTGTGTGTGTGTGTGTGTGTGTGTGTGTGTTCTTGTATTTCTATCCTTGTTGGGGCCAAATGTCCCCACAAGGATAGCAAAACGTGGAACGACGTGCCTTGTGGGGACCTTTTTCCGGTCCTAAGTAGGAGAAACAGTGTTTTCTTGACCATGTTGTTGTTACTGAAAAAAGTAAAAGTGCAAAAACATTTCTTTAGGGTTAGGCTTTATTGTGGTGTGGGTTAGGGTTAGGGTAAGGGTCAGGGTTAGGGGCTAGACATGAATGGGAGTCAATGGACGGTCCCCACAAGGATAGAAATACAAGACTGTGTGTGTGTGTGTGTGTGTGTGTGTGTGTGTGTGTGTGTGTGTGTGTGTGTGTGTGTGTGTGTGTGTGTGTGTGTGGCATCTGCAGCCACGCGGAATCCAAGCCCCAACAACAGTGTGGGAACTCGGCAAGGAAGGACAGAGAAACAGAAAGGAGGACAAAGGGAGGGAGGGAAACAAAGAATCTGGAACAACAGAGGGGAAGAAGTAAGTCCAGGATAGAGTAGAGGAGGAAGGATGATGCAGAGGGGGAGATAAAAAGGTACTGCATAAAAAAAAAAAAAAAAAAAAAAAAAAAAAAAAAACAAGAAGCAAGAGGAAGAGCAGATGGAGTTCAAAATAATGGAAGAAGTGGAGAAGCAACGATAGGACGCAGGCATTACAGAAAGAAGATATGGGAAAGAGAGAAACATCACTTATGGTTCTTTAGAGAACATTTAGGGAAACCTGGACAAATCACCGGGTCCATCACAGGACGAACAGAGACACACAACCGTCCAAACATTTACATCTACAGGGAGTTAAAAGGCCGTTGTCTTATGAATGGACACCCGAAACGCAATAAAAGTTTCCGTTTTTTTCGCTTGAAATCGTTTTTGTGTAAAGCAGCATCTTAAATCCATCCAACAAAGTGCTTTTCCGCACATCCGACCACGCAGGACTCTTTTGAGAGAACAGGGCTTTTGTATCTTGAATTCATCATCACCGATTCACAGCAGCTGCAGAGAGCAAAGTTTTGAATTATATCTTACACACCGGAAATGTCGTGTTTGCAAATTTGCGATTGGTGTTTTGTTTTTGTGAATCTTCATGCAGTCCTTCTTCGTCAGACATGTCATGTATGTACATAGTGTGTCTCTGCTGATCCAGCTGATGGTGCAGTAAAGTCAAAAGAGAGCCAAGAAACGGCCACAATACAAAAGAGGTTTACAATGTTCACTTGAAAAAACTGTCCCCTAAACATAACCTGAATCGACGTAACGCTCTCATACAGGAAGATAAAAGACTTTCCCCAGCCTCATCATCGAATCTCTCATTGATCCAGACACTCCACAGTCAAACTCACACATGTGGTCACATCGAATGAACTCATTAACGGTCTCGGGTGGATCGCAGTTTGCTGTGAGGGCAGATCCCCTGATCTGTCCTCAGACAAAGTCCCTGCTGCTGATTGTGTCCAGCGTCGTGCAGCGGTGCCTGATGTTTCCAGCCTCCAGCGCAGCTGCGGAGAGGAACTTGCCCTTCGTTTTCTCCAAACTCTGCAGTGGCGGCGCAGCAGCGGCCCACCCTCCTCCCGCCAGCCTTCTGTCTCCGCTCGCTCTCTCAGTGAGGGCGGGGAGAGCAGGAGGCGCCTCCACTCATGAATAGTTGAACGCCTCTCCTGTGTGGGGCCGGGCCGGCGGATCTGAGATCTAAACCTCAGCGAGGGCAGCGGACTCCTTCAAGCCCGCAGTGGTCTTGAGTCGGCCTCACCCTGCTCTGCTATCACAGGTGGACGGCGGCAGACCCCAGGTTTCAGGACAGAGGTTCAGATGCCCACCGTACTTTGAAAAAAGTGCAACTGATACTTGGACTTCAAGCCCTCTTCAGAAAAGCTGCAGCCCTCTTAAGCAGCACAGCGTGGCGGTCTTTGAAATGCATAGGATCTAAGAGCTGACACTCTGCACTCGAGTGTCACCGGGCCCGACTCTGCCTGCTGCATCGGCAGAGATTAAACCAGGGATTTCTTGAATGATTTGATCCTTTCTGTCTGCTTCCCCCGCATGAGGATTTCCTACAGTTATCCTACAGAATTTGTTTCCTCCGTTGTCTTGAGCCTTATTAGTTTCTGTACATTGCTCTGATAATTGGCCGTTAGACCGAACTCCGCCAAAGGGCTTCGGCACTCATGAACATCGACAGGACGAACTATGAAAAACATGAATCAGCACCTGTGTTTAATGGAGGTTTTCATCCACCTGTGAAGTGACGGGGTGGACGGACCCTCGTCCACACTCAGTGTCTGCTAGGTACCCCTCTAACCCCGACACCCCTACTGAGGATGTATAGATTGATGGCATTTCCTAACGGTGTGTTCACTGCCACTTTATTCACTTAATTTGTCAATATAAACCTAGAATGCTCAATAGAAGAAGAAGGATTTTGCAGCAGAAAGTAAAACTTTATACTTGTTTGTCTCACGTCTTCGTCTCAATTTGCCACTTTGACTGAAGTACATTGCTTTTATCTTATACCTTAATCCGAAACACAACCACTCTGAGTCCAATCCAACAAAAATGTTTGACAACAAACATGACCGACATTTCAGGAGCAGAAGATAAAATCAAGGAAGTTAGCAGCTGATAACCTTTCTTCATTTTGATTCACAGCACCGTTTCTCTGTCTAGGTGTACAAACACCTTTAACAATAGTCGATAAACTTTATTTATTTTTCCCCATTTTGTTTTCTCTGCTGGCTGATTTCCTGCATACAGCATATACATGCATCTACACCTTCTTGTAGCTGTTTGTTAAGTATAGCCTCCAGGATCAGTGGGCTATATTTTACACAAGATCAAAGGTGCATCTCCTGTAGGAGGTACACGATATGATGGGAAGAATATGTTCTATTGCGCAGACGTATGAAAAACAGATTTGAGGAGGTGCTACCCATAAGCACAGAGCATAGTCCTGATGATTTTACTTATGAAAAGAAAACCCAGAGACTTCTACCTTAATGTCTTCACAAGTTGCTTTGAGTACAAAAAAGAAAGGCTCCAAAGTCCTTTTGTCGCAATCTTCCAAGTGTCATCAGCATCCTCAGTAATGTTAAATAATTCATGAAAATGAAGAATCACACATCAAATCAGTTCACAAATTCAATAATGCTTTATCGTGCTTGAAAAATAAAAGGCCCTCAAACAGAACCAGGAGGAACCACACTGCGTGACAAGATCAGTTTATCCATCATTTCTATCAAACATGTCTTGTTATGCATAAGTCAAATGAGCTCCAAACTCCATACATAATGGTGTTGAACCAACAGATTCTCACGTATGGATTATAGAAGAAATCATTAAGTCTGCAGCGAGAACAACAGAAACAACAAATATCATTCCAAAACAACAATGGAGCTGTTTTTACTCTGAAGCTGATGACAGATATAAATAGTAACAGTATGCATAGCACCCCAAGAGGAGAGAAAACACTATACCAAATGCATACATGTGCAGGTTTGTGGATCTTTACAGGACCGAGGTTTCCTCTACATTGGCAGCAACAGCAATAGCTGTAATTATTTCAAGTTCAGCTGTCCCCAGTCTGTGCAATTTTCTGAGTGAAAGAGTAAGTGGATGTCTGATAGCTAAAATGTATATCTACCTTAAAAGCTACCCAGCAGGCCCACATACCGAACGCTGCGCCCTGCATGCACGGGCCCGCTCAGATCCAGAGAAAAGAGGGAGGAAGAACGGAAAAGATGTCGGCGGTCTGCAGCAGATGAGGATGGAGAGAGGAGCATGTGAGGAGAGGAGAGGCTATGATTGCCAGCCAGCATGTAGCCGGTAATTACAATGTTGTGTTCCCTCTCTCTCGCTCTCTCCATCCTTCTCTTTCCCTCTCACAGCCATTCACACCTTCCTGTCTTACATGCCTGTGTGCTCAAGGTTAATGGGGAGTTGGGGAGGATTGGCTAAATAAAGACACACAAACACGACACATCCCGAAACAACACTTTCTGTGCACTCATAGAGACGTTCACGTTGGCATTTTTAATTGATGAAGAACAAAGAGGGTTACAATTTTTTTGTTACTGATCCAATGAGAGTGTTAGCAGTAAACCAGAAGTTTTATACAAAGATGAGAAGAATATTTGCGAATTAAAGCTTCTCGATTGCCCTTTTATTGTGGTAGATTATAAATCAGCTTGGGCTGTATCTTAAAGGGGCTGTATCATGCAAAATTCACTTTTTGTATGTTTTAACCTTGTTATATAGTTATGTACTCACCAAAAACACCCCCAAAGCATTTTTTTTCCTTCGTGCCTGTGTGTTTGAGCTTTCCTCATGTTTCTGCTGCTCAGAGAGGCAGCCCCTCCCGCACCCGTGAAAACACTTTGTTTCCCACGTTCACGTCACACGGTGAAGATGGCTCCCCTGAGCCCCCCTCCCGCAGGCCCTCGGCAATCAGTGTTGCTGCTTTTTGTAACTCCGATTACGGAGATAAACTTTAACCATAGTCTGAAAGCAACAGTCAAGCAAGAGCAAGAGTCTGAAGGGTCTGAAGGGTCTGCGCTTGGTGAGTTTCTAACACGAAAAGACGTTTTCGTGTATCTTTGCGTGTAGAGAAGCTAGAGCTAAAGAGCTAAAGCTAGCCAGCATATTTGTTTTGAAGCGCTGATTGGTTGAAGTACGCTGTCAGTCAAAGTCCACAGGGGGAGAGGCGGGATTTTCAGTGAAACAGAGCGTTTTCTCTTCCGGGTTTCAGAATTAGCCCCAGAAAATCTTTTATTTCACACAAAATTACTTTTCCTTAGCGCCAAAAATAAACTATTACCATGTTAATGCCATTTCTAGGGTTTGGACGAGCTAAAAAAGCATGATACAGCCCCTTTAAATAACTGATTAAAAAAAAATTATAGGCTACTTTAAACAGCCTTAAATAAAAACACCCCACTTTTTGCAGTACAGCCTCTTATTAGATTCATCCTTGGGATTACATTGTACTGTGACATTGTATTGTGCGAGATCAGGCCTGTCTTTGCTTCCAAAGCTCCACAACATAACTTCAGTTTAACTCTACAAGCTCTTTTCTCAAGCCCAACACCGTGATGTAATACCACTTTTTGCCACAAGGTGGTGTCAATACATGTCTGCACGTTTTTTTTTTTTTTTTTTTTTTTTTTCATTTCAAAAAGATAACTGGTCTAAATCACCATGCCAGAGCTATTATCACCACCGATATCAGCTGAAGTTCTGTTCTAACTGAGATAGCTGTCGACTCAACCGATAAAATATCTCTGTTCGTCTCCTTAGTGTCACATTACTCAAAAGTATTTACTGATTTAGATCGAGGAAATGTTTGGGATTCTTCGATAAGCCAGATTTCAACCTGTTTGCTTTGTATTTTTTGTGAGTTTTTTGTCGTGCAGACGGCTTCTTTTATCAGCGTAGTGTTCTGCTAAAACCCCTCAGACAAATCAGGTAATGTTTGAGAGGTGAATACCAGGCCAAGTGTTTGTGTGTGTGTGTGTGTGTGTGTGTGTGTGTGGTCCCTCCAGCCACTCGATTCATTATTTACATGAGTGGTTAAACTAGGACAGCCTGGCCTTCAAAGCTATCTGGCAGAAAAGCCCTGATATCTCCTTGCGTCTTCCTCTTTCCTCATTTGCTTCCTCTCAGCCTCTCTCAGCTCTCGCTCTCTCCTCCTCTTTCGTCTCCCCCTCTCATTTTCTCAGCTTCCGCTCTCCTGCCGTCTTGCGTCATTCCTTGCGTTCTTTCCTCCCCGATTTCTCAGCCTCCTTCTCCCTCTCTCCCACTGTCTTGTTCATTGACTTATCTCTCTGCTTTGCTTGATTCATCTTCCTCAGCTACCGCACACACGCATGCACACAGAGACACACGCACGCGCGCGCACGCGCACACACACACACTTCAGACTGGCCTCCATGAGTATGTTCTCTCCTCCCACTCATTCACCCCAATCTCCATTTCTCCCCTGCCCCTCACTCATTTTTATTACTGTCACAGGAGCCTCTCTCATTCTCTCACTCCTCCACTCCCTCTCTCTCTCACTTTCTCTCTCTCTCTCTCTCTCTCTCTCTCTCTCTGCCTGTGCTTTTTTTTTCTGTCTTTGTCTCTGTGTTTATGAGCAGAGCTATATTGAGAGCGTCTGGCTGGTAGACACAGTGGAAAAGAGGGGGCGAGAGTGCATGGTAAGGCTAAAGGAGAGAGGGTGAGCGAGACGGTGGGAGATAGATGGAGAGATAGTGGATGACGAGCACGCCAAAGATAGAAAGAGGGGCAGGCAGTACAGGAGAACATGCAGTAACACACACAATCATGGATTTAATCTCTTATACTGAATGAAGTTTTACAAATTTAAGATCTGCTTTGAAACAGACAACTCGTTGGCTAGGTGGTGAACCTGCGTGCAGAAGGATCTCTGAGATTAATTAATCTGAGAATGTTTCAGTTTACAGTGTTGTAAATATGATAACTGTCCTAATGGATGCGAATGAGATTTGAAGTGTTTCCTACATTTTAAGATTGTTCATCGTTTCACAGATTTAGAGAGCCGTGTCGTCGGTGTGAAAAGCTTTGAACACAGCTACAGGTGTGTTGAGTTTAAGAAATCCAGGCTGGTACAAGAATAGCAGGTTTAGCCAGGAAAGCTTGTTATGAGGGTAAACGCCTGTCAATATTAGATTGTCACAAATCAAAGAAAACCAAAACAGGCTGGAACAGATGTCGTCTGTCCAAATGCTTATGAGTCATCGGATTCTGCTTTTGTTTATTGGGAAACTTGGTGTAAACGCCAGTGTTTGGCGTCACTGTGAGGTTTTAGCAGGTCAGGGATCCTAAATGGGCCGTCTCGTTTAAACGACAACAAAAACGAGCGGGACCGCAAAACTTTCATTTGAAAACCAACAGCGCCCCCCGCAGCCTGCCGTGCTAGCTACATTGTTTTCAGTGTTTCTCCCATTTCTGGAAATGTAAAACTTTTTTGGAATTAAAACTGTGCAAAAGCGATACATTCTCACAGAGGTGTTTTGCATTCATATAAAAAATAAAAATCTTTTTTTTTTCCGAATTAACGAGAAAATTATCTTGTAATTCCGAGAAAAATAAATTCTAAAAAAATTTGGCTCAGTTTTTTTTTCCATCTTGTTAAGTCAGAAAAACACAGTCAATTTTTTACATTTTCATTTCACCGCTCCTCATAAATATGAGGTAATTATGCTGTTAATTCAGGAAAACAGAGCAGAATTTCTTTCATGACTTATTTTTTCTCATAATTATTAAATAATTATCTCACTAATTCAGAAAAACAAAGCTGATTGTTATGTTTTTACCGTGAATGCAATATGCTTTCATATGTTTTCACTTGAAATGCTGGGCCAGAGGTTACGGAACAGGCCTCTAAGACCGGCTACAAAGAACTTTGGATCAATTAGAAGAAAAAGCAAAACATTTGTTTGGTTAACAACCGCTTGCAAAAGTTTCCCTGGAGAGATTTTTATTTATGGATTGCCTTCAAATTGTCACACTCAATATAATTTTTCCCCCTTGCGTTTAAAGATTACAGGCACTTTGTTTTCACTTCTAGTTATGGTGGTTTTAATAACCTGGCAAGGTTTTCTGGATCTTGTCTTGAAGTCATTTCACTAAGACATGAAACCAGCAGAAGAATCCCAAGACCCAGAGCCCCAAGCTGTGGAAAATCATCAGATGAGTCACTGCCTCTTTTCCCTCTATCCTTGGGTTTATATTTGGCTGAAGACAACAAAGAACCTTCCAGCTCTTAGTATCTATTAAAGTTGCAGGTGGGTGGGTGTGTAATGGCAGCAGCTACAGTGAATCATTAGCTGAAAAGTTTGTTGTGATTACCGGAGCTGCTCCTCCCTACAGGCAGGATAGATGCCATAGCCAGAGGGTATATTAAAAAAATAACAACAAAAGTCCCTTTTCATCCTTAGGCTGCAGCAACACCTCAGTTTTTGCTGTTGCTGTTGTTGTGGGGCTCTCTACGGGGTCCGACGAACTGAACCAAAGGTGAGACGAAGCCAAAAGGGCAGCGATAGTGAGTCAAACCCAACAGAGGTGGGATAGAAATCTGAGTCTTCAGCTGTCTCGGTGTGACATCTTGTCGAACAGCTCACACAAAGTTTTGGAAAGTGTTGTAAAGTGGGTGACAATCATTCAGGAATTCAGAAATTTGGCCCTAATCGAAGATGAAATAACAAAAACACTGTGCACACATTGGATGAATGATAATGGCGGTATAAATAGCAGGCACAAGGAGAAGAGGAAGACCTCAGGGAAGATTTATGGATGGAGTGAAGTAGGACATGAAGACAGTTGGAGGAACAGTGGAGGAGGCAGAGGAGAGGATGAGATGAAGGCAGACGATCCACTTTTCCTCCAAAACATTCTTCATCCACCCATCTTCTATAATGCATGACCCACGGTGGGGTTGCGGGGCGCTGCATCAGATCCCAGATGAAGGCAGGACACCCCACGGATCAGAGACGAGCACTCAGGGTCAGGAGAAGCAGGTTTGAGGTAAATTCTGGAATACGAATTGTTTCAACTATATTTTATGGTCAAAATCGCCCATCAAATATTAAGGAGACTCACCAGTTGAGGCGGATGGATGTGACCCTCATTTTGTTCATTCCCATACAAACTGGGTTGAGCCTCTTGAGTTGAGTGTGCTTTTCACTCTATCACTTTCTTTTCTGGACACTGTTATACGTCTTCTCTTCCAAAAGAAGAAGCGCTTGTATTTGACCTGATTCTGTGAAATATCTGTCCATGCTGATCTGACAGAACAGAGTCAGGATGTTAGTACCTCTGCCTCGCTATAGGGGGCAGTACTAAGCACAGATTAAGATTGATTCTGGCCATTTACTGAGGTCAGACACACCTGGATTAATCAGTTCATCCTATCATGAAACACAGGAAATAAAGGTGCTGTCTGAACTTCAGGAAGTAATGGAGTAATGGAGCTGTGCATACAGCCCATTACCCCAAAAAACTTGTGAACTTAATGCCAAAAAAGTTCAATCACTTGATGTGTGTCAAAAAGCTCTTGAAAATATTTTTCAAATAATTTCCAATACACTTACACTTATATTTTACTTACACTGAACTCATCCACCTTCTCACCTGCTGCTCCCGAAGCTCCGCCTCCAGGAAGTCCCGCCCCCCGAAGTGACGCTCACAAGAAGCTCCGCCCCCTTTATTTCTCTCTTCAAACAACAAAACAATACATTTAGAGCCGCTCATGTCATAATGTTAAAAAGACTGAATTAAGGAGACTTTTTGTGGCGTTAAAGCAGTGGGGTTTCCAGGTAAGTGATTAATTTACAGCAGAGATTCCAGCTGTCCAGGCTTTATCTTCCATAGTTTCTCTCGTGTTTTGAATATTTTTCACGTCAGGCACAAAAGGAAGAGACTTCAAGTGAATGAACTGCATAAAACACGTGTTATGCAAAAGCAGCACAATATTAGAGTAACATTAAAGTGTCAATGCAATACTGCACAAATTAAGTTCATTTTAATTTTAGTACAGACTGGCTGGTTGTTCCTTGTCATACTTCCAGAGTCTGTACATTCTATTCAGTCAAAAAACAAAAAACAAAAAAAACCTTCCCTCCTGTTTTTGTTGGAAAGAAAGTTTTTATGAATTGAATGTCATGTCTAGACTAAAACAGTGGCAGTCCTGTCACTGGTTTCTCTTTGTGCCAGAAATGCTGAAACAGTTTAAAATCGAACCAGATCTGAGCTCTGAGCTTCAACCCTTAAACTTAAAATGGGCCACAAGATTTCCACTTGTTGAGAGAACAAAACTGTTCGATCAGCAACCTCTTTTTTTTTTCTATCTATTGTCCAGACTCTGGGCTTATAGTTAATGTGCTTTGCTTTTTTTTTTTTTTTTTTTTTTTTTGGTTACTACTGTGCTGGCACTGTGTGTGGTGTTGACTTAATGAAAATAATATTCTGTTTTCAAAAATGCAGTAGGTTTCCACCTGATACTGTAAGTTGACCTGCACAGTGCATGAGAATCCATAAGGTACTGCAGTTCAGTCTATTTTTTATATGTATATTATTGCAAATGTTGATATTAAGATGATGATGCAAATATGTTTGGATTGTGAACCCACAGCATCTGAAGAAATCCCTCATTGAGAACATTCAAAGTCAATGCAAAAAGCTTCAAATAACTAGCAGTCTCAAATATTTAACCTAAAAAACCACTAATCAATAAAAATAAATGCTTTTTGAGCGCTGGTGTTTCAGAGTGCAGGACCGCGAAGTTGCACGGGGGTACGCTTCCATTTAGTTTAGTTAAAAAGTAAAAAAATGATAAAATGCAATAAAGGGCAACAGAAAAAATTGTAAAATAATCCAAACCATAAATGTAAAAGTTACAGTAGTTGCAGTCTACACAGAAAGACTAAAAGCATCATACTGGCATTGGAAAAGTTTTGCTTTTTATAGTTTGTTTTTTATAGCTGATGCGGGAAAATATTTGTCTAAAGTCTAAAATTAAAAAAAAAACAAACAAAAAAGATTATTTGGAGGGTTTGCACTAGGGTTAAAAGTTGTTAAAGCTTGGTGATGTGGACGGATCATTTTCCTAAACAGACATTATCACAACTATAAATGATGCAAAAACATTCAACAGGTGTTTTCCTGTTTTTCAGTCTCGTCCTAGTATGTGAAGATCCTGGCACTGAAACAGCTGAAATCCAACACAGAGAACAACAACTGAGGTGCGTAATCACCAGGCTGTATGATATATTGTGGAAATATTCTTCCTATAGACTCCAGTTTCCACATTATCCATGAAAACAATTAAAAACCCATCACAAAGAGATCAGGCCTCTGTGTGACAGAGGAAAGAAAGACCTTAAGACCTGACAGTGGTTCCTCGGTGAGACTTAATGTATTGAGGGCTGTTGGTGTTTTATGTGCATACATAAAGAAGCGGCTTAGAGTGATCCATTTACAGCAATCCCGCAGCGACAGGAGAGGGAACGGGTCATTGACTGGAGCGTGAGGTTGTGGGTGTGTGCTCCAGCAGAATGCAGAAAACAGAGGCGTAATCCAGTGCAGACGAGGAGCAGGTGTTCGACCAAATGCCATCAGTCAACAAAGAAAGATGATACACCCGAACAAGAGTATATATATATTTTTTTTCCTTTTTGGGATTTTTGAAAAAAAAAAATCCAACCCCTTAATTCCCTACAGTGAAATTCCTTTCCCCATCGCGGTCCACACTCGGGCAGTAATGACTGTTTTCGTCAGAACCAGTGTTGCTGGGCCTTGAGATTAAATAATGGAGCAAATAAATCAGCTCTGTAATTAGGCAAACTGTGGTGGAAAAAGTGGCTGAATTGCTCCGCACTGCACCGAGCAGTCTCGCTCTGTGTTTGCCCTCCAAAAAAAAATCAACCGAATTTCCAACAGATTCTCCTGGTTTTGGCGGAAGAATTCTGCTGCAGCTTTACTGCCCCACAGCCTTTTGCCCTGCAGAGGCGACGGAAGCACATTGAATTGATTGCATGCCCCGCAGCTCTATAAATTCCATACATTTAAAGTTAAATAGGAGTTGTATCGGCCCTGTCAAATCATGCTTTTCAATTAAAAGTGGTGCATGGAGTAAATGTAGCTGCATTCAAGAGTGGTGCATAGAAATGTGGAACACTAGAGCGGAGCCTGATCGGCGCTGAAGAATGAAAGCCGATCTGACTGCCTTGTCTCTAGGATTTTTCAATTTTCCCAGGCGTGTGTAGCTATTAAGTTCAGTAATGAGAGTTGAGATCAATTCATATTTCAGTCATTTACCGCAAAAAGTAGGACCCCGAAAAAAGTGTGCCTTCTAGTTTTAGCTGATGCGTGTCGCGATGAGTTGTATAATTTTGTGATAAAAATCTCAGATTTGAAAACTTATGTCCGCCGTCTTCAGTCCCACCCATCATCATGTGTTCAAAAATGTGAACAGGAGTGTTTTTCAAAGGCTTTTAAGTGTGACAAAGAGATGAACATCAGGAGAAGCTGCCTTTTCTCTTGAAATTTCATGCCAATCAGATCATTTGTATGTGATCTCATAGTCATTACAAACACAACTGAAGGCAAAAACGGCAGAACTTTTCAGGATCTGGTTCTGCCTTCCTACAGAATTCACTGCTCTTTGTCACGTTTTACAGTAAACCACATTTCGCCTCGTTCTACATAAAAGTCAATGAGTCGTGTTTACCTTGCGGATTTCATGGTCGGAATTGAACAGCGAGCAGCAGCACTGCTGCTGTAAAAACTTTATTAGACGTAAAATTTGTGTCAGTGATCAACTAGAAAAACAACATAGCATCATTTGAATATTTAAATAAGTACAAAAAAGAACACCAGTTCTGTATCTTTACATGTTTTATTTCTCCTTTTGCTGTTCTTTGAACAGTTTGCATGTTCTCACTGTATGAACATGAGTTTCCTCCCACTGTCAGAAAACATGCAAGTGAGGTTAATCGGTGACCTCCAATTGATTCTAGGTGTGAGTGTGAGTGTGAGTATGTGTGTATGGATCTATCTCTGTGTTTGTCCTGTGACGATCTGGTGACCTATCCCGGGTGTATTCTGACCACGTACTGAGCAGGGATTGGCTCCAGCGCCCTGCGACCCTGAAAAGGATATCAAAGATCGATGGATGGATGGATCAAAGTGCATAGATTTCACAGACTGGGTCTGTGAAAACATACTAAGGGTGGTGAGCACTGTAAACTCATGCTTGGTACTCAGTTTACCTCAAATGGTTATAAAACATGGATTTTAAGGTAAACAGTGACTCTTAATCGGCTGTAGGGACAGATATGTGCCTGGGAAGTTTTCCGTCTTTCTGTCTTGATGAACTCAGTGTGTGTGCGTGTGTGTGTGAGAGAGCACGTGAGCATGCCTCTGCGTGTCTTTAACCTCGGCAGAACTCCTGCAGTGGCCCGCCAAACTTTCCGGTTGCCTTCGCCCCCTGTGCTGGCCTATCCCATCATGGGAGGTTTTGATTCACAGGACTGACAACCTTATTATGCGGCACACTTATTATTGATATTACGCCGCAGAGGCGCGGTTGCCATGGTCACCGAGCGAGAGACATTTAATTTTCTCTCCTCCATCATCATTATCTATGGGGCCATCTGTTGTGGAAAATGAATTCAGCCTCATTTGCATGACTGATAAGCACATTCTTTATCTGTCCCACAGAAGGTCATATGCCATGGATTTGGGGACTAGAGAGAGAGAGAGAGACAGGGAGAAAGAGTGAAGGGGTGAAATGATGCGTGGTCTTACCTCCATGAATGAGGTAAATGGGGTGTGTGTGTGTGTGTGTGTGCTTGAGTGTCTATCGGAGCCCGGATGTGTGCATGTGTCTGCATAATGCATGGACATGTAATGTTTATGTATGCCCTCTTGCCATGCCTTTGTTCTCGTGCGGATGCTTTTGAATTTACATAAGCGCATGCTTGCGTGTGTGCACGTGTGTGTATGCGTGTGTGTGTGTTTGTGTAAGCTCCCACCATCATGACTGCGTGTAGCGATGTTGTGTGTGGGTGCATATAATTGCAGAACATAGTTGTGCCCATGTGGGTGCTCGTCCGGCAATGTTTTTCAAGTCTATTGGCATTTGAAGCTATAGCGTACATATTGCCCAAGTTGTGTTTAACTCGTTTGAGTCTTTGCACAGTGTGTACCAGCAGGACGGTACATGGCTGATGGGGCTCTTTATTTAAAGTTTGCATGTGCCTCCTGTGGTTGTGTGGGCTTTGGACCCCAGCTTCAGCCACCAGGTGTGTTTGTGGTTGTCTGTCATTATCGTAGCCTTGAGATTGCAGGGATAGGCTCTGACATTGTGTAATTTTGGTGAGCTCCTGTAAGTTGAGCCATGAGAAGTGATAGTCGACTTTTATCTTCATGTCTGTGGAATGAGCTTAGCTTGGTAACTCACCAAACGCTGCTGGAGCTTTGACTCCTCTAGACTTCTGGAGGGGAGCTGAAATAACAGAATCTGCAAGTGAGACACAAGCAGCACTTCTGCACTTCCGTTTTGACTAATCCCAAAGCTTCTCAAGTAATACGGTCACTTTTTATGTGAGACATTGTGTGTGCGCACACCTGAGAGGATAGTAACGACCAAGAATTCAACAGGGATGTTAAATGAAGGGTTAACTCAGCATTTATGCTGCATGAGACTGCGGTAAGTTTGATGGCTAACAACTCAGTTCAGAAGCGGAGTCCTCACAAGTACAGCATTAAAAACCATGTGTGAATGTTTCTTTAACAGTACAGCTATGGTGCCTGACCTGCATTGCGGACACTGTTGTTCTGGAAATTGTCAAGATGTGGTTTGTCTGTGTGAAGTTCCATTTAAGTAAAGGTCAGCGGGTCGGAGAGAGGATTACGTTTTTTTTTTTTTTCTTCTCCAGTGGATAAGCTTGTATGTTATATATGCTAATATATTATGTCAACGAGCGAGCTTCACAACTACCGCTGTACGTGTGTGTTTATGTGTGTGTGTGTCATCTGAAACCATGGTTGCGTTTATGTGTGTATGCAGGTAAAGAGAATCCCTGTGGGTTTGTGTGCGCTCTGGTCTTTCATGTCTGGCACATTTGTCATCTCATTCCAAAGACCCAAGTGTGTGTGTGTGTGCGTGTGTGTGTGTGCGTGTGTCTGTGTGCGTGTGTGTGTGTGTGTGTGTCTGTGTGTGTGTCTGTGTGTGTGTCTCTCACTGTACATAAGTGGGCTGACGCTTGTTATTCCTCCTCTCCCTTGCTCCCAATACGACGGCAATACAACCTCTCCTCCCTTATACATCTCTCCTTCTCTTCTTCCTCTTCCTCCTCCTCCTACTCCCCCCCTCGCTCTTCTCCCTCGATCCCACCGAACAACAAGCCTTCACCTTCTCCCACGCTATCATCTCAAGTCCCAAAACACACAGATTGTCTTCCTCCCCCTCCTCTGGCTGGCTGGCACTGGCTTCCTTCCACTCTGCAGCATCAACCCCCCCCCTAACCTCCACAGCATCCGTCTCCCATGCCTCATCCATACGCGCTGCAGCTTTCTGGGTTTCCCTTCATTTCGTCTCACTCTGTCACGCCATGAAATTGTAAATACACTCGTGTATAAGTGCACTCCGTAAGCAGGAGCTGTGTGGGCTATTAAATGTTTTTAAAGTTGGAGAGAAGTAGCTAAAGTGCCGTAATTTCATGTGACCAATTTATTTGAAGATCTCATCTAAGATCAAAACACGACAAGCCGATTTGGGATATTATAGGCTCGGTTGTTAACCTGTCAGTGATACCTTCAATCCCTTTATTTTTATTTGGCTTTATTTAAGCGTAACGCGGTCCAGTGTGTTTTTAGTGTTTCCTTTGAAGTTGACCTGAAAATTGAGCCTGACATTTATTCTTGAGCAATGGATGACAAAGCAGTCTGAACTAAAGGCCCGCTTAATTAGCTTTAAACCCAATCACACAGTCTTCAACGGCAGATTAAGTCTTCTCGGTTGTTAAAAGCTGCAGAAACAAGAAAGTAAGTGGACCCAAAGTTGAGATTGTTTTCAAGGTCATGAGTTAACTGTTGAGTTCAAACTGTGTGCCGTTTCTTCCCCCGTTGTTGTTGTTGTAGTTTTAAAATGTGAATGAGGTTTTCCAGTTTACTCTGAGAGGGTTGAGAAGTAAAGACTTGCCACTTTGTACAGCGCAGTTACCACAAATGTCTTGTCAAGAAACTTTTAACCTCATTTAATCATGAGAAGTCATCTTCATGTCCTTTCGGATGCCGCAAAGGAAAACAGTGCTGTGGAGCTTGGTGGTGATACGGTGATCACTTATACTAATATAACAGCGTGTGAAGTTTGTTATCTGGCTCAGTGTACACAAACGGGGTAGAGATTTAGCTGATAGATTTAGCTGATAGGTAGGTCTTCAAAATTATTTCCTGAAGTAGACGTGCATAGATCTGGGTGAAATAAAATATTATGGTCAACTACGTAGTTCTCAGCGTTACAAAAAAAAAAGCTCATGCTGGTTATACAGAATGTGGTCAATACTCAGTGGATGCCATCTCAAGTAAATATCTCAAGTAAATCCTTTTTTGTCGCTGTTCCTTTATTTCAGGTCCATCGTAGACCCTGTTCCTCTGCAGACGTTCTGACTCGTCCCAGCTCAGGGGTAAATCCTGACAGCTCAGTTCCATTAAGTACCCCAGTAAGCCATGACGGTGAACGAGCGCGTACTAAAGCAGGACGTCCCCTAAGTGGGGTGCAGCTATCATTAATAGATTTTTGCTTCCCCAACTGCGACTAGTCAAAATGTCAGCTGTGAATTTCCCACGCCTCTGTCTCCTGGCCCCTGTGAGGATGTGGATGGGTTTCAGCACCGGGAACTGTCCATCACTGCGACTCCGCAGACATCCTGCGCTGCACGGGCTGCAGCAGCCTCACTGCAGACGATCACGGCCGCGGCGTTGCCTCATAGGAGCTTAATTGGGTTGGACTGGTGGTGAGCAGTTGTGCATTGATTCTGTTAGCCATGTGCAGGAATTTCAATTTATTAATGAGGAGCAAAAGCAATTCCAGAGGGGGGTCACTCTGTGTGGCAAAAAAAAAAAAAAAAAACGTATACAGACAGGCACAGTTCTTCTTTCATTTAATGTGAATGCTGTAAGGTTTTTGATGTGTTCGTGGGCGAGCATATGAAAAGGTGTATTCGAAGCAAGGACCATCAGGTAAGAGCAGGAACCAGCAGACATCAATGAAATGTTATAATTTGCTTCTGACAAATTGAGATGTCAGTGAGTGAGGATTCCAGTAGCATTTATGTGGTAGAAAAACTCCCATTCAGATGTTTCACATTCAAAAAAAAAGACAAGGAAAAAAAAAACATTGTGTGAAGCAGAAAGAACATGATAATGTGGACCTGAAGTAACCCTTCTCGTAAAAGATAATCAGTAGTCGAACTTTTTTGCCGCAGAAGACTGTCACAAGTCTGGCATTCAAAAACACCCAAATGTGATCAACTTTGGCTTTTTTTCATGCATTTTAACCACAGTTTTATTCACTTTGTAATTCAACCAAGGGGAATCCGGCGCTTTGCAAAGCACGTTCACATGCAGGCCTTAACAGTCAGAACCACACTGCTGTATTATTGAGACTTCTGCTTCCATCCTGACACATGTGAGTGAGCATCGTAATACAATAAATGCTTCTACATTGATTTCCGGCTAGTGTTCCTAATGTTGTGATGACTCTTCAAATTACCAGCGCTTCTCCTGCCTCGCGTGCGCATTTCTAACCTTATTGTTTATTTGTTTTAGAGCGTTGGGCAAATTAATTGCGCTTGATTGGCATTAACATAGCCAAATAAGAATTTGAATTTGGTAACGCTGAACGCCCCGAGGGCAGCCGCGTCCCAACCCACCAGAGTACTTATCATGCCTTCCTCAGCTTGCCTGGCAGCATTGTTGGAGAGTGAGCGTTGCTTGTTGGTTCTGTAAAATACTGCTGTATGGCATTTGATTTGTTTACCGTGATGTGGGGGATCAAAACAATGCGCCTCATATACATTCATTCCGGATTTGAGGAGCACGGCATAGTCCTCCACGCTGTTCTGAATATTTATGTGCAAACATGAATTTATTTGAAAATGTTATTGCTTGTCTCTGTCATATGAGAAGTCCCCGGTATTCTCCTCTGCTGGGATTGAACTGCTGCATTTTCAGCTCAACCTTCACTGTTGAAAGAAAGAAAAAAAAAAAAAAAAAAAACCAGGCGATGCAGTGAAGTTTAACCTGGCTGATTATCGATGTTGAGTTAAGGCCCGTGTCCACCGAGTGCTCGCAGCTTCTGTCCAGTTCATCTCAATAAGCTCTCCAGCTTTCAGAGAAATGGTCCCACCCCCTGTCCAGGCTCTCACCGCCCTGGCATGCCCAGAAATGAGGCGAAGCGAACACTTAGCGCTCCCGCTGGCGAGCGTTTCCCCGGTATCACCTCAGGCATTGTAAGCTTTTCTGTTCGCCGTGTCGTCGGGCTGCTAATGATGTTAAAAGCTGTTAATATGATTAGTTTTCGGACACAAAAAGTACCCGTGATGACACCGGCACTTTTCTAGAAAGCAGCCAAACTTTAGAGCTCTGCAGCGACGTGCCAGCACCGTTCTGCCAAGAAAATGAGTTATTGGTGGAAAAGAGCCTTCAACAGGTGCAAGTGTCTAAAGTGGTTAACATATACATCTATCAGCCTCAACATTAAAACTACCTGCTTGATATTGGGTCGATCCTCATTTTGCAGCAAATACAGTCTTGACCAGGGGTGTCAAACATAAGGCTTGTGGACTAAAATCGGCCTGCAGGAGCCTCCAGTCTGGCCCACCAAATTAACTAACAAACTGTACAAACTGAAAAGAAAACATTGGGTTTTTTTTAAACATATTTGAGTTACAATCACTTCACTGAGACCTGAGCTGAGATACCGGTGAGGCTGGCGTGAAGAAAAGCAACCTTCTTGCTATCAGCTCCTCTCTCAGTAGAGAGCGTTGAAGTCCTGGAATTCTCCACGCGGGGTCTTCAGAGGACACGCATGATGAAACCTTGGCGATTGGTGACCCTGTTTCCGGTTCACAGCTTTTTCCTTCCCTGGACATTGGCACTTTTGATAGATACTGACCACTGCAGACAGGAACACGCCACAGCTCCTGCAGGTTTGGAGAGGCTCTGATCCATCACAATCTGGTGCCTGTCAAGCGCGCTCAATTCTTCATGTTCGCCATTTTTTCCTGCTTCTGAAATGACAGCTTTGAGGACAAAATGTTCCCCCCTCTTATCAAAATGCCCGTCTACCGTGAAAACCGATAATCTGTATTATTAAAGTTACATTCCAATGCTTATATATTTTGTCTGATAATTGAGTTTATGAAACTTGAAACTGAGTAAAGCTGAAATTGCAATTTTTAACGATAAGCGCTATTGCTAAAACTTATATATAAACGTTTAGATTTGTCAGCAAGTCTTTGTCCCGATGGCAACAGACATTGGAAATGCGTTAATTTCTAAATACAAAACCATCTAAATTGAGTAAATCCAACACTTGTGAATTTATTTTAATTTGTGCTAAAACTTTAAAAATAAATTGGCCTAAACTTTGATGTTCTTTTTTTTTTTTTGCCATTATTGTGGCATAGAGTATGCCTGATAAAAATGTACATATTTTCACAAAACCAAACAATTGCTACATAAAATGTATACAGATGCGTTCTTGTGCAAAATACAATGAAATGTCCAAACAGCTTCTGCTACAGCTGTTGCGTTGTGGTTGTTTTTACAAACTCACCCTGACAGCATGGCCTTGAGGCGAGTTTGATAGCAAAAAGGTTGATTTTCTTCACTCCAGCATCACCAGTATATCAGCTCAGGTCTCAACGTTGTGTTTTGTCCACTTGAAAGTTGTTTAAGAAAAAAGAAATCAGTGTTTTCTTTGAAAATATTCTAATTTGTTTGGTGGGATGAATCAGGGCCTCTTGCAGGCCGGTTTTGATTCACGGGCCTTTTGTTTGACACGCTCATTTGAAATGTTGGAAGCTTGCACAAAAAGTGTATTTAACTTTTCTTGAACTTAAAACAAAGTGTTCGGGTGGGCAGAGGTATAGCCAATTTAAAAAAAAAAAACTCAACCTTTTCTCAGATAAAACAAGACAAATTAAGTTGGCAAAACCTTTATTACTAAACACAAACCAGTGAACTCGAACCTAAAATAAGTTGTTTGAAAAATTTAGTTGGATCAACTATATACTTGAGGAAACTCCGTCATGGTAGCTTGAACCTCATATTACACTTTTTACAGTGTATCCCGCTGGGGTGGGGGTGTGTGGTGGGGGGGGGGGGGGGCGGTGAATGAATTAGCACCTCTTGTCCGGTAAGAAATGAACCTAATTTATAATCTAATTATGATGATGTCTGAGGGATCAAATTAGCATTCTCTGTGTTTGCATATCTGGGTAAATATGGAAATCATCGTGTTGTTATTCCCATTTTCATTCACACAAGAGTGCACATGAATGTCACCCTCTTTTATGGCGCGAACATGATTATATTGTAAACACTGTCTCCTGTTTGGGAGCGGCGGCGCACATCACCGAACACATGGCTGCAGCTAGCCTGTTTCAATACTCATTCATCTTCTCCACACTCTTAATTCTGGTGCTCAGCCAGCCTCGACGCCTGGAACGGTGGGGGTAAAAAAAAAAAAAAAAAAAAAAAATAAGGCAAGAAAGAAAGAAGGGAAAAAAAAGGCGTTAATTAACAGCAAAGCCAGCGTCAGCCTGAGACTTCCCTTTAAGTTTGCATCCTGTGCGTCTCTCTCGGCTCTCCTCTGAGTGATCCCAGGCCAAATAATGCACACCCAGCCACGAGTGAGAGCTTTTTTTTTTTTTTCTTCTTCTTCTAAAGGCAAAAATTTGTGTCTCTCCCATTTGAAATAAATGCAGCGCACATGTTCCACATGGCTCACTATCATCCCCCCCCCCCGCCTCCGTTCCCCTGCCCTCCCTCCCCTCCATCTCTTACCCGGGGCCCGTGGGAAGAACTGACTCTGGGAGCAGACAGTCTGCAGCCCTGAATAAATGTATAAGAGGGGAAGAGGAGGAAGAGGGAAAGGGAGGGCACATTAGCAGGCAGAGAGAGCGAGAGAGGGAAGGAGAGAGCGAGCAAGAGAGCATGGGAGGGAGACGGGGAACATATTGAGTGTTGGAGGACATACATGCAGAGTATTCAGAGGGAGATGCACAGATAGAGGGAGGAAGGAGGGGAGCTTCTTGTAGGAAGAAGGAAAGGAGAGGGAGCTTTTTAGCCTCCTTCGATTGTCTCTCCCTCTCCTCCACAGCACAAACACATGCTCATACACACCCCCAGCCTCTCTCCCTGACACACACACAATTGCTTTAGGGTATACCAGTCGGCTTTGGCAGTCCTCTCCTTTGTTGTTTTTGCTATTGGTTAGTCTCGGCGGCAGCGCGGCGCGCGCCTCTATCGCTGGGTGGGTTGCATGTGCATGTGTGTGTTGGAGCCCGCCAGGCGGCTGTGTGGAGGATGCCACAAGCGGTACCCGGGTAAGTCAGCATCCTTCCTCCACTCCTGTCTCTCCCTCCCTCCCTCCTTCTTCCTCTCTCTCTCTCTCTCTCTCTCTCTCTATTGCACCCCCCCACCTCCTCTCTCTCTCCTTCTGGGAGCTTTTCTTTCTCTCAGCGCTCCTCTCTGATCTGCAGTCTCTCCATCTCGCCTGGGATTCTCTCGCCTCTCTCCACCTACCGTGCACATCCACTACGCACATCTCTCTCTCTCTCTCTCTCTCTCCCCCTCCTCTCTCTCTTCTCTCTATTTCTCTCAGTGCGTGCTTTCTCTCTCCCTCAGTGTCTCTCTCCGTCTGCGTTACGACCGTCTCCTCACCGACTGCGCTCTCGCCATCCCTTTTCCTCTCGCCTCTTTCTTTCCTCTCTCTCTCTCTCTCTCTCTCTCTCTCTCTCTCTCTCTCTCTCTCTCTCCCTCTCTCTCTCTCCAGGCTGCGCCTCATTGGTGTGTCCTGATTCCCTTTTTTTTTTTTTTCCATTAGGCTCCGGGCCCATTGGTCGTCTGCCTCCCAACCATTATCTCCACTCCTCCACCCACCCCCCCCTCCCTCCTCACTGTCATCCTTTCTCCCTCCGCTCTCTCTCACTCCCCTCCTTCCCTCGTTCCCAGTCATCTCTCAAGTCGTAAAAATGATTTGCATGCGGGAGGAGAGCAGAACTTTGCAGTGAGCGCGGCGAGAGTAAGGGAGAGAAATAAAGAGGGGGCAAGAAAAGAGCGAAAATAGGAGAGGAGGCTCGTTGTGGAGAGCGGGAGGAAAAGTTTAAAGAGAAGACTGCACTTGGTAGGTAACTTGGACTTGTTTGCGGAATCTTTTGTCTTTGCTTTTCCGTTCACCGGCGGCGTCCGGGACGTGCAAAGGTGCAGCTTTTGTGCATTGTTGGCTCAGTCCTGCTCAGTTTTCCTCCTGTCAGTTGCTGTACTCTTCTATTGTTTAGATGGCTTTATTTGTGAGACGTGCTGCTGCTGCAGTGAGGAAGTGACAGACACAGTGAGGATACTTTATTATTGTTAGCTCGGGTGAGGAATCCGTTATGTTCTGCTTCTTACACTTCCTTTAGTCGATATCAGCCTGACTGCAGGTGGATTCGATTAGTTCTTGTTGCCAGAAAGAGGCTGTCAGTGTGAGAGGAGCAGGCTCATGGAGACGCCCATTTAAAAGTTTGTTCCACAAGTTTTGGATCCGGCTTTACTTCAAACTTGAGCTGAAGACCTTCTGTCAGGACCGTGCTTTTATCCAACAGTCACACACTTTGTTCTCACAAGAAAATGTGAATCATTTGTGCTGAATGAAGAAGTTATGCCGTTTCTCCTTTACTTTTCAACTTTCCCGTGCACTGTGAGGTGTGTCACTGTTGTGACTGCCAGAAAACCGTGAGAAGCAGTGGAAATGGAGACTCAGGCAGGAAGAATGTGAAGTTGGAGAAGAGCTGCTGGAGAGTCACATCAGTCGCTTCAGTCCGGATATCATCCTGCAAATCAAGTTGTTTTTCTAGGATCACATCTAAGAAGAAACAATGCAGATGCTGCTGTTGTTGTTGTTGTTGTTGTGAGTTTGTGTGTGTCCCGTGGGTGGCTCGTACTGTATGCACACAGCAGAAGGCAGATGCACTGCAACATGCTTCATTCTGTCAAGGCAAACAAAGCTCGCACACAAAAAGTGTGCCTCCTCTCCGTCGGCCCAAAGTGTGTCACCGTGAGTGTTTCTGCATGTCAACAAATGATGGAGACAATGTTTGGACACATCTGGAGAGATGCTGTAAGGAGTGGTGACAGCGTGTTTCCCCATGCTAGGTGCTTTCAACATTTCCATGACAAGAGCTGAAGCTACCTAATGAAAGCCTCGCCGCCACACACTGTCACTGTCACAGTTTACTGGCCACAGATTCGGTCCAGCACTGCTCTCCTCGCTCTCTTCTGCGTTTCCCAGTTACCTCAGTAGTTTCCTCGCACAGGGGCCAGCTTCCCCGGCTCCTGCGTGGAGTCCGGTTTTCCTCACGGAGGTTTTGTGTCACTTTGCCGAGGCGTTGGAGACAAGCTGCTCGGGACGAGGTGAAGCCATGTTCCCAGGGATGTTCCCTAAGCTGCGAGAGGAAGGAGATGTCTCGCCTGTTAAGAGGGAGAGCAGTGTCTGTGTCTGTGTGTGTGTGTGTGTGTGTGTGTGTGTCTCAGTGTGTGTGTGTGCCACGGCGGCGCCTGATGTGCTTTGCCGAGCGAGCCGAGGACAGGGAGACAGCTGAATGTGATTAAATTATAGAGGGAAAGCACGCTACCTGGGTCTGACTGAGACCAGCGTCGCTGGAACACCCTCCTCCCTCTCGCCTTCCCCTCCGCCGCCTCTCCTCTCCCTCCCCGTCTCCCTCTCTCCCTTCCGCTCGCTCCGGTGTGAAAGTCAGAGAAGGCAGCCCCCTGGTAATCACAACAGTCTCGTCAGAGCTGAATCGGAGAGGAAATTGGGTGTTGATGGGATTGCTGAATATGGACTGCGAGGCCATAAGATGTACGGCGCTGTAATGTGTGGCAGCTATATTCCTCCACCCTGTACTCAACATCTGCTCCTGTATTTCACTCTTGTTGACACATATAAATACAGTACTGCAATGTTGCAAAAACTCACAGCCACTGTAATCACAGTCAAATGTATGAAGTATGAAAAGTTAAGCCTGAAAGCTTTCCTTTTTATCATGACACAAACACACAAGTAACCGTCTTCAGGCGGGTTTTCTCTAAAAACACGTACATATACAGTCACATCTCACACTTTGCCTTTATAGAAGTTCACAAAGTTGTCTAGAACGCTGAAATCTGCCACTTGTTTTGCACAGTGTGCCCCGGTATTCAGTGTGAGACATGCGCTTGGTTTTGCTCTAGCAATTAAAAATGTAGTGTGCGTTCCCAATAAGCCAGTCATCAGCATACAATAACGCAGTAAAAATAATCCGCCAAATGGTTAAGATAACATATTAACAAGCTCAGCGCATCCCAGTGTGACCACAACTGGTTAAAAAACACATGTAACCACACGGCGAAGTGGATGAATGGGTGGGGGTCTGCGCTCCAGCCGTGCGTGGGAGATACTCTGTGTCCCCTCATCCTCATGCAGCTTAATGAATGAGCAGCAAAAAAGCCTCCTGGGGATCCCCCCCCCCCACCTTCCCCCCTTCCTGCAAGGGGTGGGCTGCCTGTGGTGCAGCCTTGCGCTAATGTTTCCCTCCATGTTGAGTGGCTGGGTCGGCGGCATGTAGCATGACTCAGCATTAATGCCCCACTGTCTGCGTGAGCCGCCGGTCTTCACATACGACCACTGTGGATTACACAAGGCGTAAATATACAGCACATGGACTGTTGTACTGCAAATTTAACAATTTTAGGGAAAAAAATTGAATTAAAGTAAATTACATCAAATGCTTTTAATTGTCCTGATGTGGCGCCGTCAGCAGCGTCAAAGTAATTGTGGTGAAACCAGATAAAGCAAGTAATATAAATGAAACTTGTTAAAATAAGCTTGAAATTTTATGATTTGATGTGAACAAACAAAATCTTCAACAGTTATTGAACCAAGTTTCGTTCAGATTTGATTGTTTGTAGTAGGCAGCCGCTGTTTGGAATTTCTGTTGCATAATCTTTGATGCAGGTGAAGAAGCTTCTTCATGGCACGTCTGTGAATTGAAGTAAATCAGCAAATGAATAACTTCAAATCACAAGTTGATAGAATAAATCGAGATACATTCCTTACATGAATCACATAAATAAATAGTATGATTAAAATCTAACTGACAAGAACAAGAGCATAGATTTTACAAAGTGATGTCAGATTGATTGGAACTGAAGCCCAGGTTTTATGGCTGCCATTTAACTCGTTACGAAGCCAGACACTGCTTCTGCATTTGGGCTGGTTTTAGTCGATACCAGACAATGGCGGTAGTGGCTTGGATAGAAGTGTTGGTGCTTCGGTTCCCAGTCTTGCAGTGAACATTTGTCGAAGTGTGAACTACAAATTTCGAGAAGACATGAATGGTGTTCAAGCACCTTGCAGTTGTTTTTTTTTTTTTTGTATGTCTAAGGTTGAGTATTAATGAGTGAATGCAGTAAAAACTTGCTATTTAAATGAGTGATAATAAAACATGGAACTATTTTTCTGAATGATTGTGGCCAACTGAAAGTTGAGGCTTTCACCTGCCATCGCCTCCCTGTAAACACTCTGAAAGCAGCGCGGCGCCTCTGTGAAGCAGCCCGGCTGCTGCAGGCGGCAGCTGAGAGCAGACTGAGCTGCTGGCAGCTCCACAGCAGCATATCTCCCCTGCACAGAGCGGGTGACCCTCTCTCCCCGCGGTGAAGGCTAAGACAGGCTTACAGGCTGGCCTTCCAACACAGCCCGCCCTTGACTCGCAGCACCTACAGAAGTGCTGTCCTGCACTTAATTTTCGCTCGCCGCCGAGGCTCGTGTGCCGCCTCACCCGTACGATAAATCACAGCGTGACACAAATTGATCAGGCAGCAGCTGGAATTAATTCAAACCTTTCGTCACAAGTATGAATTTTCGCCGCTCCCTCAGTAACGGCTGCGGGCGCCGGCGGGGATCGGCCCGCCGTCGCAACGCGGGAGCGTAGCTTTGTGAACCTGGGCGAAGATAACGCGGGGGAATCGATGCGGTCTTCCAATCAGTCTCAATGACGTGGTCAGGCCGGGGCGGAGGGAGGGATTGATCTATTTGAGCAGACACATCGTCAATACTGACATCTACTCAGTGTAAGATGTAGCTGCTCCCGTGTCCTTCACACATGCTCTCCTGCTGGGCTTGCTTCTGCAGCCCATTAATTGCAGGACATTCATCAGTCAGGAGGAAAATTCATGATTAGTGGTAGAACATAAAAAAAAAAAGAAAAAAAAAAACTTGACATTTTCAGACTGTATTTCAGTGGATGTTTACAGTCCTGACAGGAATTCAGATTGTGTAATATGGTTTTAGTTTAATTCCAGGAAAAAAATATTTCCGATTCCTGTGAGCATGATATTGTATTGTCTGATTTATTCCAGTTAAAATCAGATTTTTCATTTGAATTTCTTCTGTTAGTTTCAGCATACCAGCACACTGAGATATCGTAAAGATAGGGAGCAAGCACCAGAACTGAAAATTCCTTTCCCCACTGTCATTTGTTTCTTTTTGATTTTTTGAGAATTGTGATTAAAATAAATAACTGAAGGGTGTGAATATTAATCAGTATTAAAACTGGGTTCAGTGTCCATGGGAACATCATTTCCAGCAAAGCAATAAGCTTTATTTCCAAACAGTATATTTTTCCATGACAACAGTTACACAACACATATACAAATTCAGTCAAATTCAAAGCATAGAACTCCTAAGTGAAAAGTTTACTGTGTTTCCACAATATATGATCCTGAGAACATTCAAAAATCCAGAAAACACAGAGCATGTTAAGTACTGAAATGTAACTCCTGTCTTGTGATATTTATCACATTGCCAGTTACTTTCATTAAACGTTGCAGAAGGCTCCTAAATACCATAAGGGAGGGTGTTAGGAAGCGGTTTTTAGGATATGGCAACAGCAATGTCATTTGTGCTGCAGTGTCTCTGCAAAAAATTGTACAGAAATCATCCCTGAAATCCAATGGAGGAGTGTTGCACCACTTATTACTGTAAAAGCAATAATGTTCCATCTCACAGGTCACCACCCTGGAATCGCTGTCTGTCCCACGTGTGCAGCAGGTTCAGAGAAGGCATGAAGTACAGAGTTTCGGTGTGGGTATTCCTGCGGAGATAGCATGGGTGCCCCCCATCACACTCAAACGCAGACACACACATACACACACACACACACACACACGCTTCCGTGCCTTTCCTCGGGGAAAACGTGATCTATCTCCTGGCGGGCAGGCCAATTAAAAACCAATCAGGCTGCTTGGAGTGCGCTGGTAATGGGAAAGCCAAGGCAGTGGAGGAAGTGCGGCTGATTAATGGACATTTTCACCTTGTGGCATAACAGCCTCCCACAGGCATCCATCACCCCAGGGGACGACGCTGGCCCCCACACCTATCCACAACTGTCTGACATATTGTATAAGTTGCAAATGTCTGAGTATATGATGATGAGCATAAAGTGGCTGCCTGGGCCGCAGTAGCTTTATATTAACCTGGCTGATCTGCGGGGCCGGCGGGATCACGTGCTGCGAGGCAGCATCCTGACTAATACCGAGCCGTGCGGCTCTGCAGCTGCTCATGATCGGACATTAGAGGACAGACGGAGGATGTGCTGGACGTACAGCTAGTGGATCCCCGTCAACATCCGCTGATGCTGTATTCACCAGCCTTCAGCTGTTTCTGTCGATTCCATGAGGTAAAAAGCTGGACTTTCCCACAGTTCTCAGACACTTTTTTTTTTTTTAACCGTAGACAGTCTTACCGAGCAGGAGTGGAAACGGTGTGTTTGTGTCTATTCCTCCAGTGTCATTGTAAGTCGGCGAGCATTCACAAGAAAAGTACTAAACGGTCTGAGCGAGGTTCGTTCCATTTCAGGAGCTGCTGTGACCTACTTCACACAACCCGCCTGCTAGCTGTAAATAAGGATTTTCATAACCTGGTTTGGCCTTTTCCCATTAGAGGCACAAATGTGCCTTGGAAGAATATTACAAAGAGCCGAGGAGCAGCTGTTTGGAGTGCTGCTACGATATCATCAAAGCACTGACCTTGAGGAGTGTTTGTGTTTTTGTCATGTGATTACAATTAGTTTCAGCGCTCCGTTTTGTGAAGGCTGCGTAAGCAGACCCTGATAGAACGGTGAAGTAGGTGCACAGGCACTTCAGGCAGCCGTGCCTTCAGCCAAACCTTCCGTGGAGTGATTTCTGTGGCCCGTCGTCGTCTGTTCTTCCCACGCAACAATCAAAGTGGGGTGGGGGGGGGGGGGGGGCGCGGGCGCGGAAGAGAACGGATCCTAATTCTTGCTTGTTCGGGAAGTTGCACATCCTGTCCATCAAGATTTGGAATCGAACAATGAATGATGAGCTCTGTTTTCACTATCGTTCACATTTGTGATGCAGAATTTTGATCAAATGAAGACAAAAATAATCCTTCCGTTCATCTTATTTTGATGGACGTAATAAGCTGAAAAGATGTTAATTTTAAAGAGCTCAGATCAACCTTTGGCAGTTCTGCTCCGTTATACCTGCGTTCCTGTAAAAAGTAATCGGACTAATGAAGTGTATTTTATTTCCTGCTCCTGTTTGGGCTCTCTGCAAAACTTTTACACTTGAATCAGCAGCAATGCTGGCACCTGTTGACATTTTGTTTCTCGAAACAATGAAAAGATGAATCAGAAAAAGGAAATGTTTCTATCACAACAACACCCGCCTCCTCAGTAATGACGCGATCATTGTAGCGTCATTACTGGAAGATCAAGTAACTCCCCAGATTTGAGGGGTCGAAGAGGCAGAGAGCCTGATTTGGGGCCAAAAACCTAAATTCAGCAACCGCTTTGAGACGGATCTGAACAGAGACAAAGAAAACTGGAAGGAAAAAAAAAGAGAGGAGCCAGGACAGTGTATGGCAGAGTGGTGAGATATTGGAAAATGATTACCAAACAGGCATCCATTATTCAACAGGGCAATCAGGGAGGGCACATTCTCCTTATTTATGCGAGCTCTGTAAATCAGATTTGTCGGTTTTGATCACTCGAAAATCACCCAGTCACACACGGGCAATATTGGGTGAATATTACACTGTCTAATGGGTAATTGATGACGGCATGTGACACTGGTCCAGACGAACGGACGGCCGACAGGAGCTCGGGGGGGTGAGGGGGTGAGGGGGAGTCTGGAGGTGTTGAGGGAAGAGTTGAATATTGAATGTAGCATTGCATTGAGCGGGCGTATTACAGGTCTACTCACGCGCGGGTTTCATGGAGGTCCCGATGTTAAAAACACAGCAAGTGTAACTCCACAGCTGTCTGCACATTATTATCTGTATAATTCAGCCACCACACTCAGATAGAACTGGATATTATTGATGCTAAAGCTTTTAATACAATTTGTTGCTTCATATTTGTCACTCTGTGTTTGTATATTTGTTAATTTTTGTAGTTGGGTCATCATGAATAATACAAAAGGACGCCTGCTTTTGACAATAATAAACCACGTATGTTGATGAACTGGCCTACTATATTTTTGAGTTCCAGCAAACTTGTGGCCAGATGTTTTCTGCCTTTGGAGATGTGCATATTGTAATAAATCTGTGATCTGAAAGCTGTTAAACACATGATGAAGTGAGGCAAGGTATTGTTGGAATTGCAGTTCTCTCATTCAGATTTCGGGTTTGTCATATTATGTAAACAATAATAAATGAAATGTGATTTTCTTAATGATAAATTAATACTTTGTTGCACTAAAAAATAGATGGATGTTTGGGATTCTAGATATTTATATGTTGTCACGTCCTACTTGAGATTGACTAAACCTGCTAGACCTGACCAATAATTTCAAGTGATTAAACCAATCATTGCCTTTTTGAATTAACTTTGCCATTCCATCTTAACTTACTAGTCTTTCAGAGGGTGAGAGAAATATATGTAATATTTGGAAGTGAGTTGAAATGTACTGCCTGAGACTTCGCTCTGACGACGTGTTGGTTTGTCTCGGTAAAGTTGAGCGCCGAGCCGCAAACATTCATTCAAATTGAAAATTCAAACAAGCTTCAACAAGCATGTCTATGTTCGTAAGTTTGTGCGGATGCAAATAACTGTATTCTGATTGTTTTATGCATGAGCGTGTGTGTGTGTGTGTGTGTGTGTGCGTGCGCGCGTTGGGAGGCAGGCAGGCAGACATGATGTGCTCTGAGTCGCAGCGTCTCTGTGAGGGTGGCCTGACCTCTGCCTTCAGCTCCGCTTCACAGGACAGCAGCAAATGAGAGGTGTCATTGCATGACAGCCGCGCAGCCCCTCTTTAGGACTGACGGCTCATCGAACACACACACACACACGCGCGTGCGCGTGCCGGACCAAATGTGCGGATGAGGGCAGGCGTATGTGTACACATGCATGCAAATAGGCAAGTTGAAGCAACATGCTTTCAACAGTTGGAACATAAACAGACATAGATGCATAAATATTGACATGCGCGCGCCACTTCCAGAGAGTCGCTGGAAACACTGCGCCGATCAATAGCTTTGTTTCGTGAACATACAGCCTTTGTTTGGGAAAACAATGATTTGGATTCAATTTTGACCACTTAGTGCTTATGTCTAGCTTTGAGTAGCTCCAAAAAATCAAACTCAGATGCAGAAAGGATTGTGTCGAACAATAAAAAAAAAAAAAGCCCCAAACAACTAAGAACACTCACTTCTGAGTCTGTTCCATTCGACAGGGGTGTCAGAACGGCCCTTTGAATTGAAAAGGCCATTTTAGTTGAGATAATCTGGGTTTCTGTTGTGTGCGTTTCGAGCGGCTTCAATTGCTTCAAATTGGCGTTGCCTCTTTTTGGAGTGACATTTCTGTCACAGAGGGTCAGTCATCAGCAAATCCATCAAATATAGTCAAAAGGATAAAATCTCAGCATGTCATCAAAGATAAGAAAAGAAGTGTTTGTTTCTACTTCAGAGTCTTGAGGAGGAGGAGAAAATAGTCATTAATGTCCAACAGTGGCTCGTCTGCTACCTTAAGTGATCATAATGATCACATATGTATGTTAAAAAAATAAAATAAAACTTGGTTTGAGTGCAGCTTGAAAGTGTTCTACATCAGTGGTTCCCAAGCTAGAGCTTGGGACCCCTTTAAGGGTCACTAGTGAACACATCAAGTGTCAAGTCATCGTCAAAATTATATTTTCAGCACAGAAGAAAAAAAAAAAAACACTTTTTAGAATCAAGAGCAGATCTGGGAAACTTTCTATAACGTTCCACAGCGATCGGGGAGGAGGGTCCAGACTCAGGAGTGCAAAAAGTTTAGAAACCACCATTCTGTACACAGTTTATCCAGATGAGTAGTCTTGGAACTCAGTTTGAGTCAACACCACGCAGTGCTAGCCCAGAGAAGACGGACACTCAGCCCTATTGAGAAGCATGTCTTTGGTTTATTACACCACAGGGAGAACATGCAAACTCCACATCAACGATACAAGTTGGAGAGTTGTTGGCAGGCAACGATACGAGCCACTCAACCAATGCCCAGCAGTGGCCTGGGTGCTCTGTAGAGGTTTCCGATATACACTGTAAATGTTGTTTTGACAATGTGTAGTTTGACATTATTGAGTATTTATACAGTCTGCAAAAGAAAATGAAGAAACATTCAGCAGTCTGTTGTACCTGGCTGCCTCGAGCAGAGAGGAGAGGACTGATGCAGGTTTTTTTCAGTGTGTATTCCACCTGATTTCTCCCTTGTCGGCTGGTATTGGAATGAGCAACTTTCTGCTTCTGACGGGGATGCAGAGCATTTTAATCTACTCTCCATCTGGGAAGGAGGTCGTGAACTTGCTAGCTGGGTCAGCTAGTAGCTTGTTAGCTTAGCCCCTCGTGTCAATCAGCTGTTAGCATAGCTGCTGACGTCACTTCTTGTGACTTTTTGAGTTGCTCCTGTTGGTCATTGAGCTATGAATCCATCTGGGATCACTGCAAACAGACAGAATCTATTTTGTTGATGCATTACGGAAAAGTCCTGAAATGTCAAAATGTTTTGATGTGGCCCGGATCGCTGAGGACCTGATAGTTTGCAGAAAGTGTTTCTGATTTTCTGTTGAGGATGGAAAAGCTCGTCGAGTCTACAGTTAGCTGTAAACTTTTACAGAAAGTGGTGAACGTCTCATGTTTCGAAGCATTTCATGTTATACGCGGTCTCAGTTGTCCAAACGCAGCTGTCAACTTCACCAGGGAGCATTAACTTTGTAATGCACAATTCAAGACGCATGTCTTCAATCATTCTTGCACAGTTCATATAACCATCAAAGACCAGGTGTGTAATTCAAGTTCAGCAGATTCCAAAGAGTACTTCAAATAGGCGCAATAAAGTAATAAAATCTGGCCTAAATACAAATGAAAACAACAGTGGTAACAACAGGAAATGGACTCAGTCTGTCCTGATTCACTGATGTGTTCACCGGATTGCCAAACCTATTAGAGGCTGGTATTGGCTGGATAGTTTTAGCGCAGGAAGGAGAAAACCTACTTTCCAAATACCATGTCATGTTGGGTAGTGGTTTTTGGCTGGAGGCTGAACTTCCTGGATTTTTCACAAAAGTGCAGTTATAGTTGGAGTCACTGGTTGTCTTTATGAAAATTGCCTTTCATGCACCTTATCACGTGCTTTTGTGCAGTCAATTGCTTGACCTCAGCAAGAGTTCACATGGCAGAGTGATGTACCGGCTGGAGATACGGACATTACTTCCACTTTGTGAAACCAAAGGTCAGGAATGTGACGACAGAATGAAATTCTGTGCAGGACACTTCTCCTCCTGATTGTCGCAGCATTTCTGTCTGTTTGGCACTTTTTAGGCTGGTCTTTAGAAGCTTTGCAGTCAACTCCGGGAGAGTGGGTAACTGTTGTATATGTCGGCCTTATGTGATGAGAAATGTGGCCAGGATGCAAGATTTATCAGAAGAACAATATACATACAGGGGATCTTTTTCACCAACCTGGATGTGTGAAGGCAGCTATCCAAGGTTTAAATGTTGGTCTGTTTCCTATAAATACAGAAAATGGGAAAGACATCTGTTGAATACAGCGTACAGATAGTCCAAGCATCCTGGATATTAGAAATTAGCTGTAGGAAATAAAATTTACTTGAGTTACATGGAGCACTGTAGTACATTATGACTAACAACACAAAGAGATGTGTGTCAGAGGGCCGTCACGGTTAAATCATCTACCAAGTGTGAAACGCAAGAGTCAACATGTACCTAAAGTCTCGCGTGTTATGTTCACGTCTCTTTCATGCACTGTGGGTGTAGACTAACTAACCCCCCCCCAGTGGGGCACATCCACCTGCCACCTGCAGGCCTTCTCAGACGCAGCCCCCCGAAACCGCTGACGAGGCACCTCTGGGTCTTCAGTCTGACTCGACCCAAGACACGCACACACGCACACACACACACACACACACACACACATACACACACACACACACACACTGAGTTCCCGTTGATCTGTTTCTCCTCATGTACCCTCTGCCCGTCTGTCCTTCCTCTGCTCCCTCTGCTATTTCCTTTATCTTGGCCTGTCTCTTTCTCTCTGCCCTCCATCTCTCTCTCTCTGTTTCCTCCTGTCTTCTCCAAAATTAGCCCCCCTCCACCCTCCCTCCCTCTGTGCCCTCCCTCTGTATCATTTTTGCTCTGCAGTGCATCTGTTTCATTGTTATCCCGGCCGCTGTAACAGGATTTTCCCTGTCCTACCGGATGATTAGTTCAAATCTAACAGTGAGGGGAGGGAGGGGGGAGTCGGTCGGCACAAGTTTGTGCCTCCCCTTCTTCATCTGAGTTCGGCGGCTAACGAGGGGGACGGCTCACATATTTACCGTTAACAAGGAGGACGCCGTCGTTCCTCATTCTCCCTCACCCAGTTGCGCCCCACAGTCCCATGCATAATAAATCAGACCCTCTGTGTCAGCATCGGTCCCTGCATACAGACAAGGAAAAGTCACAGTGTGGGAGCGCGAGCTGCTGCAAAATGCAGCAAGAAATTGTAAGCCGTGTACCCGGAGCCGGATCCTCGCGTTTTCCCGCTCCTGTTCGCCACGATGCATTCGGGTCATCGCCAGGTCTCCGTTAAAACGCCTGTTTGCTGCTGCCTCGGCGAGGCTTCCACCGCATCCCGTTCCTTTTCGCTCAAATCAGTGCACACATGCTCACCCCCCACCACCACACCCTCCCTTCTCCCCTCTGCTCCTGCCCTGAATAAACAGCGCTTACACGTTTATAGTTCTTTAGTCTTAGCCCTCACCGCGCCCCCGAAATAAAGGCGCTGCCCCGCTCGCTCGAGTTGACCTAATTTTCCTGCTCGGCCCAGCGTTTTCCGATGTGAGCCGTTTTCCAAAATAGCTTGGCTACAGCAGCAAAGCGTGGCAAACTCATTTCCATCTTGCATAACAGAGAACCAAAAATCACCCCCCAAACACACACACACGCACACACCACCCTCCACCCCCCTTTATCCGAAGCGCGATGGCACATACCCTCACAGGCTGGATCTCAGCTTCCCACCTCCCCCCTGCATGAGGAAGATGGTGATATTATTTTCACTTATTCATTTCCATCCCACAGTTTACGCGTTATGTCTGGTCAGGCGCTCGTATTAATTGAACATGTCATTTCTGAGTGCAAAGTCTGGCTCGGATGATCAGACTAATAGAACGTATATGCTCAGAATGGGATGGGGAAAAACGATGCAAAGGTGGGAGGGCAACATCACAAAGACTCCTACCGGATTCAGGGAAAATGCTTTTCAGTTCCACCGCGGCCTGCTGTAGATTTCATACCATAACAACATCAAACTAGCTATTCACTTGCTATTAAAAGCACATTATGTAGCAAGCCCTGCTTAAAATCACAGAAGGACGGCATTACGGAACAGTATGAGGACCCAACATGCAATTGGCCCACATCTACTCCCTATCATTGAATCCTCTTTGGATGGAGATAATGAGGAGTAGGGGGTTGAGAGAGAGGAATCATTATTTTACCCATGGCTGCGGCACTTCTTAACGGGGGTCTGTAGGGCGCCTTCGCAAAGCTAATGTAGAGAAATGGAAACAGATGGAAGGCATGATTATTTGATCTGCAAAGAGCTCTTGGTGGGCTTTGTAGTAACCGGACTCGACTGCTCAGAGGCGAGGAAGAGTGGGCTGTATACGTGCGTGGGCGTCCGTGTGCTCTGAGTGACGTGCGGTAACGTGACGGGGTGTGGGTGGCTGTTGTTTGTCTGTGCGGACACCCGCGAGCACGTGAGTCCATCTGTTGTTGTGGCGGACTGCGTTGCGGGCGCGTGCCTGTGTGCTCTCCTCGTAACGATACGCGTTTAAGCGTTGAGCTGCGAGCAGCAGCACAGGTAAGAAGCTCATTCAAGGAGTTTTCACAGTCTGTGCTGATTTCTGATTCCAACCTTTTGTACTATTAGCGGCGATTCCTCTGTGAGAAAAATTTCAACTGGGCTAAAAATAAATAATCGTGACTCATTACTGCCACCTAATGCACAGATTTAGCATTACTAATTTTGATATGTCGCACCTTTATTAAAATTGCCAACTATTTCAGATGAGATTACGTCACACTCTGCACACAAGATGACATGAAAATCTATTAAAAATTACTTTAATTTTCATCAAATTTCAACCTTTATGAGCTGTAATTTGAGGGTTTTCAAGATGTCGACAAATACAGCGTGTCATTGGGTTATTATTGTTATTCCCAAGCTGTTATAACTAAAATTGAGAAGTATCCTCATAATAAGGTAGATACTTTGAATTATGTTGGGCTGTTGTTAAAATTGAATCATGATTTATCAGAATAAAAATGTATTCATTTCAAATGGCTTTTTACCCGTGTCAAACCAGATTTTGTTGATTTTACTTGCTTGTGTTAATTTCTTGTTATAAAAGCAGCCATAGTGTTTTTGAGATGCATGCTAGCCCCTCCTCTTCTTCCTCCCACAACTACAAATTGCCAATATTGCTATTGTAATTCTGAACCATTCAAAGGTTAAATTGAAGATATTCACAATTGTAAAAGAAATTATAAGGTCCTGCACTCAAAAAGCACAATTTAATTGGAGGTATTGAATAAAGACTATGTAGTTTAGGTGAAATGGAGACGTTGGATCGTTGACTAGAAATTAATTTAAAGAAAACCTAGCTCAGAGTTGTTCTATTGCGAAATCTTGCATCACAACCTCACCGGTCACAAGTAAAGTTCAAGACACTAAAAATATCACAAAGAGGTAAAAGGTCATTCACCAAAACAAAATAATATGATGTCAGTTTGGCAGACAGAAGCATCTAAAGTTATCTTGAGTTATGATGATGTGGATAACCGAGAGTAGAGTTCAAACTGTAAGATATGCACCAGATTGCCAAAAATGGCCCTCTCTGTGACGGAGATGCAGTTGAGACCTGGATGTCATTTTTGACCGGTAAACACTGAATGTCTGCTGTGTTGAACCCGTCTGCCGTACGAGCTCGCTGGTCTCACTCTGTGCACAAAGAACGTTCTACTCTAAAATGTTCATTCACATATACGCCCTTTCAAAAATGCCCCCACATAACACACACACACACACACGCGCGCGCGCGCGCGCGCGCGCGCGCACACACACAAACATCGGTATCAATTCTTTACCAGGTGTGCGCCTCTGTAAAACCCACAAACATAAATCAGAGGTACAGCCTCATATAGCTCTATACTGCACAACCCACACACAACAGAGGGAGAATTAGTCAGGCTCGGTGTTATTCTATTGATCTCACTGCAATGCTCGGCCAGTCTCTGCGCCTGTCTGCACAGTATTCACAGCTGCAGCAGCATGTCCGTCTACCAGCACAGCACAGATTGGCCTTGACGCACCATACACATACATCAAACTCCTGTATGAACCCGGCAACACACACACACACACACACACACACACACTCAGACAGACAGCGCACACACATGCACTCTGACAAAGAGAGGAGGGCAAAGCGAGAGGCCGTGTGCATTCTCCAGCACACACGCAGACACACACACACACACACACACACAGAGTCACAGAATGGGGTACATTATCGCATGTGGTTCCCTGTCAGACGAGGGGTTGGGAGGACACGACTGGCTGGTGTGTACGTGCGTGACTGGCGGGCCACACCTGTCAACAGTGCTCCATAGGCTGGGTGGTGATGCTATCTGACAGCCCGGCTGCCATGAAGGGTGTGTGTGTGTATGTGTGTGTGTGTTCCGTGACCGTTTGGATGAGTCACTGTTGTGCCTCCGCTGCTATGTTCCCCAGAGGACCCTCTAGTGTCTGACTGGTGGTTTGTGTGTGTGTGTGTGTGTGTGTGTGTGTGTGTTGTGTGTGTGTTTGGTTTTTCTCTGGCTGTGTGTTCAGAACCTATTAACAGCTGGCCTCTTACTCACACAGTAAACAATCACGTTGAACCATCAAAATTTTTAGCGATCTAGTCTCGAGTAGTGTTTGCACCATGCCTCTGCAACACATTCAAATATGCAATGTGCTGAAACACTCACACTCTCCATCTGCTGCGCGTTTGTATCTGTAACGCGGCAATCTGCTGTAATTCATGGGACGGGTTTACAATAAAGAATAACACCTTTTTACCACTGTGATGCAAATGGGGTCGCTTCAAACTTTGCGTTCGGGCCCGGTTCACGTCACATCCAGCAGAGGACTGCCTGCTGGATGCGTCTCTCAGACACCATTCTTCAATCATGGCCGCTACAGACCCAGCATTATGAAGCAGCTGTACCCTCCAGTGCCTCTCAGCAAGCACATGCATTTTGGCTGAAATATTCAGCCCAGCTCCCAGCGTTACCTTGCATGTATAATTACCGGATATGCTGCCTGCCGCTGATAACTCTCCCAAACAATGTTTGAAGGGGGAAGGCGGCGATGAATTCCCAATGAAGTGTGAAAAAGACTGATTAAAATTGCCATGGTCAAAAGCCAGCGCACCAGTGTGTTCTGCACTCACGGACCAGGGGAGATGGGGAGACAGGCTCTGCAGTTGAGATAGCAAGCGCTCCCTTTTTTTTTTTTTTTTTCTTTCTATACCGCGCGAGGGACTGATTTTTGGTTTCTATTTTTATCCCACAGCGGAAATTAAATTGGCATATATATGATTCTTTTGTGTGTGTGTGTGTGTGTGTGTGTGTGTGTGTGTGTGTGTGTGTGTGTGTGTGTGTGTGTGTGTGTGTGTGCGCGTGCACGCGCTTTCACTGCCCTGCCATCTAGAAAAGAAGACATTTGGTGGAATCCTTAAATGTTATACCTTGTAAGGATTCCAGTGAAGCGCTCTGCTGCGGAGCGTACATTTTATGTTAACAGCTCCACCTGAGCTTGATTATAGATTTATTAGTACGTGTGTGTATATGTGTGTGTGTGAATGCCTTGCTTCAGAAATGGCGTTGGCTAACACAAAGAAGCAGCAGAAAATTGAGAATCTCGACACGCAAGGATTCAAGTGAGGAAAACATTGCTTTTCTTTTGCGTTTACCTGGCAACATTGTGAAAATGATCTCTGTTTACATGGAAACGGCATCAGTGTTGGAAACGATGTAGCGAGCATGTAGGCTATTGTTGTTGCTGTTATGTGGTTTTATTACAAAAACAGGCATGTGAGCAGACAGAAATATGCCGTAAACTTTAACAGTGCACTGACTTTCGTGCAGACAGACAACCACGTTGGATTGCTATTAAAAGAGGCTCTCAACTATAAATCAGTCCAGGAGAATATGGAGTGCGAGTCATGACACTCTGGAGGCCGCCATTGTTGTTATTGTCCAATCTATTCACTCGTGCGCAGAAGAACTATTTCAGAGTCGGAGCGTTTTTGAAAATTTCCACCTTGGTAGCGGTTTTCAAAAAGTTGTATCTTCAGTGTCTCCAAGAACCATTGTGAAAACCGACACCTAAAATGCAAAAGTTCATCATTTTCAGTTGACAGCGTGTAAATGCGGCTTAATAAAACACAGAGGGATTCAGAGGGACTCACTTTTCCTGCGTTACCGCTTATTTTTGAGAAGCGCCCATGATAAAATGACATGAGATCAATATAAAGCCATTTCCTGCTTCAATGAGATGCATACGGACACAGTTACGACTATACAGGAAGTCTACACAATTATGAGATGATTTGTAGTGTGAGAGTTGTGTGGTCTGGGGGGGCACAGTGTGGTTGAAGCTCTGAAGGGGGCTTCATCCCGCTACGTTTTGAGAGGCCCTGTTACTTTGCATTGCACTGTGGAAATGTCTTGTCATGAATGAAATGGAAATATTGTGTATATATACACATATGTAGTGCATTTAATGTGTGTACCTGCGTGTGGCTGTGTACCAGAAGTCAGGCATCCGGGAGCCTATTTGCAGTGGGGAGGAGGGAGGGAGGCGGGAGGGAATGGATAGATGGCGTCTCTTCCGAGGCGTGTGGGCGTCGAGCTCAGGGCACCTAATTACAGCCCCGGCTCCCACAGCCTGCCTGCATCTCCCACGGCCCACCATGTTTGGGTGCATCTTCCCTGGCAGAGTCAGATGATGCGCTCCCCCTCGTCTCCGAAGCTTTGGTCTCGGGAGGGCTCCACCTCAGCACAAAGCACGGCTGTGTCTGATTAGCAGGCTTAAATGAGATCCCCAGCTAGCTGACTATACTGTCACTCTCTTTGTTGACAGTTATGAGATGGGCTGCCAGACAGCCACCCGGCACGTTTAGCTTGTTAGCTTGATCAGGAGGCTTCTGCATCTATGCGCACAATATATCACAAACACTGGCATTACAAATCTGTAGGGACCTCATTTAGGCTACTCTAGTTGGGAGACTAGTTAGTCCGCTAGCTAGCCACGTACCTCCGGGGTAACAAGCTTCCACGAGCGTGCGTAGGGGCCATTTAAAAAAAAAAAAAAAAAAATCTATTTTTCTTTTCTTGTACACTGATGTACACTTCAATAATTGGTGGTTATTAGTGAGCTTTGCTGGAAGAGGAGCTCGGTGGCTGGTTAACCCTTTCCTCCCCGAAAGGACGGCAGTTGTCTTTCATCTCGTTTCAGAGGATTAGACGGCAGAGGGACGGCGAGAGAGAGAGAGCGAGAGAGAGAGAGTAGGCCACAGAGAAAGAGGCAGAGACGGATGCCTATAGTGGGGGTTGGTTATTATTATGATATTTTTGCCAACAACAGATGCCAGGCGCAGTGGTTTCAACCGGGCACACTTTAAAACACAACACAGCTGCCTTCTCTGCATCTGGGCGCCGGATTGAAAGAGGAGGGAGGAGAGGAGCGAGGAGCCGGGGAGAACAAGGGAGGGGGGGGTAAAAAACCAGGGAGCGGGCACGAGAGAGAGTGCAGGAGACAGACCGTGTGGGGAGAAACACAAGGGAAGAAGAAGAAGAAGAAGAAGGGAAAAAGAGAGAGAGAGAGGAAGAAACAAAGACTGACACAGATAACATCTCTCAGCGCAGCAGAAACATGGGCTGGGTTTACCATTATAAATAGAGAGATACCCACATCCTCCCGCCCTCCCTCCCCCTCCACCTCCACCTCCTCATCCCTAGTTTAGCATTCCCTTCCAAAAGCTGGGAACTACTAACTGGGCCAATCCACAACAGGGATTAGCTATCTAGCTGCAGAGGCATTTAAATGTGCTCATCGCGAGTTCGGCGCTTTATGTGGGAGTGACTGTAAACACAAACACCGAGGTGTCAGAGGGAAGAAAGGAAGAGGGAGAGAAACACGCTTTACTCTGTTGTTTTTATTATTATTATTTTTTTCCTTATTCAAGGTGTCACATGAAATTTTAATACTTAAGAGGAGACGCGTTACAAAGAGAATTCAGTATCGTAGCATTACGCAAAAAAACAACAACAACAACAAAAAAAAAACTATTTAAAATGTGATGTGGTGAAACAATGGGTAACAACAGCACTGAGGGAAAATATTAGATGAGAGAAAATGCACCTAAAAAATTCACAAAAGATGCGAAATAAACAGAATATGATTGAAAAATATGGGATGGACCAAGAGGTGGACAGAAGGTGTTTTGGAAGGTATTGACCTCCATACATATTCAGTTTAATAAAGCACTGTATTCCTGGGATAATACTTGCTGCCTGTGAGCTGTGTGAAATGTAAACGAGAGCCAGATTTACATTTCCAGTCCATCCCCACCTGTGGACAGTGGTGCGGGGCAAAAGTCAGCGACACTGCAAAGGGGAATTACGCCCCGTTATTATTTGACAATGCGGAGCGTTTCAAAGACCCTTGCACGGCGGCGTGCTTGTTTCTCTTCATCGGTCTCTCTCCCTCTCCCCCTTTTTCTTTTGTTCTACCTCTATTAGAGTTGTCCTTGACTGCCGAACGAGCGCGCAGTGCAGCCTTTGGTTGAGAGGAGCCAGTCAAACGCTCTCTCTCCCTCTCCTGTCGAGACGAGAATAGGAGAGGACACGGGGAGGGAGAGAGAGACAGACAGGGATAGTGGAAAAAAGAGGAGGGCATTATTTTTTATTTATATATATTTTTTTTTTTTACTTTCTCTCAATTCAGCAAATATCTCCTTAAAGCCGCAGAGAGCTGTGAATGAAACAGGAAGACTGTTAGCGGGAAGTTGGCCTGATGACTAAGCGTCTGAAGACGGAGAGCTTCGGGCAGTTTGGTTGGAAGGACTGAATGGAGAGTCGGGCGCCTGCCAAAAACGGGACCCTCGGAAATTGTGGTGCATCACGCACCGAGATACACCAGGGAGCTTTCGGCCCCAGAAAACCTGGCGACCAGCGTAAAAATGGCAAGGTGTCACTCATTCGATCATAAAACGATGAGAGCTTTGGTGACTCGTGGTGGATTCTTCACAAATAATCAACGGTATCAATTCAACACCGTGATACAGATTTGCACTGAACTAGATGATGTTAATGTCTTTAGACTTTCAGGCTCAGTCATTTTCTGTAGAATTTTCCTTTTCCAGATTTTCAAATGCTGAGTCTTTTCTTAAATATATATTTTTTTCCTGGATATTTGTCCTCATTTCTGTGCTGTGGCCTCCAGGTATGAAATAACTTGAACCGTCAGTCAATTCCTTTTTTTTCTTCTTCATCTATTGCATCATTTTTGTGAATTAATTGCCCTTTTCTGTCATATTCAAATTCTGTCATTTTGAATTCTCAGAACGTGAATGTATAGGAACAGTTCAATGAATCTCATCCTGTCTTTTGCAATATGTACACTGTGCATTTATATCACAATAGCAATACATCTGCAGTCTGTGGTGCAGCTCAGTGGGAGAGTCGATTGTGAAAAGGGCAGTCCGACTAATTTATACTATACATACATTGCATTATGTATTAGTCAAACAAATTAAATCAGTAAGGATAAAGAAGTGATGTAATGTTGCATATTGAATAAAAGAAATAAGAAAATGTTCTATATCAGAACGTTGGAGTTAGTCTATATGTAGCTGGACGATACACTAAGTTTGAATCCAGTAAGTACATAAAGGTAACATTCATTGTAAACTAAGAGTTTTAGCAATTAAAGCTGAATTTTTGGTGACTTAACGAAGTAGCCGTAGTAAAGAGTTCTTCTACACATTCACAAGTAGGATGAACAATAACAGCAATGGCGGCCTCCAGAGTGGCGTGATCCTCAGTCCATTTCCTCCTGGGACTTGGTAGCGATGCGACTGTGTCGTCTGTCTATATGAAGACCTGTGTGCCCGCCACTGTTAATGTTTATAGCGTACTGTGCACAACACGTGTGTGTGTTTGTTTTAGTGGCTCCACCTAACCAAACAGCCATATGAGAATGTGGTGATCGTAGGTGTGTGTGTGAGTGTGTGTTGGGAATAAAAGGATTTCTTCCATTGATTAGAGAATAACTAGAAGGTGACTCATCCCCTTGTACCCAAACATGAATATGAGGTTTGATTGACTGTGCAGACGTTTGAAACACAGGCTGTGTGAGTCCTCCGTCCTGGCGTACGCAGTCCGTGGCTATAGAACAGGGTCAAGGGTTCGTGTTCGCCATTTCACGCAGCACATTGTCGCAGGCGGACGTACAGTGAGACAGGCAAATAAACAGATAGCGGACAGATGGACGGGCAGACAGGTAAACAGGCAGATAGACGAGCGGGCAAACAAATAGAGACACAAACAGATGACGAATAGACAGGCAGATAGTCGGGCAGATTGGCAGAACGGCTGACAGCCTGGCCGCTTTCCGGTAGAGAGGTATTGGCTGGAGAGCTGGGCTGGCAGGCAGACAGGCAGATGGACAGGCAGGCACCCGTGCACACAGACAGAGGCACAGACACAAAAGCAGACAGACAGGAGGACTGGAGGAATAACAGAAAGAGAGACGGGCAGCGCGGAGCAGCAGACAGAGGGGCAGGCAGGAGAGGTTGCCAGACAGACATGCACCGTTGGTAGCAGGACAGGCAGTTGGCGTAGGAAGGAGACATGGGGACAGCAAGTGCCTCTGGCAGAGAGGAAGAGCGAGATAGAAGGAGACAGAAATAGAGGGAGAGAGAGGGAGAGAGGGATGAGGTCAGTGCACGGCTGGCTGGCTGACTGTTGATCTGTGGCACTGGGCTGGCAGAAGAGGCTCCTCGGGGAGCGAGCAGCTCCACACAGCCGCCATCTACATCCCCACCTCCTCCCCGGCCCTTCATCCCTCCATCCTCCCAGCTGGGATGCAAAGACAAGCCTGTGAGGGGAGAGGCTTTCGGCAAACAGTGGCACGGAGAGGTGAAAGAAGGCCAGCGTATGCAAAATCAGGAGGCAGGGCGACAAATGCCATCCAGTGATGGCTGGAAAGCAGGAGGGAAAGCTTCTAGCTCCGAATTAGTAGCAGGAATGTGAACAAAAGATTAGCCTCCACGTCTCCTCTGAAGGACATTCCAGCAGAAAACACTGACGTGCACCCAGGAGGACATTGCATTTCTTGCCTAATGATAGTATACACACCACAAATGCCACAGATTCAGCTATGGAGAAATTAGCCTTATTTATCTAATTGTTGCACATTTCAGGTGTCAAAACGACCAGTGACACATCCTCCTTTTAAAATGACACAGTTGTGAGAACTTTTCTCAATCTAACCGTGAAAGCTACCATTAGCTCAACAGCGAGTGCCCATCCACCTTCAGTACAGCTTTATTCAACACAGTCGCTGAGAGTGGATGTGACGACAGGTCTGTTCGCATCTTCTTTCCATTTTACTGTTTAAGTTTCCACAATTAGCTTCCGATCATATTTGTTTTGTTTCCAATGGGGATGTTAGCATTAACCAACCCTATCCTTTCCAAAATGCAGACTTCCTTCGGGTTGAAATTATGAACGACAGCCTCCAGTGGTTGCAGAAAATACACACATGGCCCTTTTATTTTTATTTATTTTTTTTTTTTTTGCACATCAACCTATATGGTGATGTTTTTTATTGTATTGAACAGATTCTGTTAAGTCGTAAATAATAATGAACTGAATTTAAAAGTAATGTGAGCGTTTTAGTTGCAAGTCTATGCATAATAATTTTTCTCTGAGATGTTCGTCATCTGAATGATTCCTCAATACAAACATGGAGTTTGTGCGTCAACCGATTTGGTCATTTTCCACATCAAGATGTTCTGTGTTGTTATGATATTTCCTGATCTCGATCTCGTGACCAGAGCAGAGCTTCACTTGAAAACGTCCGGGCAGGTATTTTCAGGACAAATCGGAAACATTAGAATATTTCATCAGTTTCGACTTACCTTGTGTTTGGACAGCTGAAATATTGATCCAGTATGTCGATATGCGATTTGAGGTGCAGAGGATGTTTTTCAATATTTATTTATTTTATGGCTTTCACTCCACTAGAGTTACACAAGGTTAATGTTACAGCCGTGCGTGGGAGTGTGAATGTGTTTGTGTGTGTATGTATGTGTACGCACGTGTTTGTGCGTGCATGTGCACATGCGCATGTTTTGCTGCAGGGTGCAAAGCTGCTCCAAATGTCCATCTGCCGAATTCACAATCCACCTGAGCCCACTCACACATGCACATGTGCCCCCCCATCCCCCCAACCCCCCAACACACACACACACACACACACACACACACACACAGCCCACCGCAGAAGCTCAAACGCTGGGTGCGTACCTGCACAGCTAAGCTAAGCGTTCGCCTTGTTTCAGACCTAAATTCATTCTTACAACCATTTGCATAAAAACATCCCACCTTTTCTCAAGCTGTCACCTTGATGTAGCTGCAACACGCAGTGTGATATCAACATAACAAGTTTTCTGACACGCTTCCAGAAATGCACATATACATATTTCACAACAGGTGTTAAGAGAAGTACGGGGGAAAGAGAAGAATGCGGCGGAGGAGCCCAGGATACACACAAGCATACATACACACAGCCATCCGCACACTGTGTCCCCCGCTTGTACGTTTACGTACACACACAGTTCGTGTTTGCGGATGATTGTTGTTTCAGCTTGTATTTCAGTGTGCGCTTGTGCACTTGGCACGCCGAGCCTAAAAAAAAAAAAAAACCAACCTGCGACTCGCTGTCGCTGGAGCAACTCTGGCAAGATCCCGGAGTCCAATTCATTTACAAGTGCCACATTAAGCACCTGTTTCCTTTTTCTGAGATTCGGTGTATGTTTATCAGTGACACTACTCACGATTCTATCACTGTATTCTCTTAGGTGGGATAAACACACGTGTGTGTGTGTGTGTGTGTGTGTGTGTGTGTGTGTGTGTGTGTGTGTGTGTGTATGAGAGAGAGCTGGAACATCTAAATAAATGCTCATTTGATGGAAGTGTTCCTTTAATTACCCAGCCAACGTCATCTTCATTGTATTCAGATTTGATTCGTCTCCCGACACGTCAATGAATTTCAAACCTCGTGTTTTACTCCTTTTGTTTTTTTTTTTGATTATTAGAAGTGTGATCGATGGTGCACGTTGATTCACTGATTACGAGGGGACACTTTGGTTTGCGTTATTAAGTTAGTTAATTGCTTATTCGTAAAAATGTTTAAGATATGATTATTTAAAAGGAGCCGTTTGGACTCCATTGCTCTGCACACTTGCAGTTTTGTTCGCGGCAGATATTTTCATGCGTAAAAATGCAGGTGTTCCCAATAAAATTAACGATCGCAATGTTCTGTTTGAGTATCTCAGGATATTGAGGCACCACGCACAAAACCAGCAACTGAAACCAAACCAGATTAATGACACATTGTTTTTTGTTTTTTGTTTTTTTCCCCGTGGTGGGCTGTTGGTTGTTTGGATGATTTTTGAAACGATTAAATTGTCAATAATCTTTGTCATTCAACTCAATATCGATATTAAATGTCCAGTTAATTGATTTCAAAGTAGACTCATGACATTTTTATTGAATTCCTTTAAGCTTAGTTAGCTTAAATTTAAACAGCCATGCAGATATCACAAGATGTCACTTTTGAACTCTGGCATATCGTTATATTACATGTATGTTAAGTAAATGAGTTGGTTGGATTTGACGACAACTCCTTGTGTGAAATGTGATCATAACCCCCCCCCCCCCCAAAAAAAAAAAAAAATCTATGTTTAATTGGTCATTGGTCACATGTTATCATAAACTTATTTAAAAAATAACTTTAGCAATACTCTGTTGGTTTATAAAAAAAAAAGAAAAGAAAAGGAGGATGGGGTGGATGAATGGACCAAGACTTACTACAAGACTACAAATGATTCTACTATATATTTAGAAGTGAGTTAAATCAAACCCGAAGGTTTCAACAGCATTATTTCCTAAACCCAGCCAAACTCTGGACTTTGCTGAAAGTGAGTTGTTTGTTAGAGAATGACATGTTTGGAATTAATCGACGGCACTTCAGAGCTTGAGTGTGTATCACAGATTTATAGGATCCAGGTCAACGCTCTTGCTTGTGTGTGACATGTAAATAAAAGCTCTTGATTTGCTCAGAACTGGCTTGAATCAAGAAAAGCGCATTTCATTCAGTGCACAAGTCTCCCTGCTTTGTAACATATACCCAGTGACTGGTAAATTACCTGCCTCAACCTTGCAGACGGAGTTTCACTAAAGAGGCCCTGGTCGGTGTGTGCGTGCGCACGTGCACGTGCACCTCGGAGAATGCTCTCCGGCGGCTTTCGGGGGAGCTGTTTTGAATTACCGTGTGATTCATTCAAATCGAAACAAATTCCGCCTGGTGTTGTCCGACGCCTTTGACTCCCACACTGGAAATATAGACCTTATTTGAGGAGAGAGAGTGAGGGGACGCTTTCCATCCCGTTTCTATTAGGCTGCTATTTTTGGTGCCACAGGATACCCGGTGACTGTGTAGAGCCCTGTCAGTGACGAATGTGTTTGTGTGAGAAGCAGGGGTGGGGTTCCTTCCCACAGGAAGATATGTACGCGTGTGTGTCTGAGATGGATGGAATTGGGGAGGAGGAGGGAGGGTGGTGCTGGATATTTGGTGTTTTTCTGTCTTTCTGCCTGCGTGCGTGCGTATGTGTGTGTGTGTGTGTGTGCGTGTGAGTGAGAGACAGACAGTGTGTGTGTGCGTACAGTGGCGGGGGTTTTCTCTCGCTCTCTCCCCCTCCCCTGCGGTGTTCCGAGTGTGTATGCCCATTAGCTTGCCCGAGTGTGTGTATACTTCTGAATGTGGATGTTTTGTGTGTGTCTGACTGCTGCCATGCTTCGGTGCCTACGCTGAGATGCAGCAGCAGTGTGCCATGCTGGGGGTACCTGTGTGTGTGTGTACGTGTGTGTGTGTGTGTGTGTGTGTGTGTGTGTGTGTGTGTGTGTGTGTGTGTGTGCGCGCGCGCCTTGCTGTCATCCCGGGGTAAAGCCTCAGGACATATGGGGTCATGTGACAGACAGCCCTATCTATCTATCTGCAGACTGCATCATTGGTATTCTGGGTAGAGGCTGGCAGTGGAGCCGTGGGTGGGGGTTGGTGGAGCTGCTGCTGCTGCTGCTGCTGCTGGTTTTGGGGGCTTGTGGGGTGCAGACACAGCGTGTGAGCAGAAAGACTCACAGATAGGAACAGAAAGGGAAGGATTTTGGGGAAGAGAAAGGAGGGAAACGACGGAGAACAATAGAGCTCATCAGTGCATTGAGACCTGGGTGCAATCAGACACACATCCACACACACAAATTAGTTTGTGTGTGTGTGTGTGTGTGTGTGTGTGTGTGTGTGTGTGTGTGTGTGTGTGTGTCTGTGCATGTACACCGATCATCTCTAAGCATGCCTGCACATGCACACAAAGTGCCAACCTGTCATTGGTAATGCTAAACGCAATCACGCGCCGGCATACACCCTGTCTACACGCGCTGCCGTGTCCTTATCAATTCACAGGGGAACTCTGATATGAGTAACGAGAAGGACAACACCACCGCCGTCTCAGACGACGGAAAATGCCATCGGCGGCAACACAAAGGGAGATATTTCATTAGTTGGGGCAAAGCTCTCCAACATAGTGTCGGTTTATAGCGTAGCTTTGGGTTAAACTCCTTTCTAATGCGATCAAAGACCTTCAGAGGCTCTTCGCCATTTGTTTCGCCGCATGAATCCCGCGAGCCACCTCTTCCCATTGATCTCCTCGTCTGCCTGCCGCGGAAAGATCATATATGCTTTCTCTGTAAATAAGCGTTGGGTCTCCGTCGACAGACGGCCACATGCAGGGGCGGGTGTCAGTTCGCTCACCAAAGGCTCGGGATCTAATGTCATTCGCCAGCAAAGCATTCAGACCTGCTTATATTGAAATTTCCGAGGACATTTGGAGCATTTGAGTGATGACTGAGGAGACGGTGCTATTGATCAGTCTGGTCAGTTATTTGAGTTATGGACGGGAGTTCAGTCCATTTTTAATATTCGACATACGCGAGATGCACGGGGACGAGCTGGCCTCATTATGAAACGGTTTATTTAGATTGATCGCAGAAGAATTCCTGCGCTTGTACTTTGGACTCGGCATGGAGCGGATCAGACTGCTGCCCACGGACAGCGCAGAGCCGCTCCAGTCTTCTGACGGGAGCCTTCGCAAGTGGGTGTGGGGTTTGGATCATCCGATCCGAGTGGAAGCCCAAAAACGACATGTATGTTGGCCGATAAACAAGAAGTGACAGAAAGACAGAAATGCCAGGCAAGTGTTTGTGGTAGTTGGCCGCGGCGCTGCTATGTACGCTTTCAGTGAGGGAGGATTCTCCAACAGTAAAACATCCCGTCCATTGGTTACAGCTGTCGTCAGAGCAAAACCAAATACTCCAGCTTTCAAAGCAGTCATGAGAGAAAAAAAAAAAAAAAAAAAAAAAAAAACACCCTCCATCGAGGGGTGATATGTAGAAAATAAATATGTAAAAGTTTGTCCATATCCTCTTTATTAGCAATTTGTGACACAATAAAAAGCTGCTTACTGCAGTGTGTTTACGCTCCTCAAGTTCAGTAATATCCAGCAGCAGACGTTTCCAGGCCTGAACCGTCCTGTTAAGGCCGCGATCGCTGCAGAATTCATCGGCCTCGCAGGAGTGTGTGCAGAGCAACGCGTGCAGTTAACAAATTCTGATAATTACTGATGAACTCAAGCTCAGATTTACTCAGACAGGTCACATTAAAATAAATTTACCCATTAAACCAATCATGTTTTTCATTTACAATGAGTAGTAAAATCACCCCATTGTTTAAAAAACTTAAATAAATATCTTTTAAAAGAGCTAAATCTTCTGAATGGAAAAAAAAGAGCTTAAAAAAAATAAAGCTGGTTAAAGTTACAAGAAAGAAACGAAAACAAGAAACAGCTAAAAATTCTTAAGTGGATTTATGTAACTCCATAACAGCAAAATGGCACACACTTATGGTATCGTACCAGAACTATATATTTGACCATCTTAGAAAAAATGATCCTCGTTTTAAAGGTCAAACACGTTTTTTTTTGGCTCCAAACTGTATTTTTGGGAATCGTCTCTTTTTGTCTTTAAGATTCTCATCCTCTGGCTCTACAGTCTCAGTCTGGACCATTTCAGCTGAGCAATAAATAACAGATGACAGTCCTGCATTTTAGCTACCTTAAGGAATTAGTGTTGCTTATTTTTGGCCTGAAATTCTGAAGTTATGTATTTATTGGGGGAAAAAATGGGAGAGAAAAGAGTAAATTTCTTGTATCTAGTTTGACACGTTACATTTAATAAAAGCATCATTTTGGCCACTGATGGCTAATTTAATTAAAGCTCGTGATTCACAAACATGTGAAACTCGTCCTCACTTCAGACGGTCTCCAACCTGGAGGTTTTTTTGTCTTCTTCATTCCTCAACTGCTCACAATAGCTATGGCAGATAAATGTGACCTTTTGACCCCAGTAGGTGTTCACACTGCTTCCACTTGCCTTGGTTTTCCGCGTTTCGGAATGGAAGTAATCCGCCTCCTTCAGGTCGTCACTCTGAGTTTATTTTTCAAGATGGCAGTGTGAAGTGTTTTTGATGCATTAAGTAATATATATATATATATATATATATATATATATATATATATATGTATTTTGACCACTTCAGTCAAATTCAGTCATTGTCTCCTTTTTCTCAGTATTACAAAGACTTTCTCCAGCATTATTCAACCTGCAAACCTGCCATTGAGAACAGTCAGTTGACACAAACTGCAGGTTCTTTCTGGTCTCAATGTATGAGACTTATAAAACACACAACGTGGTGATTTTACTGGTCAAAACAACTTTTGAGTTGGCTGCCAAATACAAGACATAGCCTATATATAAAAATGCTAGGTGTTTATGATCTTAGTAATGCAGCTCTTACAGTTCAGGAAGTCTGTAATATCGACTATCATTTTCAGTAAGTTGCTTGACATTAAAGTTGCTTGACATTCATAATCACCGCTTTCTTTTAAACTTGCGACTGCTATTTGTTATCAGATTTTTTTGGGATTCTTATTGCTTTTTTTTTCCATTCTGTAAACTGTTGAGAACATGTTTTCTTTTGTCTGTCACTGAAGTGTCTCTGGGTTGAAATATTTAAAACAACTTGCAGGAATCTCAGTACGTGTCTTCATATCCTCTGCTTCGGCCTGTAGAGACTTACAGTACATGAGATTTATACAATGTTTTTTGGGGAATCTCTTGTAATCCAGGGTAGACTGTGCAGTAGAGTTGCGATGGAGAGTTATATGTGGATGGGCTACATTCCCATTATTTGAATTTGTTACCTTAAAAATACCAGTAATCTGATTACTTCTTGTTTTCATGAACATACAGACAGTTGATTTTCCCTAACAGAGAAGAAAAGGGAGAGTATAAGAACATCTGTAGGAGCAACGTGGCAGTTTTTGAGAACATCTATTGCATAGTGCTCAGGGGTCAAACATAAGGCTTGTGTGTCAAAACAGGCCCAGTTGAGGCTCTAATCCGGCCCACCATAAGACCGAGTAAATTTTCAAAATTTCAAAGAAAACTGATTTTTTTTCAAACAAAATTTTTGAAGCATAGTGAACACAACACAACACTGAGACCCAAACTGAGAAACTAGTGATGCTGCTGCCAAAGATAGAGAACTAGCATTATCCTCAAAGCCATGCTGTCAGGGAGGGTTTGTAAAAACATGCATAATGCAACAGCGGCAGGAGGAAGCTAACTTTAGTGTTGGCACTCAAAGATGACTGCTTATTGTCCACAAGTTATATTCAGTTTTCTCCAACCGCCACCAAGTTCTGGATCCATCTAATAATCAGTTTAATACATCCCGAATTCATTAGTTTAATAATTCAAACTTATAAGAGATGAGGGACGTCCGTGTTTGTGTCTTTTGTCCTGCAGCTTGAACTCAAACCTGAAAAAGTGGGGGGTGGGGCCTCCATTTAGGGGGAGCAAACTGACTTCACCCCTCAGTCACTGGCTGTCCTGACGTCAAACAGCCAGCATTAGTTCTAGTGGTGTGTTCCGCAGCCCAGAGTTGGACCGTCCATCGTGTCCACGCTCGCCTCTCGTTGTTCAGCTGTGGGACAGAAAGTCTGTGAACACAGTTTTGAGTCGATTTCGAGTGAAACTCGCGGTTCCTCCCCTGCGTTGTGTGTACCGGCGGCCGTGAATGGTGTCATTTTCTATAGGCAGGGGTGGCTTCGGCGCCGTGTTTTTTTTTTTTTTCTCTCTTTTTCTCCCCGTGGCTATTTCAAGTCTTGGCTGTCTCACTCCTCGACCTTGGTGTTCTATAGCTGCTGGGGATGAGAGATGGTGTTAACACTTCTAAAGGCGTAAATCACCTCTCCCTCTCCCTCCGACAAGCCTCCCCTCCTCCTCCTCTTCCTCCTTAACCCCCCCCACTCTCTCTCTCTCTCTCTCTCTCTCTCTCTCTCTCTCTCTCCCTCTCTCATGTTGTTCTCTTCCCTTGCTATCTGTACTGAGAGGTGATTGGAGTCTTCCCGGTCTGATAATGGGCCGCACATACACACTCTTCCTTGTCTCTCTCTCTCTCTCTCTCTCTCACACACACACACACACACACACACACACACTCACACACACCCTTTTACAGCCACAGAGCAAAGAGTGAGAGAGCAAGAAGGAGACTCATCAAGTAATTAAGGCCCTGGCTCTCCCTTGGAAATTAAAGGAATGGCCCTTTGCTCTCCCTCTCTCTCTCCCTCTCTCGCTCTCCTTCCTCCTCCTGCTGGGCTGATTGCTGTCTGGCTTCTTTCCTCACCTGAGTATTTCTCTCGCTCTCCCAGGCAGCCGGCCCATCGTGCATTGTGCTGGTGATTACCCCGCTGTGGGTAATTGCGGCGGCTGCTCGCCCGATGTTATTTCCCCCACTCTCTGCCCTTACCGTGGGAGGCGCCTCCCATGAGAACGAGGGATCAGGTGGGGTTGCTGAAGGGGCGACCGCACTTTTTAGCAGCACATGTGCTACTGTTGAGAGGGGCACGCTCGGATATTGGCCTGCGATTGTCTGCGTTTTGCATACTTTCCTCTCTTCCTTTTCGCCGTATCCCTCTCTGATTTGGTGCCGGCCGCCGGCTGTCGGGTGTTTATGTTTGCGAGCGCGGCGAAGCCCGGCAGGTCAGGCGCGCGGTCAGTTCCATCTCTGGCGTCCTTGAAGAGAAAAGTGGGTCAGAAAAGCGCTTTTACCTCGGCTCACTCTTCCTCTTTGATAGGAGCAGGAAAGTCATAAAGAGCCAGTCCACTTCACGAGCTGACAGCTTCTCTCACCCTTGAACCTCGGTGTCTCAGACAACACCGCCGTGGCCACAGATATTTTTCTGGGAGAGTTTCAGACCTGCAGATGGACATTTTTTTTTTTTTCCCTGTTGTAAGAGGAGACGGGCCGGCAGTTAAAATGTGATCCGTGTTGATTTAATGCAGGTGACGGTGTGGTCAGGTCTGTGTTTGAGCCGGCTCCGGCTCGCAGCCCTCAATGAGATTAGTGGGTATGAAGCAGAGCGGGACGGAGGGGAAGACAGCAGACAGGGTGACTGAACGTGTCGACGCCAGTTCAGTGCATTAGCTGCATTTTCATAATTGTTTCTTAGATTAAAACCCCCCAAAAGACAATTACAAAACCTAATCACTGAATCTTTTATCAAGTTTATAGTTCATCTTGTCTAAAATGCACCAAATAAATATCTCTGCTGATGTGATTGAGTCAGAGGCTGGATTAATGGATTGTTGCAGAGATGCCATCCATCTTCATGCTTTAGAGATGACCAGTGTTATTTTTTTTTGCTGGAGAAATGTTTTAAAATAATCAAGTGTCTCTTCACTCATAGTGATGGTTCTCCACTTCCATCACATTTCGTTTGGAGTCATTTAATGTGGCTTTGGTGTAAACTGAGGACTTCCAGGAAGTTTTCATGTTTTGATATACGTCAATAAGTTCTGTTTAATTCAGTTTTTCAAGAAGCAGTCAAGCAAGTTTAATGTACAGTTTGATCTTTTTCTCAAACTTTCAGCAGTTCAAACCAATCTAAAGAGAATATCAGTCAATGTGGTTTAAATACGTGTTATGTTGCTTTTCTACATATTTTATTGGTTTTTGTCGCTGCTTGTTTGTTTCTATCATTGTCGATTACAATTGTTCACCTTCTTGTCTCTGCGACCCAAATGGGAGGGAAAAATGATCCCAGTCGTGTTTCAAAGCTACATTTAAAACATTTTCTTGACGGCAAAACAGAGCTGAGAATCTGCCCTTTGCTGCTGCTTTCATATGTCTGTGAGAGGGACTTTGTTGTAACGTCGAGGCAAATCAAAGATTGGAGAGTCTCTTCTGGTGGGATGAATCAAGTGTTTCATAAACACATACATGGTTTGATTGACTTAGCCCAGGCTGAAGTAGATTTCTTTATTTGAAACATTAAAGTGGAAAAAAACAACTGCGTTTAATGTCTGTCAGCGGGATGTCAAGGTTAAATACTGTTTATCTGTAACACGATGAATTCAATCTGAGAACATATGTCAGTTCATCTTTCAATACTGATAATTTATTTTTTGAAAAAGAGAAAAAAAGATGTTTGAAAAAAAAAATCGTAGGGCATCATTTTCACTTCTGAATCCCTGTTAAGAGACAATGAAGCCAAAAATGCCACCACAAAATACTGGTGAAACCGAACCGCTTCCTCTCTGCGTCCGTCTGTCTCTCTACCTGGGAAAGGATTTGTTGGCCCAAACAGAAATCCTGTATTATTAAAGTGGTGCGGATGCAGGGTCATGGGATTTCTCCTCTGGCTTCCTGCTGTATCACTGTTTTGACAGTGCGGTCAGTGTAATGCCTCACCGGGATTTACAGGGTTTTGCTGGTTTAGTTTAGGGATGTAGCGGATCAGCTCTTTCTTTTTTATAGGTTGAATCTTTTGAATTACTAACCTTCATGCTGTCGGTGCTCTGACAAGGCTCCCGTGTTGACACTCCGAGTGGCCTGCGCCCCTAAAATAACCCCCCCCACCCCTAAAACAGCAGCAGATCTGTAGTGTTGGACAAATGAAGAGCAGCGTATTAGGAGATGTTGGGGTTCAAAGGGGTGTTTTTAAGTTTGAAATAAGTTTGCTATTGATGTCTGTCTTGACACAGTACAGTATACAATACTGAGCTGCAGTATGATAGAATCAAAGACAAATGTTTGATCGAAAATCTTACCTGCTTCAGAAAAGAAACAATTTCTTCTTTACTACTCTTTTTTGTGCTGTTGTTACTTAGGAAGTTCTCAATGAGAAGGGGGGAAAAAAAATCACAAAACAGATCCTCAGTCGGTTTTTTTATCAATGCATTGCTTTCATTTCATTCATTAAATCTACCCGTTTAAAAAGTATAATTTAAGCAAGACCAGTTGTTCTAAATATGTTTTATATATATGGCATGCTGTTGTATTGGATTATTCACTTTCACATAAATCAGAACTATTAAGATCCTGTAAGGTCAATTTTGTGCACGTCAGTTTTTTTTTGTTTTTTGTTTTTTACATTTTTGTCTTTAATTAAATTTACAAAAAAATTAAAAGAAAGAAAATCTGTATAAACAGTGATGAAATTTGTAAAGAACCTTAATCTATTTATATGAAGGAGCAGGTTGTCTACCGATGTGTTTTTATGGTGAGTGAATGAGTAAGTGAAAAACAAAGAGCTTTGAAACAGTAGAGGAGTTGACCCTTGGTTTTGTAATCCAGCACAAAGCACTTGCCTGTTTCCCAAGGATTTGTTTCAGATAGTTCTCATGTAATCGTCCTTCATGAAGAAAATATCTATATCACGACTGTCTCAAAATGAAACACTGCTAACTTTTTCCCCAACAATTCACCAGTGGTTTTGAAAGATACTGTCACTGGTAATTAATACTGAAAGCTGTAACAGTAAACATAGGCTACCAACCTGGATAATGACTAATACGGTGTGTTTACTGAGTTTACTGTGTTGTGACCCCGAATGTCACGTCAGTCTGGAAGCATCAAACACACACACACACACACACACACACACACACACACACACACAGCCACACTCCGGCTTCTCCCGTTTCATGTGCTGCATGAGGACATTCATGCTGGAGGAATCAGAGCTGCTTCCTCACCTCCTCTGTGCGTCTCCGAGAGGCGATGAACAGGCTCTGAAAAGAACAGAGAGGGAGAGGGAGAGAGCAACAGAGAGCCAGAGATTTCATCTCCTCTCTGCCTGTATACATATCTGCTAGAATGTAGGTCAGGCAGCCCCAGTCACTCTCAGAGCCTGGAAGAAGGAGATTGCTCTGTGTGTGCGTGTGTGTGCATGCGAGTGTGTATGTGTGTGCATACACATGAATAAAGCATGTTTCCCTCTCGTAACATGTGCTTATTTGTGTGTGTGGCCCCTTGTCCTCATATGCCGTATGTGTATTTCTTTATGTGATGGGTTTGATTCCTTTTACTGTCCTGTTTGTGTGCCTTTCTGACTGTTCGTGTGTATTTGTACATCTCAGCCTGCCTTCTTCACTGCAGTGTACATATCCATACAATAGGGTTTCATCACTATTTGTGTGTATGTGTGTGTGTGTGTGTGTATTTTCTTGGGCTGTTTGCAGTGTGTACCCTGGCTTTGATAGATATAGGGTCCTAGTAAAGGCTAGGCACAGTCCTGTATTGCTTCTCTGTGGAATAGACTGAGGAAAATCTTGCACGCATGCACACTCACATACACACACACACACACACACACACACACACACACACACACACACACACACACACACACACACACACACACACACACGTGCGTGTGTGCACCGCACAGATAAATGTAGGATCTTTTTGGCAACCATCTAACTCATTTCTTTTGCAAACAAAGCTGAAGAACACACGTGTGTCTGTACTAATTAGTTGTTTCGATATCATCTTTAAAATCGTTATTAAACAGAATCTGAAGTTTGTCTTTTAAAGTGACTCTTTGTCTTGAAAAGACCTACAGTACAAGTGTGAAGACCAAAAACATTAAAATACTCGAGTCATAGTTAAAATTACTTTGTGACTAAATAAACCTTAGAGGGCATTTTTTGCTTGGTTTGCATTTCTTGAAAAGGATTTAAATCCATCAGAGTACTCATGATGACAGTGTTGTTCATCATGTTGTTTTGCAGACTGACACACCAAACTATTTCTATTATCGCTTTAAGCCTTAAAGTTGTGAAATGCATAGTTTATGACCCCATTTCCAAGATACAATTGTTGATCAATAGCTGACTTTTCTTCATTGATCCTATGTTTGGCTTCCAGCTTAGTCTCGCTTCTGGTAGTTTTTGATTTTTGTGCTTATCATGAATTGTCTCGTAGTTTTGGTTCAACATGCACTTCACATTCTGTAAGCCGTGATAGAACAGACGTTAAGGGGTTAACAGTTGTGCCAAGTAGTGTCAAATTTGTCCAAAACACGAAAAAAGTTTACATTTTTCCAACTGTATGCATCCCCGATAGGCCTGAACGAAGCGAAGGATAAAACTCTAATGATGGATTTACAGCAAATATCCAAAAGACAAAACTATAAAGAGCTTTAAAAAACCCCACAAGCTTTAATTCATGTTTTTCTACTTTCTTAAAGTTTGACTTGATCATTTCAAAGTCTTACATCTGAGGAAAAGAGTTTTAACCTAAAACTTTAGATTTGATAGAAATTTACAACAAAAAAAAGGGGCAAGTTCAATCTGCAGAAAAGTCAAACAAATTTATGAGGAACTGTTGGAAAAACATATATTTTATGATTGTAATGTGTGTGTGTGTGTGTGTGTGTGTGTGTGTGTGTGTGTGTGTGTGTGTGTGTGTGTGTGTGTGTGTGTGTGTGTGTGTGTGTGAAGGCCACCTCCTCCATTGCCTCTGTGCTGTGTGTCGCTGTCCTTGGTGCTGAAATGTGCAGACTTGACGCTGCATGACTGGAATACCGTAAACATACAAAACCCATACCAGCCGCGTTTCACTTCATGCTGTGGAATCTTTTCTTTTCTTTTGTCTTACTGCACTCCTGCCTTTTGTGCTTTTTCCTTTTGTCTTTCTCTCACTTTTTCTTGTTTTTCTCACCTCCCCCCACTTTTTTTTCTCGAACTCGCACACACTTGTATGATGGGAATGTGGGCTGTGTCCTGATGAAGAGTCAGAGAGCTGTGATTTGTCATCAGCCTCCACATGAAGACCTTCATCAGAGGACAGACCCATCACTTACACTCTGATTATAAAGACCAAGGGGCCAGGGATGAGCGTCTGTGCATTTTTATGCGTGTTCAGGGGATGCTTGTACTTTATGGAGCAGAAGCAAGTGAAATTACGTCCAGAGTCCACCAGAACCCGCTCACTGAAGTGTCTCAGAATTTCAGGACAGCCCAGTAATCTGCGAAAAAAGCTGGCATCGATTGTATTCTGCAAAACACAAGCGTGTTTCTGGAAGAAAAGTGTGTTCCATGTTACATTGTACATACAGGTATTGTCTAGGAGGTTTTCTTTTTGTTCCGTGGTTTAGAGGAGAGAAGATGCTGCTTCAAAATCTTACCTGCTTTTAATACTTAATGTCTTTGAGTGCATCTATGAGCAGCTTTCAATGGCGTTGTTATTACAGGTATCAGGAATAATTAGAAGTGGGATGCAAGTGTGGAATGTTTCAAAATCAAACCATGCAACGGTCTCTCAAAATGAAACAACAAATTATACAGCTGCATATAATCAATGTGTTTTGTTGAGCTGATGCTTTTCAAGAAAACAAAATTTAAAATACAGATATACTGTGTAGCTACAGAATTACATGAATGTTTGTAATGTGGGTATAGCATGATCATGTTTGTGTGTAGAGAAAGACAAAATATTGACAAATAAATGTTATTTCTTCACTCATAAAACTTAAACCGAAAGGTTTTAAATACTTTTTTTGACAATATAAGTAATGATTTTACTTGTATGGTCATCTTTTAAAGTTATTTTGCTGTAAATTGAAATGTTGACAGGTTTTATTAAAAAAAGATGCATCTGATCTTATCTAGACCTTGCCTTGTTAGTGGTCAGATATACTGTACTTTAGTTCAGCCCAATTTCATCTTGGGTGGGCCAGACCTATAAAGTAGTGCCATAATAACCTTTAAATTTAAACTGTCACCTGTTTCTCTTTGCTGTAGCGCAAACTATGCATAGTGAAAATGCCTATATTTTTAACAAAGACACACAAACACAACGGAAAATGACTACAGTCTCAACATAAAGCCAATTTTGGTTACACCTTCTGGTTCGAAATGCAGTGAAATATCCAAGAAAAACCTAAAGCTGTTGCAATATGCACATTTATAGTTTAATTAGAAAATTTCACAATTTAGCAGAATAGATTGGAGTCTCTTGTGAGCCTGTTTTGGCCCGTAAGCCTTATATTTGACACCCCTGCTCTAGCTCCACATGATTGTAATTTTCTACATTGTTCATTTTCTAATTATTACGACCACTAGAGGGCACCATTTTGCTTCTACCAGTGGGAGCAATAACAACAGCAACATGGGCTCCATTTCCGTATTGTAAGTTAGTTTGTTTTCTATACACCACACAGCAGCTACTCATGACCAAACGCACTTTGATTTAATTTTATTGCAATATATTTTGAATGAGAATGCTTCAGGGGGTGCTCCGGTGGCTGTAATCAAGAAGCTAGGCCTTCGACGCAATTCTCATCAAAGCAAAGACAGCAGGGCCGTAGTCATAAAACAAAAATACAGTTTGAGTGCCCCATTGTTTCACATTAGGGTTCCCCGTTATTAGCCATTTTCAAAGTTGTTTGCCGTATCCGCTCACGGCCCACTCGCACTGTTTCTGTGGTTATTGCCTTCACTACAAAGGCAGGATGCAAAAAAAAAAAAAAGTAGAGTTGTGTATGTTTGTGTGATGAAGGGTTGGGAAAGACCTCCTGCTGGTTCAAAGTAAAGTCCGCTTATGCACGTAAGCACTACGGCTCCCTTTACATAACACACAACAGGCACACGCAGGACCGACTGTACGCCTGTGGTGGTGTTTGTCCTGCGGGACCAGCTACTGTTTTGATTTAAGCTGCTTTGAGATAGGTAGGCAATGACTGTTCCGTGTGTGTGTGTGTGTGTGTGTGTGTGTGTGTGTGTGTGTTACGGGCCGTCTGGTGGGCTCCCTATGGGGGCCTTCACTCTTTGTGATGGTCCCTATACACCATCGACACCTCATCTGTTCTCCTCCATACATTCTCTCAATTAGCAGCGGCGGATGGGAAGAAACGGCGACAGGCAGCGTGTCAGCGTTTGAGCGCACATGTTCACTCACACCTCCGTCTCCTCTCTATTTATCCTCTCCTGGATCCCTTTTTCCTTCTCTCTCTTTTTTTTTTTTTTGTGACAGAGCAGGACGTCGGCCCCTTTCCTCTCCCCGCTCCCACCGCCCTCCCCTCTCCTCCGCTCCCTCCAGCTCAGCGAAGGATGGAGAGCCGAGGAGAGAAATCATGGAGGCAGGCACGGATCATTAGCTATATTTGTCCCCACTTCCTGCAGCAGATGATAGATCTAGCTAATTACCCCATGTTGCCTAGCCTATCGCACACGCCAAGCGCCCGTCGTTACGGCGGAAATCAGTGTTCGCTTTGGTGTGCGCCGCATAGCTGATGCTATATGACTATTCATGAGCCCCGAGTCAGAGGAGAGAGGAGGAAATTTCAGATCGCGTTGTGGCCGTGCGCGTGTGAATGTGATTGTTCTGGAAATGATTTTAATGATGCATGTTCTCCCCTCTCTCCTTGCTCCTTCCCTTTCTCCCTCTGTGTAGAAAATGAGTTTGGAGGAGACGTGGTGAGCTGTTCCTCTCCAGCTGAACGTCAGTAGGTCACGGTGGAAAGCGGAGGAGTGGACCAAAGAGCTGAACCAAGCCCAAAACACTTCAGGTAGAGATCACGGTCTGCTCAAAGGCCTTCCAGCCACTTCTCTCTGGTTCTGAAGCTGATCTGCATCGTACGTCGGCACTATGTCTACCAGTCCATTAGCACATTTAATGCTGCAGGAAGTCAGTGTTAAACAAGATATCAAAAAATCCTTTAAATCCCGGCATAATAAATGTGTATAGAAGATATTTCTATTACCTTAATACATAGACGCACTCATTGGTAGGCTATGTTCAGAAGTTTTAGTGGTGTTATTGAGAGTTTTCTGAAAAGGAGAACACGTCATCAGTTAAACAGAATGACCGATAAACACAAAAAAGGACTTCAAGGTCCTCAGGTACTGAAGAATAAATACATTAATGCAGCCTCAGATCTTCATTCATACTTTTTTTTTCCAGTTTAACCCTTCAGACGCCAGTCACTATTGTCGATAACTTAAGTTTTCTTTTGTTTCTTCTAAACTTATTTTATTAAGTCGATGACAGTCTTAACACACATTCATGTAGCGTCACAACACTTCTTTTGAAAACATTTGTATATAAACGTGCGTTCACTGTGTGTTTGGACAATCTTTAACGGAAATATACTGAGCAAATTTTCTAATTCAGGTAACTTTTAATGTCGAAAGTGTGATTTTCACTCAGTTTATCCACACTGATTTAATTTCTGTCATCCTTTAATTTCTCTGGAGTAGAAATTGTGGGATTAAGGAGAGTTCTCGCGTCCTAAATCTGCCGGTGGCTTTCCTGTGTTGATGCAGAGAGTGAATGGTTTCTGGAAGTCCAAGCAGGAAGCTGGATTGGCTTCAGGGATGTTGATGAGACTGGTTAAAGTGGCTTCAAGCGCTCAGAGAAGGAACAAAGGTAGACGACAGGTGATCCTGTTCAGGAAGGCATCTTGGGTCTAGAGCTGTCTTGTGCAGTTTGCTTTATTCATTGAGTTCACAGTTTTGTGGTGATTTCAGCTGTCAGTTGATTTTAGTGAAATCAGTTTTAAACACAAGTTTTAGAGGTAATTTTGTGGACAGCTTCAGAATTTTTGCCGTTTCACAAATGCGTGAAACTGATCGCGGTCTAATGGCTTTAACTGAGGACAGACATTCTGCCTCCAAGACATCAGATCATGGAGCTGAAACTGGTCAGTCAGATGCTGCACGTTCTTTAAATTGTACTCAGTAACGGCAGTTCAGAGTACATCTACCAATAGAAAAACTGCTGCTGTTCAATAACGAGAAGGCGTGTCTGCACACATTTGGCCGCTTTGTGACTTTTTAGCAAATCAGAGGTTGAAGAGGAGATCTGTAGGACATCTTTAAGCCACCTGTGGGGACTGTAGGGATGAAAAGCTTAAGAATGACTGCAGACACATTTTCATCATGCCTATTCTGCACCACAACAAAACAAAACCATGAAGTTGTAATTTAAAGGTTATTCTGGCTTGTGACCCGTGAACTAAAATGTGTTTGACACCTCCGTGCTACAATTTCCTCAAGAAAATCTGACCAGAAACGAATGCTCACCCGGTCTTTTTACACCTTTACTATCCAGCTTTTTTTTAATCATTTGTAAGCATTTTTGGCAGGATGGTAATACTTTGTATTTCAAGATGTTTCCTGATCAAGCATTGAGACTTTTTGAGAATTTCATGGTTGTAAAAACCAAAGTTCAACCATGAAGACACCACATTCAATGGATTTCTAACAGCAATTCCATTTCCTTCCTTCTCTCTACTCGTATTCGGTTTTCCAATTTTTTTTTTTTTTTTTTTTTTTTTTTTTCTATCTCAGCAAGAAAAGAATCGCGATTTGATGAATTGTAACGAAATCCTTTTACATCTGTGTTTCGGGACTTTTACAGTGAGGGCTCTCTGTCAGCGGCGGGAGCGGCTGATAAATGCTGGTATTGTATTCAGATCACAGCTCTCCTCACTCGGGTCGCTGGGAGTCCCGTACAGCGGCTGTCACCCGCCGCAGCCTTTCTCCATACCAGTTAGGAAAATCGCTCCCCAGATCCAGAGTGTGCCTCCGTGTCTGTCCGTCTCTATCACTCCCGCTCTCCTCCTCGCTCTCCCTCGCTCAGCGCCCACTCAGATGCTATCTCGGCAGCCCTTCACACTAATTCAGATGCACTTAGCATCGGTTTGGCACACATGTTTACTGTCACTAGATGATGCATGGCGTAAATACCTATTTGCAGCGAAATTCGATAATGCCAGCGCAGTTTTGGTGGCTCCCCACTGCCGCACCGCACAGAATACCAATGTGAGAAAGTGATCCTGTGTGTGTGGGGTGTGTGTGTGTGTGTGTGTGTGTGTGTGTGTGTGTGGCAGAGGGTGGGGTTGGGCGCCATATGCCTGAAACGCATTCTCCCAAAACTTCAAGGTGAAAACAAAGGGAAACTGATAACGATGTGAATTGTTGTGACAGATGTCTGAGCACCCCCCATCCTCCACCCACCACCACCAACCAGCAAGACGATAAACACGCACACGCGCGCGCACACACACACACACACACACACACACGCACACACACACTTGCAGTGTCTCAGTGCATATTACTATAATCACTGCACTTCTTATCATATTTCATTCTCAGTAATGCCCCGATTCTCCTCTATCAAACATCCCAAAACAAAGGAAAACCTTGTTTTTTAATGCAATTTGTCTGCGTCTAACGACATTCCCCTGTCCCGAACAACCGCCGAGACTCACTAATAACAGAAAGAGTCTCTTCTAATTTCCCAAAGAGGAGAATTTACATTTCATTTTCATATTGATGCCAGCGCTGTGATCAATACAAACACAGGTGGCACTTGGTGAGCCGCTGTTACTTTAATGTGCTCTGAATAGAAAGTTCTGTGTCACATTTTCTGAGGAGTATATCCTTCCATGCTGTTTTCTTTTTAAACTGGGACGCAGCCTTCACGTCATGCAGACATTTCATTACCGTTTCTAAAGAGGGGATGCAACCTATACAGAATATCACAGAATAGAAGAATTATTAATTGTCCTTATTTATAAAGAAGCCACAAGGCACTGATTAGAAGCCTGCAGCTGGGCGGGCATAGAAAATAATATAAAGACTTCGGAAAAATAGTGACAAACAGAAAGGGGAAGGGTTAGAGGCTTGGTGCTCAGTTATTATGGAGTTATGGAGACCCATCTGTCTATCTATCTATCTATCTATCTATCTGTCTATCTGTCTATCTGTCTATCACATATCACACCAGTTTATATCAGAGCAAACACAATACATCTACAAGCAAGTCAGAGCCACCAACACCCAGATGCTTGTTTCTGGACTGTGGGAGGAAACTGGAATACCCTGGGAACGGTCACACATGGAGGGAACATGCAAACTTCACACCTTACAGCCCCGATACAAGATAATCAGCCGAGCAGATTAAAGCCAGCGGTCGAAACAAGATCGCTTTAAACAGGGTCTGACAGCAAAACCGATGTTATGTAAGCTCAGGCGTGCGCTCATGTTTCCTGGCTCTGTGTTAAATGCATAGAACAAGATTTAAATTCATGGATGCAAATTTGGAAATATGTAAACAACTTGTGTCACATGGATTTTCAAGGCGGCGCGGGGGTGAATCAGAATGTGAAGCGCAACAGGGTTTTTGTGTAATTACCTCCCGGTTCGTGCTCGGTTTGCTGTCGAACGTATCAAATGAACCCGAGCGGAGGTCATGTGTGAAATGAATCTGTGAATTACTGCGACACAAGTTAAGTACCTTGTGAGTGCGCGAGCACTCCCGGTGTCGCAGCCGTGCGGCGAAGCAATCGCTGGAAATGTGAGTCGCCTTTTTGTCACAATTCATGGAAATTGTATAAGTGGAATGTGTAGTTATCACTTCAGTGTGTGTATTGTCAGAGATATTATGTTATATCTGACAGATCACGTAGTTCCGTTGTCGTCCGCCCTTAAATTGACAATAAAGCAGATCTGCATTTTACAAAGTCAGCCTGATATTACTTGTTTGGACCTGATCAGCTCAGCAATGTTTGGGTTTTCATCAAGGAAAAGTAACCGAATCCAAAAACGTTAACTTCAAATGATCAACCAACCAGGTGATTAGAAAGGTAGGTTGAACCAAATTCGGCATTTGAACCGAGAACTCCTCATTGTGTGGCGAAAGAGCTAACCACTGCTCCACCATGCAGACCTGAACCAAATTTAATGGCTTAAATGTTGAGTTTGGCTTTAAATGGTTTGCATGAACATTTTTATAACTTCAGATAACAGCTGTGATAAACAAAGTGATGACGTCTGCGTTTCAAGTTAAACTTTGTTTTATTAACAATTTTGAGTTTTACAAACTTGATTTCTGGCTTGAAATTATTATTAGAAACGTTACCTGAACATTTAGGTGAATGTTTCTTCTCAGGATTAAAACAGAAAGAGTTCATCTAATCAGGGAGTATCGAACACATTTCAGTTCCGGGGTCTCATTATACATCACAATTTCATCTTGAGTGAGCCGAACCTTTAAATCACCTTTAAAATTGTGACTTCTCTGTTTTTTTAGGTGTGGATTGAAAAAGTTCCCCTTTCAAATGTTAAAATTCAGAATAAAATAATGACGTTAAAGATATATCAATATAAAAAGTACTAATCTTTTGCTTTAAAAAAAACCAAAACAAAACATTTTTTTGCCTTCCGTTTCCCTGAAAAACAGATTCATTAATGTATATTTCAGTTCGTGGTTACATCTGCTGCATTTGTCATGACAATGTGCAGCGTCTTCTCCTCCCAGGCTTTCATCACTGCATGCTCGCCTAACGAGGCAACCTAAACTTTGGGAAGCCGGGATCAACGCGATGCTGTGATTATTCATGTGGGCATATAATGCCATTGATCTGGGGTCTAATTGAGACACAGACAGAGAAGGAGTGGGCCTCCTCCTAATCCTCAATAAGCAGGCTAACCTTCATTACAGCCGTGACATTTTCCCAGGGGCTGCTGAGAGAGAGAGAAGGAAAAAAAACAACGAAAAAAAAAAAAAAAACACAGGCAGAACATGAAGGGCTCGGCAACATATGGCGAGTTTCAGAGGCGTGCGCTGCTTCCTGGGTGCAGCCCTCATGAGGAACCGAGAGGAGGGGCGGCGGCGCTGCGCTGCTGTTGTTGTAGCGTCGCTCGGCCTCCAGTACGACCACAACCCTCAGAGACGCACAGCCGTGTTTATATAGTATATATGGAATAAATGGCACAGAAATGTGATTTCTTGTATTCAAGTTGGCGTTTATTTTCTTGCTTTCCACATTAATTACAATCCAACGTCTTCGCTTTCTCAGCCATCTATTAATGCTTCTCAACCACGCCATTGTCAAATAAACCGACAACTTCTTGCATTTCTGAGTTTAATGCAGATGTTTTTGCTGCGGCGGCTCCGTACGCTCCACGTCTCCAGCTGCATATGTTGAACAGCAGCGAGTGGAGGAAGAGGCCGAGCTACATCGGCTCTCACAGTGCGACTGACGGCTGATCTGTGCGTCTCGGCGCCGAAACGTGGCTCAAATGTAGCGAAATCAGCAAAAAAAATATCAGACTTTAATCGGAGATATTAGTGAGTTTCTGTAAATACCAAGAAGGGCGTTACTCGGGTACAGCGCTGGGTCTTTTCTTATCTTCTTTGACAATCAGATCTAAAAAAAAAAAAAAGACATGCAAGACAATTAAAATATTGAACCTGAAGGACTGTTTCAAATTAAAAAAAAAAAAGAAAATACAATACTTACACCATTTTAGCACCTAAATATTTTTGACCCTGCAGAAAATGCAAACGAGGCTTAAAAAAACAGACGACGGAGCGTCTAGCTGATTAAATTAGCTTAACACCAGCAGATCAGTAACGTGATTAGGGATGCTGGTAGACGGAGTTCACCAATTTGAAACAACTGTGCGCAATAAAATCAGGCTGCCATCAATATTGCTGTTATTTTAATATCTGGAGTGAATTATATCATGAAAATGAGCCAAAAAATCTCTAATGTCTTTGTTAGCAAGGTACAGGGCCAGGACCCTGTCATTTCCACTGTCCATGCAAAGATTGTTTCCCGTTGGGATCGATCAGTCTCTGTCCTAACTTTGTTTAAAGGTTCCTGCCGCTATGAAATTATCCCATGAGCCTTTGTGTGGTGATGAGCTGTAGGTGGTGCTTCGGTGTCGACGGCTCCTCGCAGGACAGAAACGGGCTCCCGCTTCCGAGGGCGCAGTCAGCTGCTGCATCGCGGAACAAAGGCGTCGCTATAATGCCTGCTCCCCATTGTTTAGACATGAAAGAGCCACGGCGCGCTGAGAAACTCGAACATATGCAACACGACTTCTGTTCCACTTTGAAGTGGATTCCACATGTTGAGGGGATCCTTGTAAAGATTGTTACAGGGACGCTTTGATAAAAAACAAACAAAAAAAAAAAAACCCAACAATGTTGAGTCCGTTCTCAGAGAAAGGGGGCTAACTCCACTCTGCTCACATGAGTTCTTCTAGAACACACACATACACGCGCACACACACCCAGTCTCTTTCTGCATGAGTGCCTGAAAGCGGAGCGAGGAGACTGGTAACTTCTTGTATTCCCCGTTTCTTTCCAGAGGAATTATGTCTTTTCCGTTGCCACGAACCACAGTTACCTTCCATGTTATTTCTATACAGATGTAGTATTTTCTGTCTCGCGCACACACCCAGACAATACCGTCAGCCTCCCCAAAATCCTCCGAGTCGGTCCCGCCTTGCTGCGCTAATAAGATTTACAAGGTATCCTCGCTTTTCATCATTTTATTTTTCTCCTGTTGAAACATTTATGGGCTTTCATAAAGAAACACACCATTAAGGCTGAGGGGCTCCACAGTAAAGTAAGTATGGTGTTAATAAATCATGTTTAATAAAAAGAGACATCCAAACAGGGCCGTGGCCACCCCCCTTCATCACGGCGCAAACCCCGGCGAGGATGAATATTTAGGGACATCTGGAAATAACAGGGAAACGTTCAGAGGTGTTCACACGCTTCAGCAATTTATGATGTGTTGTTGAGGGGATAAACCTGCCTCTGGAGGGACGTGCGCTGGCAGTCTGACATACATGAAAGGGAGGTAAAAGACAGGATAATGCTCGCTCTGGCATGTGAAAAGCTTGAAAGGTCTGAGTACCGCAGAGGAAGACATCTTCTGCAAATTTACTGAATGGGCGGTCGCGCCTTTATGAATGGGCGCTTCAGGTCCTGGACAGCTCCAGACGGAAATCACAAACAAATGCAAATGTTTAGAATGTGGCGTGGGGCTGTCATTGGTATCTATATTATCATTCAAGTCTCCTTTCTGATTGTAGGGGTTTCAAACATAAGGAATGTGTGTAGAAAACCGGCCTGTCACAATTTAAAGACAAGGCGGCGTACAAACACAGCTCAAACAGCTAATTTTTTCTAAAAGAAAAAGCAACCAGCGGCATCGTTTTCTGCCACATAATAAAGTTTGGAAGGAAAAATAAACTTGCCAAATGTCAGCTTTGATGAATCTGTAACTGTCTTATCTTCCGGCCTCTTTCAGTGAAGATACGAGAGCCGCTCCAGAGTCCTGCCAGATGTTAATCACGTCTTCCCGCAGAAACTGTTTCTGTCACTGTTGGATTAAGTTCAGGCACAGGAACTGAAGGTTCAGGTTTAGGAAGAGAAGTTTGATTACATGCTACTCAAACTGATTCAGATGACTTCAAGAGAAAAAAAAAAAAACAGAGGGAATGTCTGAAACAGCTAAAATGAAAACAGTCAAATGGCTAAAAATAACCATAATCGGTAAAATCTCCAGAAAAGGTTAAAAAAAAAAAGAGAGAGAGAGAGAGAGAACACAACTAACACAAGTCAAAACCACAAAAAAAGTATTTTAACAGTTTTCTGTTTTAAACTGCTGTTATGAGTGGTCATACATTAAACATCGTACACAACTTTTTGAGTTGCATCAACTTGATATTTTGCAGCAGCCGACACATTTCGTTGTGGTAAAGTGGGAAGAATGATTCTTTTGGTCAAAACATGTTCAATTTTAAGTTTCAGACTAACTTTATTCCTTCCCACGGAGAGAATTCAATATACTGAAAAACAGACCTCCACCTTCAGCGTCTCTGGTGTAGGATTAGACTTTAGATGTAGACAGCTGCAAAACTAACGCACGCTTAAGAAACTGTAAGAAAAGACCAAATTGATGTGGCGAAGCAAAAAAAGGAAGAAACATCCTTGTTGGGAGGAGGACGGGGTGGATGGATGGTTCCTATGCAGGACTCCCATCCAGAACACGGAGTTCGGTGATAAAAGCTTTCACTGTTTTCATTCATCACGATAGCACATATATAGTCGTAGGAATAACATGTTTATGTAATATATAACTCAAACCAGAGGTAAGGGCTTTTGTTACTTTAATGTTGTGTGTGCGCCGTCTGCATTCACCAGGTGTGAATCCAAATGTTTCATGAGTGGGACGTCGGGGGTGAGGGGGGATAAAACAACCTACTCTGAACCCGAAAGGACATGGATCCAAATTAAAGTTAATTTTTGCGGCGCCGAGCGTTGTGTGGTTAACAGCTTGTTTGTGTTTCCCTGCAGATGGAGGTGGATGCAGACGATAAGCGCCATCGCACACGATCCAAAGGTATCCGCACGCTCACACACGTGCACGCACGGCCGGGCGCCGCCATTCAGGGTGACCTTCATTCCTGTTAACACACACACACACACACACACACACACACACACACACACTCACACACAGAAAAACCCCACGTGCGGCGTACACACACCACCGCACAAATCCCGGACTGTCACACTCCAGTCACCCCTCCATCCTGCATCGTATGTATCTCACAGGAATTCTAAAATTCACATTTCAGGAGCTTTGTTGGAAAAGGCTCGTCCCTCACCTTGACTTCTCGTACTAAAACATGAATAAAACCCCCAGCAGCGCGAGTCTTCCCCTGCTCGGTCACACGGAACGTGAGCCTAACAGTGAAACTTGTTAATTAGCCTGTCAGCTCCGTCCTGTCACATCTAACACAAGGTGTCCATCAAAGGAGCGCCTTGATATATATTTGATCTGAGAGTTCCCGACGTCTTTGCCCAAACAACGAGAGACGTGATGACCACTGTCCGACGCCGGGTTGATCAAACAGCCTGCGAGCTGAATAATGCAGGCGATGATCACATTGCTCACGTTTGATTGAGGTCCATAAGTTCTGTGATTCTGGGCAGCGACGAGCTGCGGACTGAAGTCACCTTTAAAGCTTTGTCTGGAATCATATCCTGCACCTTTTGACACGAGCTGCTCTGAAGCTCGCTCAGCGGCCGAACGACGAAATCAGACTTTTTCAGACTGGGTAGAGTTTTGTAGATTTTCATCTCATGCGAAGAAAAAAAAAAAATTCATATAAATTGAAGTTCGAATAAGTGAGACAACTGCTGATGGTTTTTGTAATAAAACCACACATACATGCACACAGCTAGAAATATTAACAATGGGAGCACACAGACTTTAAAAATGAATATTTTAGTGTGTTTTGGGTTTTCTGAGCCAAATTTGGCAATTGGCTGTTAAGTCTTCATACTTAATGTATATAAATGCTTCCTATCTTATTACTCCTAAATCAATCATGTATTATTATCAGACAGGCTGTTCAGCTTTCTGTGAATACATGAATATGGACATATTATAAGGATAACGTCTAGCCTTGTGTTAAAGATTAAAATGAATCGTTGGTTATAATATTTTCCAAGAGTCTGAATATAAAAAAGGCGTCAAGGCGAATCAGTGCGTGTACAGTTATCAACAGCCAGTTTATTAGATTGGAAAACACACCAAAACTAAATGTACAACAAACACATAGTTACCATTTGTCTTGAATTTGGATGAGCTTCTGTTGGTAATGACTGGAGAAGTTCTTGGCACTTGCATGCCGTGAAGGTAATAATGAACTCTTTTCAGATCAAATCTTGATTTGTTCAACACTTAGGAAATTAAAGAAGTCACCGCCAAAAAAACCCTCCAAAACAAGTATTAGAATCGGTGTAATGTAAATCAGCAATCGAATCGAATCGAAGGGGAAGTTTTATAAATCTGATGTTGATATTTTCTGTTTTGTAACAATAATCTCACATTTTATCATCATAAAATATAAAAGGTGTAATTTACAGCGAAGCACTGTTTGTCATAAAATTAATTTTTCCTTTCTTATTGTAATGTTTTGAAGCATACGTTAAGATTGTTGATATTTTTGTAATGTGTTGTATTGGGACGAGTGTTAACCTTCGTCTGCTTGCTGATGTTGAGTACCGATACGAGTATTTATTAAATACCATAAAGTCTAATTCCTACTCCGCATGCAAACGATACGAGGCGGCTGTGTGTTGCTACACACACCTCCAGCAGCCTTACAGCCTCCAGTAGGCTTAACGCAGTGCATAGATCAGACGCTACGATACCCGATACCGGTGTCGATATCGGTGCATCCCTGGTGTTGTGTACATGAAGCGTCCTGAGGTCAGTCTCGTCTCATAATCGTTCTGTCTCTTTCTCTTCCCCAGTGCCTGTGGATCCAGCATTAACAGAGCTTTTCAGGTCAGTGAGATTGAAAAAGTGCACTTCACCTCTGCTAAACACACAAACCGACATTAACGCGAATGCACAGGCGAGCGGAAAACAGCCAGAGTAACACACACACACACACACACACACACACACACACACACACACACACACACACACACAGACGTAATTTTCTACTTCATTCCAGAGTAAAGAAAGTCAAACTTTCCGATCTTGCTGTGTTCACACCCTTTCTCTTCCTTTTCCACCTCATTCTTCCTTTTCTCCAGCCACGGAGAGACACTTTGGATTATTTCGCTCTCTCTCTCTTTACCCCCTCTTCCTAAGTGTGAACCTCTCAGTCGTTCTCTCCTCCGTTGGACATCTTAAACATCGCAAAAGACGATAACGGCAGAACAGAAAGCGCCAAGCTCCATCGGTAATCCAGTCTCTCCCCATATGAAATATTAAATAAGAGGGTTTCTCCACTTTTAATGATCCAAATAGAGGAACTAAATAATTCTGTTTTTGGTTCATGTACTTGATGATATTTAGCGCGATAGTCAATTATCAATTTATTACCCAGGCAGCACAACTCCCTCTCTCTCTCTCTCTCTCTCTCTCTCTCTCTCTCTTTTCACGCCTACAGCCAGAAGTTCTCGTTGGGTGAGTTGAGTGGGCGGAAGGTAGAATGCAACTTTATTTCAAATTTGAAGGTTTTCTTTGTCACTAGAAAAAAAAAAAAGTTTCCTCTTAGTTTGTGCTCGAGAGCGATCGTCATTTATTAAAAATGTTAATCCGTTACAAAGGATTTCAGTTTCAGCTGCTCGATTGTGTTTAACTCTGAAAGGTCCAATTAGAACCGAGCATTAGTGAGTTTTTTTTTTATTTTAATTCTCACCCACAGAGTAGGAAATGTTCACAGATTTGGAGAACTTGCAGATAGTGCGACCACTGGGCCGGGCCATCATCTGAAATGAATTAAGACATTTTATGAGTCCATAATATAAATGTCCACAGGTGAGCGGTCGCTTGTTAAATTACCTTGTCAGAAGGTTTTCGGCCGTGTCAGCTACTGACGATCAGAACAATTCACCAAACGTGATCAGTCCAGACAACTTTGAAAGGCAGGCAGGCAAAAAACAATACTACTGAATCTGATCTTAAACAGTTTAGCAGCCAATGGAAGCTTTCCATGCTGCTTCACTGGTTGTAACGATTAAGTTATTTTTAAATAATTTGACAGGAAATGATTGACAGAACGTATATAATTCATTTATTATCTTTGGGACAGTAAATCAAACTCTGAAAGTTCTGGGTAACCTTGATCAGTATGTTAGTATGATTAAATTTTATACTTATGCTGGTTGAAATTAGGGGCAAGAGAAAGAGCACTGCTCTCTGCAAGAACAAAATCTGATTGCACAAAGACGTTAAGGTGTCATACTTCAAAATTTATCGTGTCCCACATGTTTAGCCAATATTGTGTAGCCGTAGAAGGAACTGTGGGAAAAACCCCCCCAGAAATTATGAAGGCAATCTCTGCTTTGTATTGAATTGTTTTTGCCGTGCCTCTGTGCAGATCTTTAATGTTGCTTTAGCATCTCATTGGAGCATCTGGTTTGTACTTGTGTTACTCTGGATACTCAGTCTAAGAGAAGCAGTGTTGCCCAGAGAAGCAGAAATAAGGATAATAATTTGGGCTTTAGCTTTCCCTTGCATGTTCTGCAGGAGCTCCAGTCTTTTCACGGATGTTTACAGTGTTCGGTATAAACTGTTTGGGTATTTCAGTGTCCTCTACTTGTCTTTGCGAGTTGTTTCCACCTCGGTAATATGTGAATTTCATTTTGTCCTTGGCTGTGTGTTCGGGGGTGGTTGGAGCTAAGATAAGGGTCCTTGCCTACCTATATATCAATAAATAATATTCCACCTGGAAGATTACTGTGTAGCCTTTAGCTGATATCCATAGATAGTACGAGGTGTTCTCTCTCTCTCTCCTTTCTCCCTCTCTCATCTCCCAATCCTCCACTCTCCTCCACTGTTTCGTGTCATTCTCACCTCCTTCTCTCGCTTTTCCTCTTCCCCCTCCATCCTGTCTCCCTCTCTTCTCTCTCTTACTGTGCTGCTGCTGCCTGCAGATAGTAATTAATCAGGGGATCGATGGGAAGCCTATCTCCGGGCCGAGGCGTCTATAATGTCGATAATGCCGCTCGATGGCCTCTCTCCCCCCGGAGAGCTGATAGTCTTCGGGGCGAACACGCTTGACTTTGCATGGAGCAACAGAGCGGCTCAGACCGGGTCACACACACACACACACACACACACGTCTGCGGTTGTGCTGGTGCCTTCGCTGGTGCACGCTCTATTGCTCGCGAGGCGCAGGGAGCGACGGGAGCTGAGGGACGACCCGCTTGTGTGTTTATGCGCCGTGCGCGTGGCGAGGCCGTGTCAAACCTCCAGTGGAAAATGATCAGAGTGAATAAAACACACGCTACAAACTGATCAAGACTCCACGACAACCTTCACATCCGAAATGATTTGTTGAATCAGCTTAATTTAATTGACATTAGTTGATATTTTAAATAAATTTGAAGCTGCTGGAAGAGACTTTCTTCAGTTCACTCGATTTGTATTGGTTCTACTACTTTCTTCCATTCTGTTCGCTGCGGCTCCAGATGATCGTGCTGAGAGCAGAAGTGAAGAAAGGTTTTCACGACAACAATGACGCATAGATTTTAAGGAAAATATTAAGTTCTACTGTGAAGAACTAAACCGATTTTAGGTTGATTTACAGAGATTGGTCAGAGACTTCTGTTTTTGATCCAGTGGATCCAACATTGACTCACATCTGGGACATTTTCAGTCCCACATATCCATTTTCTCAAAATGACACTAATGACATTATTAGATTGTCCGTTAATTTATGTATTATGTCCTCATTCTTTCCTCAACAGAACAAAATTACTTAGTTTCCTAAACCTAGTTTCATGGTGATTTCAGTGTAAGTTAAAAAAATGGCATCACACTTATAAAGCATTGATAACATAATAATAGAATCATACAAAGATGCAAGTGGAAGAGTAATTGATGCAGAATGGCTGCAGACTTCGTGCACAAACAAGAAAATTATGAAAATCTCTGTTAATTAGGTAAATTTTCAGTTCATCGTGTGTTATTGGCAACTTTGCAGCCTCGTTTTTACTTTATTAGTTGGTTAAGCGGTTTGGCTCTCAGCGTGATCTGATGGAAATCAGGTGATGCTCATCAATATGGTTCATGAACAACTGAGCTTCTGCCGTGCGTGTTATTCATGTAGGAAGGAGACTTTGAGCCTACTTCTACCATTACTGCTACTGTATGTCTGCAAAAAAAAAAAAAAAAAAACTTCCATTCCGAAACGTGTGGGATAATAAGCAATAAAAAAAATGATTTTGAAGCACCAGTGACAAATTTGAAGTTCAATAAGCTTCAAAACTCTGATTAATACATCAAAATCAAGTGATTATTATAGATCTATTAAGTGTAATGTGGTGCTAAAGATCATGAATTCATTTGGAAAAAATACAGAAGCAGTGTATTGTAGCCATTTAATTAAAAAAGAATAGAGTAGCAAAGTGAGATGAAGGAAGATTGAATCTTTTTTTTGATTTTACTTTAAGTGAGGCTATGTGTCCACAGTTTGATTCCACTCTCAGGGGCCTGTTTGTGTAGTTTGCATGTTCTTCTCACGTGTGTGAATGTTTCCTGTGTATTCCAGTTGTCTGTAGGTTAATTGGTGTCTCTGAATAGGTGTTAATGTGTGTGTCTGTGTGTGTGTGTGTGTGTGTTGCCTCGCTGTCTGGCTCCGGCGATGCGCCGCCCATTTGGCTCCAGCCTCCCACACAATTGGGTAAAGCGCGTATAGACAACAGATTGATGAGAATGAGATCATTCTGGCGCTTCATTGTGCGGATGCATTAATCGGATCTCGTGTCTCAAAAGAAACATACGAGCGGAGTCCGTCGGATGAGATGTCTGATTTTCCTACATCAATCTATAGTCAACAAAATCAACAACAACAAAAAAAAAACCCCCCAGAACTTTGTGATCTTAGAGTTCTTTTCAAACCATCCCTTTAAACAAAATCCAGGTATAGGCACAGGTTTGATTTAATGCGGCATGGAGCCGTTTAGAGGCGACGCTTTCAGCGTGTGGCCGTGCGTCACTGCAGCCGCCTTCGTCTGTGCGCAGTGAAAAAGCAGCAAAGACATCAGCGGTGAAGACATCCCTCCGAAAGCTCCAATTACATGGATGAATTTCCTTTATGAAAGAAAAAAGTGAAGGTAGCTTTAACAGAGACCCCCATCTCAATAAACCTCATCACGGTTTTCATGCGATGGGTGGAGGAGGAGGAGGAGGAGGGGGGAGGGAGGGAGCACGAGACGGAGAGCTCACAGCATAAACATTCCCTCCACATCTCCCGTGTCATTTGCATATTTACAGTCTGCCATGCTAATCATGTTTATTGGGGTGTATAAGCACTGCGCATGAGCTCAATGGGGAAGGATAGCTTTGTGCCGCTGACTGGATGGTGGAGGCGCCAGGATAAAAATTGCCCCTCACCCCCCACACCCCCCACCCCCTCCCTCTTTTTCTGGGAATAAATGGTTCTTCCTGCGGTAATCCAATTTCAAAAGACAAAAAGAGCCTTCTTACATAACTAGGACAGCACAGGCTTTTGCTAATTATGGCGTTAATGCACACTGACGAATTCCCTAGATTTCAAACAAAGGCCAAGATTTATGCAGATATTTTTGTGTTATTGCAGTTCTGACAGGACCACATCCAGAAATAGGACTGAATCCATCACACGGCTTGATGGATCTCTGGAAGATGTGTCTTGGTCGGGCCAAAGTGAAGAATGCCAAGTACAAAATGTACATAAACTGTAACCATGTAAAGATGTTCAAGGTGGATATGTCTGGGTGCCTTGGGCTGGCTGGCTGGCTGGCTGAGGTAAACACTTCACTCCATTTTTTTTGCTTTAATCACGAAAAAAAAATTCAAGGAAACTCAATCCAGATTTGCACAATTTCACCTTGAACGCATAGATTTGATTGCCGGGGACTGTGTGCTGCCGAGCTGAAGTGCTGAGAACAGTTAAGTACGGTGGATAACTTGGAAAGCCCCTCATTTCTCAGATTTCTGCCTTCATAAAGGAGACAGAGTTGTCCTCTGCTGCTGTTACTGTTGGCTTTTCTCTCGCTTTCTGATTGTTTTCACTCCGATCGAAGTGTTACGTGACCACCACACAACAGAAATGACCATCAGCTCTTTAATGAACCAGCGTGCGACTGAACCGAAACCACACACATCAGAAATTTTGCAAATTTTGTCATAAAGGTTACAAAGAAAAAGCTTTAGTTAGCTTTGGCATTTGGCAAAAATACCTAGCATATTCATTAGTTTAGGGCAATGAAATGACCTGCTTATACTGGCAGGACTAAAAATCACACTAGTCATACACTGTAGAAAAACCTTTATTTACTCTTGTTTCCAAAGCAGTGGACCTACAAGCAGAGCAGCTGCAGTGGTGCATTTTGTTTTCGCGGAAGCCTCTTTTATTTGATTCAACTGAAGCTTTAAAAGAAAAATTGGCAGCGTAATAATAGAAACTGGATGTTTTTAGTGGCTAGTATGTTGTATAATTCCGAGATACAAAAATACCTCTTTTTTTAAAAGATGAGCACTAACCTTTAGATTCTTGCCGATGTCGAGTACCCAATTGAGTGTCTATTTAATGCCATAAAGCATAATTCTTACTCCATATGCAAACAGTGCTGTGAAGGCTTTGATTCATCAAAAACTGACACAGCCTCTTCGTCGGCGCTGTGCTTAAGTTGCTGGAGCTATACGCCATAGCTTACACCTCCTCTTGATACTTCGGCAGTTTATAGTTTACAGTCTGCGTTATGTTTTGCTTTCTCATTAATATTTAAAGAATCTCCAAACCACGGACATCGCTTCTATGAGTATGAGTACTCTGTTCAGTATGGGGCCCGATACCTGATACCGGTATCAGTATCGCTGCATTCCCCGTATAATTTCTTGAATTAGTTTCATTCAGTGCAAAAAGTATCATTTTACAGTGAAACTGCAGCAGAGTATGAATGAATGAATGAATGAATGAATGAATGAACCCTGCCTCACAGAACTGGACCCAACTCTCTGCCGGGGTCGTGGGGACTGAGATATCAGGGAAGCAGACTCAGAGGTTCACAGGTTTGAATCCCATTGGGGTTTCCCCTCCGGGTCCCTGAACCACTTCCCAGCTTCCTCAGTCGCGCTGCGCTGTGACGGCCCGCTGCTCCGAGTGCGAGTAGTTAAGATCCACCATGAATGGGCTGAGTTACATGCAGAGAAATAGTTTTCCCAAGGGGATCGATAATGCGGAATGCGTCGTTGTTTATATACGGTACGTGGTGTATTGATGTCACTGGATAATTGGCAGGTGGACTATAAGTGGGGAAACGTTTCTCTGTTAGAGCAGGTGTTCCACCTGCAAGGAGAAAATGCTTTTGACCCATAAAGCGAGGAACACGGACGGATGTTTGGAAAGATGAGTGTGAGTTTAATGGAAAGTCCAAGTTTTGGAGGTGAATAAAGGAGAATGATGCTTAACTGGAAATAAGAACTTGGACTGTCATTCAACTTGTAAAACAGCCTGATGGAGCAGCCTTGGTAGCACCACTTCTGTAAGGAGAAATTCATTTGGATGTACTGCTGGAACTGAAGACTCTTCTCCTACCAGATTTACGCCTTTTACCAAGCCGGCTTTTCTTGCCTTCTTTAAGCGCCACGACTCGCGTTACCGCAGAGGCCTCAGGGGAACACACCAATGATTTGTACAACCTACACATGTGACCTTTTCCTGGCTTTCTGCTCTACGTGTGACCAGTTCTGGTTTTTATGCACGCTGACACCTTTAATTGGAACATCTGCGCAAACATACAAGTGACAAGCACAGCATCCATACAGTTGTCTGAATCAAAAATAAAGCATAACTGCATTTGGTGCCAACAGATTATCATGTGAAAGAGGAAAACAGTTGATGTGTATGGATACTTCTGTCATTCGGAAAAATTGAAGGTAACAAAAAAAAGACAAAAAAAAGACTCATTGAAAGCATCAGATATCGATATATTTTTCAACTAAACACCAAATTTACAGTTTCTGAATGCTACATTTGTTTTTACTATTGAATCTGTGCATGTGTCATATCAATAAGATCTAGTTCAGTGCTTCCAAAGTGAGTTATGAGTGCACATGTAAACATATGGCATGACACTATATCATTCATGTTGCCTAGAAATAAACGATGCATTAAAAGTAATGACATGTTTTCTGTTTTCTCTCAAAGCTCATTGGTCATATTTCTTTTGCCTTTGGAAAACATGAGTTGCGTCACATTTACAAGGAACAAGAATTCATGAGATGAGCAGCAGAGCTGTGGGTTTCAACCAAGAAAAATCTCCCAACCCTCATGTGCCAATGCCAGTCAGACACCTGATTTTCAGCATGATGTTCAGTGAAAAATGCAGATTCTTCACTTGGATGTTGGTGTCAACGTGTGGAGAACGGTTTGGCTTCGAGGCCCATCTTTTTGGTGAAGGCAGCGCAGTGTTGTGGAGTGGCGTCTGTCTTACTGGAAAAATAAATCTTGTCATCATTCGTGGAAATCTTGATACATTGAGGTGCCGCTTGACGAATGTCCCATGAGAGACTTCCTCCAGAATGATGGAGTGGGGAGTCCTGCCAACACTCCTAACCTCAACCTCATTGGACACTTGGGGGATGAGCTATGGCTTGCTGTTTCTGCCAGAGCAACCCTGTTGGCTGGCTTGCCGGTTGGGATGGGATGGCGTCCCACAGCAGAGCGTGAGCAGGCTGTTGACCGCCATTAGGTGGAGGTGCCAGGCTGTTGGGACTGTTTGTGTGACAAAGAATAGAAAAGAAAAGCTGTTTTGCGTCTGCAGAAAAGATTTGAGAATCTGTTTGCTCGGACAGCCCGTATACTTCACACTGCTTCTCATCCCACAAATGCATATCTCCTCCAGATGTGGCATTTTGTTATACAGTGATGATTATTTTCCAGAAGCAAAGTTTTCCTGAGCTTCTGTGCATAATTTTTGCATCTTGAAACCCTTTGAAGTGATGTAATAAATAAATGAATAAAACAAATTATTATTATATAAATAAATTTTGTATTTAAGATCAGGAAATTATAGAACGTTGAACACTGAATTAGAAAGTGATATTGAAGTCTGAAGAAATTAAGATTAGAAATGAGTTTTGTGATCTCTCACCAAAAAAATGCTTGTTGGATGTTGGATCCACATTTGCATGTGTTTTCTCACATATTAAGCTTCCAAAGTGTGGTTTCCTCCTGTGATTGGTTTTCAGAAACCATAATCCATCCCACAGTAATCGACTGAATCCTCAACTGGTTTATATTTAAAACGCTGTGTTTATGTCGAGCATTTCTATTCTATTTGGGCTTTTTAATAGATTTTGAGCAGGATATCAGTGCTCCTGTAAATGTAGCTATCAGCCAGCTGAATGAGGGAGGTGTGTCAGCTTTAATTGTCGGCATCAGAGCTGAAACATGGCCGAGCAGATCGAGGTAATGAAATGATTCAATATTATTGTGGAACGTGACGAGCGCGCCTGTAAATCCCCGGCCTGCTCATTCGCCCAACGTGCACCCAATCATATACTCTCTCCTCTGCCGCTGCCTTTGTCTCACCCACATGTGAACACTTGCTTGCCCACGGTGCTCTCCCTCATCCTTATTACTCGCCATTCTCTTCGGTGATGGAACGAGTGAGATCAGTCTGTGTTATAATTACTTGCCCTTGTCTGCTCGGGGTCATTACTCCGAGCTGTCCACCTCAGCCTTCACCGCAGAGCCTGCGTGCCCACCAGGCTGGAGCCCCCGCAGCCATTCTGCACATCACCGCGGGGCTGTGACGGGCACCGCCGAATCGATCTGAGAGCCGGCGAGCGCCAGAATTAAAGCCCTTTTTTTGTGTTATTCTCCATCGCCGGCGCCGTCTAGTACGACACACGCCGGCCCGGATAATTAAAGACAACTAAGACAAACATGCCGATATCAGTTCATCAGCACACCTGAGACTCTTTTCTATTTAGCGCTTTCCGCCTTTGGTCTGTTCTTTTCTTCCTTCCTTCTCTTTCTTCATCTTGACATTCCTCCTTGCTGCTCCTTCCTGTCTCCTTTTTGTACTTCCCCTTTCCTTCCTAGCTCTCTGTCCCTTCCCTCTCTGCTTTCTCCCCCCCCCCCCCCCCCCCCCATCTCCCTCTCTCTATTTCGGCTGTCTCTGGCAGAGCTAATTCCCTCTTCAGATGGCGCGGCTCTCATTTGCATACTTATCAAAGTGTTTGGACTATCCGACAGAAGCTGTAGGAAGGTGGGGTCATTAATATGTTAATTAGCCTTCGCCGCCACCCCCCCCTTCCTCCATCCTTTTTCTTCCCTGCGCCTTTAGACGTCGTTGCACCATCCATATCCTCCACCTCTCGGCGCTTCGCACTCAGCCTTTGAATGTTTGAATACCCTCCAAGGCTCTGCAAATGCCGTAAGACTCGGTAGACTCACACATATGGGGGTTATAGTGAAGGTTTATGGGTATCTGTTGTCTGTTCATATGTGTTTCAACGCTTCATGTGAGCCCAACCATTTTCACACATGTGATCCTGCATTACCTGCATTTGTGAATTGTCCCAATGAAATTTTAGCGCCACAACCTGGTCTGTTTGCGCGATTGAGCATATGTGGTCTGATAATTGCCTGAGCTGCCCTAACAAAGCATGACAAGCCCGGAAAGGTTTTGGATTTGTCGACATGTCGAAGCAATGGCTGCAATATCCATGGTGATGCTCGCATCTTCTGTCCTTCAAAGACCAAACGCGAGATGCTGTGGTTGCAGTATGCCTCAGCCACGTGGATATGTTGACGTTGACAGTTACCATGTCAGAAATCTGTAGTGTTGAATTCCAAGGCTTTGGATATTACAGCCTCATCAGTCCATATTGAGAAAGTTGGATTAGCAACAGTAAGATGTGCAACAAAGTGGATGACTTCACTTAACTGGCCAGCTGACCCCCCAAAAAATGCTGAAAAAGCCTTCATCTCCTTGTAACTGTGAACTTCTGCTTCACAGACAACTTATCCAGATCAATGTGAATATATGCTCCAAATGCTGAATGAAGGATTATGTTCAGAGCATCAAAGGATTACAGTTTCAAGGTGGAAATCAAGGTAATGTGATCAAATAGGAAATATGGTCAAAGTTCCTGGATTGTGTTTCTGAGCTGTGGTGTTTGTTTAGAGCAAGAAAAGAGCGTTCAGAATATTTTTAGGCAGATTATTTCCAAGGAGTTTCAGTTCACTGGCTCTCCCAGATGAAGCTGTAGGATAAGATAAGAAGAAAGAAGATAGGATACTTTATTAATCCCCTTGGGGAAATTCCCAGGATTACTAGGATGCGGTGGGCAGTCACATCAAGGCGCTCTGAGGAGCCGACTGGAGTCAAGGGTGTCGCTCAGTGGTGACCTGTCTGTTGTTGAGGTCAGACCCATACTGTAATTTGCATGCAGCGTATTTTGGATCAGAAGGCAAATCCATAAGTTAATTCGGATGTGCTCATGATCAAAGGTCAATGGGATATTTATGCAGTGCTTGTTTGTAACTGTCCTAGCTGACTGCGCAGTGTGGATTTGGCATTCTGTCCACAGGTGATTGACTAAGATGGTTAAGACAATGCATTGTAGCTGACGCTAATCCAAAATGGCAGGCAAGTTTATGAGCAAACGTTGGTACAGGGCATCCTGGGATTTGGTGTCTTTAATGCTATTTAAACTTTGTGATGTGGGTTCGTCTGCGTGGAAACGACACAATCCACATAATTCAAACATTTATTCAGCGGTGTGCCGGCAAACAGAGGTATGTGGTTCCTGGAATGAAAAGGAAACTTGAAAATAAATCAACATTTTTCAGCAGGACAGAACGGTAACCAGGGGCTGGAGTGTTTTCTAAAGTAGGCTTCAGTCATTTATCTGGGTGAGTGAAGGCAGAGGAACTGTTATCACATTCCTGTTCACCAGTTTTTGATTTTAGCCTTTCAAGGACTTTAACAAGTATGAATTCAAACAGATGTGTCGCTGAACATACTTATGTTGACTAGACTTTTCTTTTAGTTTCCTGCTTTTACCTTCACTGATTTCTCTTTCTGTAGGTTGCCATTGATTTACATCATCATACAGACACGTAAAGTAAATGGGATATATACTGTTTAGGGTTTTTTTTAAGGTTTATTTTATTGTGTATGTCCGTGTCGATAAGACGGGACAGAACTGAGCTCGTGTAGGATAGGGTGGTCGAACACAGCACGGTTTGATAATGATGATTGAAGAAAAAGGACTAAAGCAAAAGGAAGCCAAAGAGATTAAACAAGACAAAAGGTGAGATGAGGAGAGCCCTCCTACTTGCGCTTTCGCAACTTTCAAAGCCCCACAAATCCACCTGGCCTTGCCTCTGAAGGCATATTCCTCTCTGCGCCGAACTGAGAGGGTGTTCAATTCAACCCACACAGGGCAGACTTAATAATTACTCTCACTTTGAACGCAATTTCCTGGCTGTGCGAAATGATTGACAGATTGTATCCATGGTGTCAGGGGGGCCAGCCACGCCCCTACTGACTAAGGCAGAAATTAGAGAACAGCAGGAGCTAAATTACACCTTAGCAAAGACCTCTGGCAAGAGGACAGGAAGGAAAGCATGATGAATGAGAAAAAGATCAGAACGGAAAGGTAGAGGGTGAGTCGCGTGGGAGCATGGAGATGATTGGGGGAATAGCTCGGAAATACATTTGTAGCCCCTACACAAGCACGCACACACACACACACACACACACAGATGCTGGTCGACACACAAAGGCAAGCGCTGAGGTAATGGGTCTGCAGTACTATTGGAGTGCAAAGGGAGAGACACTTAAATGCCATCTCTGCAGTTGGGATGCTATTTACTCCACACACACACACACACACACACACACACACACACACACACACACACACACACACACACACACGCACACGCAGTGTGAGTCCTCTCTGCTCTCTCTACTATGCCATGCTCTCAGAGCACTCAGACTGATATGAGAGCAGCAAGCAAGCAGCAGAGTGGTACAATGAGTCTTAGGGTATCTACGGTGAAAGAGCGTAACAACAGCAGGATGTGGATGAGAAGAGTGGCAGATCTGAAGCAAATGGACAACATCGGCTGTGGTCAATCCACAGAAACGGCTCTCTTATCAATCCATGTTTAGTCCCGAAGCATAGGTCATGAAGTGTAGCATAGTTCCACTGCTGTCAACAGATGCAATGAAAACAGCAAAACCACGTTTTAAAAGTTGGAAACTCCATGTGTTCCCAAACGGATACCTCGTAGACCTTTCTTTGTTCTGGTTTGCCAGAAAACTGCAGTGCTTTAGGAGCAAACTGAGCTTGTGTTGCAGGTTCTTACATCTTGACTGGGGCTCACGGCCACTGAGTAGAAACTAAAATGTTTCAGAAATGTACAGACACATCACTGTTCTACAGTTTGAGTTTCACCATTGGTCAGTTGAATGTCACATGATTAACACGTGAGGATATGCCCCTGGTCTACCACATACCACATGACTGAATGATGCTTCATGATACAGCTTAATGAAGTTATGCCACTGGTGGGCCGAGGCCTATAACCCTAACAGTTCCAGGCTGACTGAAATGTCACACGACGCCTCGCCCCCCCCTAATGTCACATGAGTGATAAGAGTGTACCTCATGATTGAGGTTATCATGTAGGAGGTTGGTTGAAAGTCTCAAGAATTATCAGAGGTTATGTTTTGTTGATTGAATGCCTCATGACCGAGAGAGCTTTACCATTGGTTTGCTTATCATCATGTGATTGATCAAGTACCCCATTGGCTGGCTGAATGTCTCTTGACTCATGATGGTTTTCCATTGGCTGGCTGAATCGCTCACAATAATAATAGTAAATGTTATTTATAATGCCCTTTAATTTAGGCAAAAATCTCAAAGAGCTACATAAACAATGTGTCGATGATGATGGTAGACCTTCGGCTGGCTGAATGACTTGATTCTTGGTTTGCTGAAAGTGCAATAACTTAGGAAAATATACTATTAGTTTAGTGGTTAGCTGAATGTCACAGGACTCATAAATGTATAATCTCTTTTTGTTTTTGTAAAGTAATTATTATCCAGTGCTCTTTTGCTGATGTTAATTGCTCAGAGCATTGAATTGGTGACCAGCATGTTGTAGGCTGTAATGCTTTCCTGTTTGATGCTGCTTCTGTACATATTTGTATTGCATGATAATTTGATGAACAGCATCTGGTTGGTTATCTGATCCACAGACCCTGGAAGCTGTATTCATCACTGGATGTAGCATAGATTAAAACCCTGAGAGTACAGGGTTGAGCACCACTACATTTTCTTTCTTATTACACAGTCCTCCAAATATATAGGGTTACCTACTTATCCTTGTTGGTATTCTCTTTATTAGTTTGGTTGATAATATTTTCAAACGCCAGACTTTTTCGTTATGTTGGATGTTATTATAGTTTGAAAATTCATTCTGTGGTTTTTGTAACCAGTCTGGCGTATTTTTTGCAGTCGTCTCTAAAGCCTAAACAATATGTTCCAAGTGAAAAGAGGAAGCTGCTCTGCAGTTTGTTACTGTGAATATAGACATTCTCTGCATTGCAGGGCGTTGCAGGCTGCTCATGCCAAATCACTTGTGGCTTCTGCCTGATGGCCCATTAAGTGTTTGCCTCGAAGAAAGATGGTGTGCTGTAGGTTTACCTCCATCTGGGTAAAGTGCTACCAGCCCAGCTTCAAGGGCCCTCGAATGGAGCAGAGCCTTCAGAGCAGGCTCTTCACCTGGAGGAAGAGCGGGACGGAGACAAAGGGCAGCGCACCGACACACACGCGTTCGCACGTACAGTTACATTCACACCTCCACGGGCTCTCGTAATGTGCACTGACACAAATGCACACATACAAGCCACACACACGCACACACACACACACACACACACACACACACACACACACACACACACACACACACACCTCCTGAGCCCTCATACACACAACCTACTTCACATGTAGAGCAGCATTCCCAGCTGAGTGCCTCTCTCCAACCTGGCAATTTCAGCGGAAAGAGAATCCAGCTAAAGTACACAGGGCGTCATGCTGATTTCACAACAGGGGGGTTGAATGGCAGAATGGCCTCACTACAGCCCTCGTTACTGATCCCGCAAGATCCGACTCATCTGTTTCAATAGCACTCTATCATTTGCTCTCGTGCGCGTTTATACAAGTGGAGCCGGATTGCAGAAGTCCCAGTTTTCACAATCTTATTACAGCAGTGTGGGGCTGTTGATGTAAACACTGCTTATCTGAGGCGGGACATATTCAGGGGTGGACGGACCTTCATGCTTGGAGTTAGCGACAAAATATGCGTGCTCCGATAAATTTCACGCACGGAAGCGAGCTCGTGGTCACAAACACACACAACAATGTCTGACAGTGATGTTTTGGGTGACATTTAGTTTCTAGGTTGCACAAGATGCTCCTATAAATGAATCATGAGTAAATCTGTGAGGTGTGAATAATAGATGGGAGGAGAGGTAAAAAACAAAGGAGTGCTGTTATTATTTGTTAATAAGACACTCTGGAGCATCGCTAACTAGATCTCATTACCTCAGTACTTGCAGGCATGCATACACCCACAGCCACGCACGCACGCACGCATACACATACACACACACACACACACACGCACCTTTTGCACACACCCCACATGCCAAACACATGCAGAAGTCTCTCATTCTGCACGACTATTTTTACCTGTGAAGCCTGTCGTTGCCTAGCACTCTGTAATTACATCCCACACTCCGCCGACGAATGATTAGAAGCAATGATGGATGGGTTAACACCGTCACCTTAAGGATGCCTCGGTGCAAAGCTAATTATATGACCATACATGTGTCATATACCTGATACATGTGATAGCCCTCAGCTGCCATAACGGCGGAACAAGTGCGATAAAGGTGGACGTAGTGTCTCCTGCTAATCAACAGATAAGGCGTGATGAAGTAACTCGGCAGTTGATTAATAGACCTTTGTGGCTCGCTAATGTCTTAAATATAGACACCCAGATTGACAGGAAGTGTTCCTTCCTACTGTGTGCCGCCCAAAAGAAAAATTGGCGGTGTTTTCTCGGATATCAGTGAATAATATTATTATATAATGTGTGCAAATTTAAACATCTGAAGTTTAAGTTGTTCATTTAAGGCCCTGGTTTCCACACTGTGTTTGGTTTCACATCCCAATGAAATTCTGCGCAGAAAATGTAAGTAAGGTATCCGTTTGGATTTGTATGGTGCATTGTGTTTGATTTATTGACACAAATCTATCATATATTTAAGATCATTATTACTTATACTAATATATTGATCCTACTGTTATTAGTAATAAAAGTTATTTCATGTGAAAACTAGTAGTAACCATCTCCACTCATAATTTCCATTTTCAATATATTTATTTTCTGATTTCATAAGTGAATTTACAACGGACCTGTACTGTCATTTTAAAATATTTCTTTATATAACTCCACATAAATATACATCATTTTCTGACTATGCACTCCTCTCACAATGCATGAAACTCAATGCATGAAAATGTGCATCATATTATTGGGACTCGTTTACAGTTTTACAATTTCAAGTGAAAAAACAACATTTTTGTGCATTTTTGGCCAGACCTACTGAAAACTTTTTTGGACAAAAGCAACCAACAACGCCAACTGGTGGTCCAGCATGGTAACTGCTTCACTTTCAGTGTTTCTGCCATAACCGTGTCAACAGACATCTTTTTCAAAACTTTGCTGTGTAAATGCAAAATGTTCTGAAATAGTAAAAATGTTGCGTTTTCCTTTGAAATTGTAGATTGGGCTTTAAATGAAAAGATCTGCCCTGTGCTCAATACTGCCCCCTTCATGGATGCCGAGGACTTGATAGCATCACACCCTCTTTTTTTTTTTTTTTTTTTTAATTTAGTGCAGGTTGTAACGAGACAATAAATTCAATCTCATCAGCATATTTTCAACACATCACTGTTTCCTTTAGAAAGTTTGTATGTGAAGGTATCTTTGGCTTCCTCATGATTCTTCACTGAAGACTAAATGTTTCTGGGACTGCGAGGCGAACGGAGGCTCGGTTTGGAGCAGCCTCACGTTGCCGATCTCGCTGCTATTTGAACAGGAAATGAGAACATTTGCCAATTTCGGCGATAAAATCTTTGAAATGATTGAAGTCACATGGAGGCAGCACATGTTTGCAGACAAATATGACAAATATTCACGTTTTATTATAAATGCATGTCTCCGAGTTCAACCAACTTGTGTTTGTGAACTCCTTTGACGAAAGGCTTTTACAGTAAATACACTTTTTCTAAACAAGCAAATTTGAATAATTAGTTTCTTACCTGTTTACCTAATTTTTGAGGTGATTTTTGTGTGTGTGTAAAATTCAAGCGGGACGTATTTCTTTTCCTTTTTTTGATATTTCTTGTTCATCCCTTGTCTTCAACAGCAGAGACGCTAATACAGTCCTGCGTTGTGACGTGATTCTATTTATTTGTTGGGGATACAGCACCCTACTATACAAAATCCAATATTACATTTTACTGATAAACACAGCAAAGATAAAAGCCTTGGCTTCATTTTAATGAGGCTGAAACCACCGGGGGAGCAGATGTACCTGGATATCTGCCAGTGCCGTTAACATTCACTCAACATATAGTCAGGAACAAGAAGACGCATTAGTTTGGCGGATAACCATAAAAGTTACTTTCACATATTATACATGTGGCAGTTAAACTTGTAAGACTGCCAACATCACTGTGAGTTGAAGCTTTTTTTGTGTAGTTTTGTTTCTCTGTAACGCACCAAAACTGCTTGATTAATTAAAAATAGCCACTAATTAATCAACTTGCTTTCTTTCCAACGGTACCTGGGTTCACTTGGAACAACAAATATGTTTTTTATTGCTCTGTTATTGTTAAATTTCACTCAAAGGTTTTGAATTTGGCTTATTTACTGTGCAAAGATCTGTTAATGAATTGTTTAGTTGTAGTTTTTTGGGCTCAAGTTGGAATTACATTGATTCAAGTTGTGGATCAGCTTTTAACGTAGAGCCGCTGCGTTTTCCAGAGTGAAGACGTCATCAGGAACGTTCAGCTTTAAGTTTGACCGTTGTAATATTTATGTCAGTAGAAACTGATAAAATACACATTTTCCAGCAAATCTCCTTCCCAGACCAAAACATTTCTGAAGGTTTTCTGGACAAGTTTTTAAAGTACAACAAAGTCATTTGGCATCAAGTTTGCACCATGAAACATTTAAGGTAAAACGTCTGCTTTGTCATGCAGGGGGGAAAAAAAGTGTAACTTCTTCTTCTGTCTGCTCATTTGTTTCTTGAGCAAAGTGCTGTTTTTCCTGTAGATGAGTTTGAGTATTCCACCAACAATCAATGCTCTGATTTCATCATTATCCTCCATGAAAACTCTGTCAAAACAGCTCTGAGCTTTTCATTTGTTACCCTGCACTTTGTTGAAAATTCTGAATGTTCACTGTTGTTTTTTCATTTCTTTTTTTTTTTTTTTGCTTCTTTTCCACGCCAGAAAAGATAGTACTATAGATTTTCTGTCACGTATGGCAACAAAGCCGTATGGACTTTGTGTCTCTGCATAGACGGTTTTGGCGCTGTTGGGATTGGGAGACGGCGGCGCGCACGTTTCGCTGCTTATACATGCAAAGTGTGTGCGTGTGTGTGTGTGTGTGTGTGTGTGTGTTCGCAGACGTGAACAGGGTGGAGGGGGGGGTTGCGTTTATGATTGCCATGACTGCAGCTGGGGCTGTGGGCTGAGTAATTGCCTGTCTTGGTGGGGAGAGCGTGGTAGCGAGCTAAAAGTCAAGTGCTCTCTTCCTGCTGTAGACCTCATTTGGATTCCACATAGCTAGCTAGCAAGCTAACGCCAGCCTTGGGCCTGTATTATTCATAGCTTGACAGATAGCTCTCACTAAAAGCATTGGAACTGGGCCAGGTGGTGATGGAGCGACAGGAGGAAGAGGCACTGCTGCACCTCTACTCTTTGCCTGGCAGGAGAGGAGAGGAGGAGGTATAAGTAAAGGATATGGAAATTGTAGATGGAATGTAGCAGAGACGAGATGAGCGGCTTTAACAGAAACAGGCAAATGCGAAATGGGATAGGGAGGGGAGCGGGGATATAGGGATGAAGAGACTGAAAAGGTGAAGAGGGGACAGAGGGCGAGGGAGAAAATCAGACGGAATTATCAGAGGGCCATGTGAAGCAAAGGAACAGTCCGAGTACAAGACATTAAAGGAAAGATAAAGCATTAGCGTGCGCACTGCGAGTAAGGGACGAAATGCAGGGAAGACGCGGAGCAGCCACTGCAGCCGTTTTCAAACAGCGCAGAGGAAAAGAAGGAGAGGGAACGTACAGCCATCCACCCCCGCCAAGCTCAGGAACCCCTCTTGCCTCCATGTGCAGAACCAGATAAGGTCGCATTAATCAAAATCTGCCACTTCCCCTTCCAAAAAAACACCGTCTATGCCATCAACCCCCCTCGGTGAAGTATCTGTCACCGAAACAGAAATTTCCATATTTAATGGGAAAGCTTTATATCACCAAAAAGACAGTGTGGGCTGAGGGTGAAGGGAACAGAGTTGCTTGGTTCTGTCAGCTCTGTCATTAGCTTATACACTTTCCACCGCGTGTCGAGCCCCGGGGTTCGTTTCGGTTTGGCTCTGATACAGTTGTTATCTGTTCAGCAGCGTCACAGAGCTGGACAAAGATCCCTCCTCGTCCTGTACAACCACGACGACTACTGGAGGACTGCTGTTTCAGAACAGTAGCTGCTTTATATTGTGTCGGTGCATAAGAGTGTTAAATATGTTCAAAAGCTTCTTAGATTTATTTAACAAACACTAAAAATGTCGAAATTAGGGACACATATTTAATAACGGTGTTGGCAACATGCAAGACACAATCGATAATCTTAAATATTAACACTGGTTTATTATTTGAACACTTCCACCATTTCTATCATTTTAATCTCAACACTGCCCCCTCACGACTCCCAGCCGTACTGCTACATTTGGTCCGTTTCTGCAAAGCCCTGGTAAACATGGAGCGTTCCACTTGTACGGAAGTGAGAACCGCTAATTGTGTAATATCCGCCCCAAATATTCAAGATAGGGATTCGCGAGCTCCCACGCTTGTCAGGAGGAGTTCAATCACAGAAATGGCATCAAAGACCAACGACTTTACAGTTCAAAGATAGAAGTCCTGCTAACGGAGATCAAAAAAGGATAAAAGATCCTTTTTTTTTCCGCAGCGTCAGCAGCAGATTTGAAGCACCCACAAAATCCAGGCAGTGGGGAAAAAATAACAAGTACTGTAAATGATGTTGGTCGCACTGTTGAGGTGAAATGTTCATATTAAAGAATTATCAAAATACACTCAGACCATATTTCCCACCGTTTTGCACAGACCTCAAACCAGCCGATGTTGTCTTCTGACGCCGTCGCTAACTGCAGTTGATCTTTGGTCGTATTTCATGCTACTTCTTCAAACTCGGCTAATAAACAGGCTTTTAATGATAATTAAAATGTGTAATTGCAGTAGTTACATTCTGAAATTTTACAGCATTTCACCACTCAACTGGTAACAACTCCATGGCTAATTGTAACAATACTGTATTGTCTTTTCCACATCAGCGCTTCCCTTTCTTAGCACATTAAAAGTAATCGTCCTATTATCCCGCTGCACAGCCTGTCCTCGCATGAACCTCTAATGTCTTCAGAGGCATGCTTTGAAAGCATCTCGATACCACAATCTCCAGATTTACATTGACATCCGCATGAAATTCCTTCTCCGATGTCAATAGTTTTTTTTTCCAACCCCCGTGCATGCCTTTGTATTCTCTCCCCTTTATTTACCTCCCGCGCATAATATGACGAGCCTGTGAACTACCTTTCTGACACAACCCGGCGTCGGATAAACAGGTGGTGTTTATGGCTGATTTTTTTTTTTATTCCCCTCTTTTTTCTCTGTCCCTTTTTTTTTTTTTTTTTTCATAACTTCCTCCCTGAGGAAAGACATCAAAGGGAATAACAGATCATGTGCAGTGAGCGCGGAGCGTGCCAGGGGGACATGGGCATGAGGAGGGGGCGGGTGGAGGGGAGGAGGGGGAGCGGGCAGCTGCTCAGGGCCAGCTCCAGGCCCGGGCGCATCCTGACCTCTGACCTCTGAACCCCTACGCAACATCCCCCCCCCCCCCCCCCCCCCCCCCCCTTCCCGCCTCTCCTCCCACCTCCGGCCAGCCCCCTTCTCAGAGCAGCTGCCAACTAAATTACGTCAATGTCAAAGAGCCCTCCTCCTCCTCCTCCTCCTCTTCCTCCTCCTCCGTCAGAGAGATGGCGCTCGGTAAATGTGACATGAGAGCGGGTTTCACAGTGCGAAACCCAAATACTCGGTTCTGTATGCAGAAGGCATTTATATTTATTATTCCAATCAGATCTGCTTGATGTTCCGTCGTCATGTTAACAGAAGCCTGAAAGTTAACAAAAGTTTTCTGCTTTCATTCGAACACGTTGGCATGTAATGGGTCAGGGTTAGGGTTGGGGTTAGGGAGGCGTAGCAGCAAGAAATTCTCAAAATTTTCCTTCTGTAACTTCCATAATAAAACAAGTGAAAAATTATTATAGTTTAAACAAAACCAAACGCAACCAAATCAGCTCAAGACAAAGAACACAGTGGAGATGAAACCACCACTGCCAGATTTGTATTTATTTTTAAGCCGAGCAAACTGCCAGGTTCTGGTGCACAACACCTCAGATGTTCAGTCGCAAATGACCTCGAAGCTGCCAAATGCCCCACTCGTGATGAGTTTTCCTCCTCCTTAAGTGCCCCGGCTTCACCAACTGGGCCCGCCTGTGCTCCATCAGCTCTGGGCAGATGGAGAAGAAGGGGAGGGAGGTACCCAGAGAGACGACATGCATCCATCCATTCATCCATCCATCCATTGAAGCAAATGGCAGAATTAGAGCTGAACACATTTTTTACAGAGAAGAACTGGTGAATTAAATTACCAAACTGTGCAAGCTGAAGCGGCATCAGTCCGTCTTCTATAACGCTGTTTTATCCAACGTATAGCTAATTATGCTGCTTGTACTTAAAATAATTAGAACAATCTAGCAACTGAAGTGTTATTAGAGAGACTTGATATTTGTTCATTCATATTTATTTATTCAAAACGACGCATTCAAAGTGCAACCGCAATTATTGGGAAAATGAGCATTTTCAGCTGAGCTCCTGCATTGTTCCAACAATCGATCTGACAGCTTGATGTCGTCGCCTTGCTTCTCCCGAAATCGTGATGGGCCTTCGTCAGTGTTTTCTTGAGACAGTTTGCGAGGCAAACAAGTTAATCGTGATTTGACAATATGCCGCATTGTTTAGGAGTCGATAACCATATTAATCAGAGTAATTGAGTCTGGATTTCAGCCATGTCGGGGGAGGGGAGGGGGGGGGTTTACTGTTCTCCATACAGTTAGTGGCAGTCGTTGAGTTACAGCTACAGAGATGAAGGAGAAAAGGTATTATTTGAGCTCTGCTTGCAGTCTAATTAACCTTCCTGTTTGTATTCAGTCGCTTCAGCTCGTCTCTCTCAGCTTATCCAAATAAACAGCCATGGTGACAGCCTCCAGTGTGGCTCACGCAGACACACGGGCGTGCCGGGAGGAGGAATCCCTTTCTCCCCAAAATGGCTGATGGGTTAGCAGCTAGCTCGCCGGCACTCTCTGTGTGCGTCGCCGAGCTGGGGGCTGGTGATTGATTGAAGTCATTACCCCGGTGGAGAGACTCCTTACCTGGCTAATCCAAGAGTGATTCTAGCTGCGGCATGACAGATAGCTGCATTACAGCCCTGGAACGTGCTGCCCGATGAGCTCTCCAGCTCAGGACTTCCGCTTTAGCATTATGCAAAGCAGCTTGGTTGACACACATATCAATATTCCGCTGGATCCCCAGCTCAAATGTTCAAGTCTGTTCTGGAAGTATCAGCATTAAAATGGTAGATAGAACTGCTTATGCGTCTGATACATGTGATGGATCATGATCTTATTGTGTCAGATATTAGTGATGGATGCCTAAAAGCTTACCAGAACTCCAAAACAAGTCCCATCTTTCACGATCTTGAGTTGTCACGTCTCTGACTGCTTTCTGGAGCATTCCTGCAATGAAAGAACTGGAGATAACGGAGGCTCTAGATGCATTGAAAGCTCGGCCAAAATCAGGATTTTTCCATCAGTTTGTTGTGTGAAATCTTAAATACCTTTTATCTCTCTGAAAAAGTAATAAAAACGCAGGCAAACTTCCTTTAACATCCCAGCATTCTTCATGTATGGCTCTTTTGTGAGGCAGCAGCTCGATATTAAATGGAGTGGAGTGGGAATCAGATTGGGGATGTGTTGAAAATGAGCCAAGATCTTGGAAAAACTCATGGAGTGAGAATAAATATGGGATGTTCTCAACAACGTACTTTATCTGGACCATGCTGGGCTTGCTGGTATGAAGAGAAGAGAGTCCATGACAGTCGCTTGTAAGGAGGACATTAGCATGGATCTTAAAACAAAAAAAAAAAAAAAAATCAATCACGAGTTTCACTGGTGAAGCCATCTGACTGAAAGTTGAGTTTGTTTTATGGGATCAAAAGCCATTCTGCATCTTAGCATTTCTTAGCATTTAATAGGCGTGTTGTCGAGAACTGCTGAATCTGGCATGTAAATACTTTTCTAAAACAAACAGGAAAAAATTATTATTAAGACTTCTGCGATAATGTAAATGTAACTGCTGCGCATAAATATTCACTTTACCCACAACGCTCGTGCAACTTTCTCTGACAGTGAGGATTACTTCAAGACCGCCGCTGTGAAGTAATATTTAATGAGTTCTCGGACGGTCTGACAGTCATTCTGCTGCACTTGTGTGTGCACGAGTGTGAGTGCGTGAATGGGCCACAGCTGATATGCAAGCTGGAGCCTGAGCCGCCAGAAAACGCCCCAAATTGCATCGTCTGCCATGCACTGAGCCTCCTGCACCAAGACACCGTCTTTTGTTCTCCCCCTGCTCGCTGGAGAAGCTCTGACAGCTCTGAAATGATCCTCTCTCCTCTTCCACGCGCACGCACACACAACTCTTCTTTTCAACTGTACTACCGCATATCGCCCAGTTTTTTATTCTTTCTTCTTTTTCGTACGCACAAAGGAAGCATGTACACACATGCAAATATGCACCCAAAAAAAAAAAAAAAAAACATACATCCTCTCCTCTATCTGTCTGGCGCCTATACTCTCTAATTTCTGCCTCCCCACCTCTCATTTTCTCTCCCCTGTCTGCTGTTCCTCTCGATTTTCCCTCACTGGCTGGCTTGTGAGGATGGCGAATCCCTCATGGATTTCTGGAGGGTATCACCATGGAGACGGGGCTCTGCCACACGTGTCTATAGATCCCGCTGCTGGATAGGGAGCGCAGTCAGAGGTGGTGCATTCCCTCCATCTCCCGTCTGTGGGAAGGGGCGAAAAAGAAAAAAAAAAAAAAAAGAAAAAAAAAAACGAGAGGCTGCAGTGAGCCGAAGGGCGAAAGTGTGGGGGGGGAATATGTGGAGCGGCTGGCACGGGAGACCGCGAAATATATGTGGGAGAAAGTGGACGTATGGGTGGGAAGGGAGCAGATGAGGTTGTGAGGGATGCGAGGCGCGAACGCCGGGTGACAGGAGGAGACGGCGGAGCTGAGAGGAGCGTTGTTGGGGGATGAGAGGCAGCAGCGAGAGGAGGCGACGGCAGCCTCATCCCGGTGTCAGGGAGACAAATAGCATGTGATGCTAATGACCGGCTAAAGCTTTTGCCCCTGCTGAGAACAGCCGCTAATATGACTGCTAATAAAGGCACCGTGGAACGCTGTCGCATTCCAGCAGTCGCTCAACTGTCGCCCAAAATTAGCCAAACAGGAGCTGTGCCTTCTCCTCTCCCTCCCGCTCGCTCTGCCTCTCCTCCAACGGGCCCTCTCTGCATGTGCACGGCTTTTTTTTCCCGTATTAAAGGGGCCACTTGTTCACACTATAATAGAATTTGTTCCATCTTATAATGCCGAAGATGTCCACTCCATAAAAAATGAAGAGGCCTTTTTTTTCTTTTTTTTGTTGGTGATCTGAAGCCCTTTTCTTCTATGATTGCTACCTCTCAGGCTGCATGCGCCTCTCAGAGGGTTTTGCAATTCTGCCTGTAGGGGGGGGGAGGGCACAGCGAAACTTAGAATATTCACAGGAATTTTCCCATCACCTTTTTCGATCGCTGCCCAATTTTCTTTTTTTCTTTTTTTTTTCCTTTTTTAATTGAAACGCCACCTAATTATTTCTGGAATTTTAATTTGCCAAGAGCGGCGAGTGTGGGACGCGGCGCCTGCGATGACGAGCGCTCGTAAGCCAAGGTCACACGGCGACTGAGCCAGGGAACGTGGGACGGCCAGGCTGCGGAGGCTTCCTGCGGCTTAGTCACCGCGGCGGGGTGAGGAGGCGTCGGGGGAGGACGCACCTTCTTCAGCGGTGTCACAACAACCTGACAGCTCAGGGACGGGAGGACGCCCGAGACGCCGAGCTGTTCGGCGCGCGGCGCCTCTCGACACCGCCGTGATTAAAAGTCATTTACATAAGATCCTCCTCAGCTGCTCTCAGCAAGCGGGAATTCTGAATGTCTGCTCCAGTGTAGACACACACACACACACACACACACACACACACACACACACACAAAACAAGAACGGTGCAGGTTTTTTTCTACCACCAAACCTTCTATTTCCTAAATCCCTCAACATCAGGTGTCTTTCTGTTCTCCTGCGTTTTAATGGCGCCTCCCGACTCTGTCCACTCTTGGTTGTTGGAGTTATATTTACTCAATAATTTGAATGGGATTGCTAAAATCCTAAAAATAAATAAATAAATAAATGAATCACTGACACATGTTCAGCATCTTTAAAGTCATGCCATAATAAAACAAGTCTTTTGACTAAAGCTCAGGTTCAGACCTGCCCCTTTCCTCACTAATCAATAATTGCAAAGGCTTATCAGTGATTGGCAGATGAGAGAAGTGAAAAATGAGCCAAAAACCAAAGAGTTGACTCACTTCATTCAAGCGCAACTCAGTCGTTTTGCAGCTATTTTGGACTGTTGCAAGTTAGAATTCCGATTGTGAAGTTCATTCTGTTATGTTTTGTTGTAAACCCCAAGATAAAGAACTTAAATTCATGTGCAAACCATTTAAGTCTGGTGGCTTCCCGAAGTCAACCTTTAAAAAAGATTCAAGTTGAAGCTTCTTCTTCCTTACAGTGTAGGTGGAACTTTGAACCTGGCCTGATTTGAAAGCGCGTTCACTCTCTGCTAAAAGGCATCTTTGTTTGTACAATCCTGACCTGAAACCACGAGGCGTGTTTGACTCCTTTTAAAACTACAATGAAAAACACGCAACCTGGCATTTATTATTTGCTCTCCATTAGCTGATGTTGCGAAGCAATTATCTCAATTCAACAATCTTTTTTCTTTTTTTTTTCCTCCCGTGTCTCCGAGCGATTCGGGTGTCGTCACATTAATACCTGTCGGCGTGCGAGCCGCGCTGACAGGAAACGCTGCCTTAAGACCGCTTTATTGTTAAGATGACGGTAGAAACCTGGGACCGGGAGACAGAGAGAGGAGGGGTGAGGACCTGTGTCTGTCTCCCCCCCCCCCTCCCTCACCCCTTTCCCCCCTCCCTCACCTATCCTCCTCTCCTGCCAGCCCGCCTGCCTTGGCAGCCGCTAACCTGCTGGGACCGGCCCTTGATTTATTTGGAGAGGGCCCTGGAACGGAGGGGCTGGGATGAGTGGCATTTTAATGTGCTTTTGAGATGTTTGGTCACAAGCACTATTGATCACCGTGACTCTGCACGCACACACACACACACGCGCACACACACACACACACACTCCCCGACTGTCCCGCAGAACCTCTCTCAGCGCCCTGGGGGAGAGGTTGTCAGGCAGGGAATGAGTTTCCATGTGGGCTTAGATTAATGAAATGAGGCCCCTGGTTGTGGGGGGTGCAGAGGGTCAGACCATTAAGGAATCCCTGCGCTGGGTGAGATTGAGCCTGCCAGCTGACTGGACCCTGACTGACTGATGGACGTGAGGGGCTGAGGAGAGAGAGCGAGCGAGGGAGGGAGAGCGGAGAATGGATGCGGTATTGGATGGTGGTGCACACTGACCTGGAAAAAAAAAAAGAAAACGAAGAAAGAAACGGATTCAGGTATCTACTAAGACCATCAGCAAATAACCGCCACCATGAGCTGAACCGCGCTTTAAAAATGAGCACTTTGCCAATACGCAAATACACAAAGCTGAATTTTTTTGCAGGGACTGTTTCCTGCTGCTGAGCACATTCACGTTGATCCAGCAGTGTTTCAGGTAGTTTTTTTTCAGCCATTTGTTGGGTCACTTTTTTTTTTTATATTTGCCTGTATTTGCATTGTCAAGCAATAATTTGTTGAAAATCAATTACAATGTTGATGTTGATGCCTCCTGCAAGGTACTTTTCATCATTAATAATTAAGTCCTTCGTCCCGGTTGTTATAATATGATAGCAAATATGAAGCCTTAACTTTTAAAATACAGCTAACGATAAAAACATTTTTGTTGCAATAACCGTTTCATCCTCACTGTCTGTCATTCAGTGAACATGCTAAATACCAAAAACTGTTATCATACTGTTATTAATTTTGGTCAATAATTGTTGTTCTTTGACAATTGATAAGCTTTGTAACAAAAAAAACGAAGGTTTTCTATCAAATTAATAAAAGCATCTTCCTGTGGGATAGTGTTATTTCAGTTGTAATATTTCATCTTCTCATTATTTTTTTTATTGTATTTTTTTTTTACCCTAAATTGGTCATTTTAGAGCAGATTTAACCTTAATTCGGATTAAAACAGGAATAAAATGTCCCATGTAAATGCACTGAGTAGCAGGTGGGGCAGTTGCTGTGCACCTCGATATGCTTACTTTCACTCAGCGCTCTCAACAGCTGCACCTATCCCGTGTTATCCATCACCCTGACAGACGCAGAATGAAAGTCATTTGCTGAAGGGATGTTTTCGGCTTTTGAACTTAAGCATTCAGAGTGGATGGGAAGATTAGAATTAGTTGAACTACGTAGCAAAGCTACTTATTTTTTCAATTGATCACTGCTCAATAGTTTTCTGTGCTCAGGTAGACACATGTAGGTCTACTCAAAACATACCAAAGCTGTTATTTGATTTGATCTGTCCAGGATGTAACCGATCAGCCCACTAAGGCTCAAAGTTGGATGATGTTATGTAAAAGAAAAAAAAAAATCCAGTTTTTTTACATTCTCTTTAGTGATCACAATGTCACACAAAGTCATTAAAATCACATTTACAGCCAAAAAGTTTGATATTTCCATAGGGTCAGATTACTTTCCTCAGGCCGGTGCGGTTTATTACATATTAGCCCTGTGAATTAATATCTACGACGCACCACAAAAGTCGCCCCCACTGACTAACAAGGACCTTTTTTTTTTGTTAACTCTCACACACAGCCTTGTGCCATTCATTCACATCAGCTCTCGCTCTAAGTAGTGCAGAACCGGGGAAACATCCAGGGGTTGTAAAAATAGGAGCCAGGGATATTTCACAGCCGAGTGAACATGCCCAAAGCGTGTTTAGCCCTCTTACACTCCAGCCTGGACAGGGGGTTTATTTGATGGCCAAAACACTCAGCAGAACTCATCATCATTCTGACTGTGTGGGTGCTTTTGTGCACTCGTGCCAAGTGTGTGCACACAGCCACACATGCAGGCACTCATAAATATACAACAGCAGCACACGCGCTTCAAAAAAAAAAAAAAAAAAAAAAAATAGTCACACGTACGAGGCTTACACAAGAGGGGAGGCAGGTAGCAGTTCAGGGCTCGCGGAGGTTTGACGAATCAAATGGATTAAGCCCCTGTGATCAATAGCCTCAGCAAATACACAGATTATCAGATTAGGATCTGTCCCCCTGCTGCCGAGGGGAGTCCGAGAATACATTAAAACCAGAGGTGCCTCAGCAAGATTCAATTAATCAGGCTACAGGTTGTCTTTTCCACCCGTACAGTCAATTCCAGCCAGGCGACTGCGTTGCGCTGCGCTCGCCTCACTTCCGCACAAGGGCATCTCAGTTTGGCACGGAGAGTTTGCAGGGCACGCACGGCGATCGCCTTTTGCCCGAAGAACAAATTGATGCTGAACGTTTGTCTTTATTCGAGAGATAGAGATTCGATTCCTTTGTGGCTGTTTTGTGGACGAAATGGAGCATTTTATTAGTGTGCCGATGCGTGAGCGCTGAAGCACACTGTGACTATTCATCATGTTTATTCCATTTATTATTCTTCGTCTTGCGTTGCTCCTGTGCCCTACTTGCCTTGCAGATTCAAGGCCACCTATGTAAAATCACAAAATATTTTTAAAAAAAAATCACCTGTCTTTAAGACGCACCGTAAACTTTTAAATTTTCTTAAACAAAAATGCAAAAACTATGCAGTAAACATTTCCTTAGACTTTGTCAATATTAGATTCAATGACATTAATGCAATTTGGATAATCCAGAGCAGACGCAGGACTCTGGCTCCTGCTCTCTTATGTTGTTAAGAATCTGTGTGTCTGCTGGTGTTTGGAATCACTGTCATTTGAAACCAGAGAGGAAGTCAGAAGCCTTTCTCGGTGACTCTCTGGGAGATCTCCCGGGATAAAACATGGGGACTTCTCAATTGACATTTTTTTTATGTGTCATGCACCAACTTGTGTATTGTGAACAGTTGTGACATTTAATTTTTATCAACACCTTTCGCACAAATATATACAACTGATTTTGTTACATTTAGCTTTTAGACAACGATCTGTTTTCTTTTTGCTGATTTGTGATTTCCTGACCGGAGCGATCGCGTTTTTAGTTCTTTGTTAGAGGAACATGTTGCTTGGCAGCTACTGCTGTGACACACTTTTCTTCAGAAAGTTTCTTTTGACTAATTAGAACCGCGCAACACTTAATGGATGCACGTCTAATTAAGAATATTTAAGGGAAAGTTGAGCAAAGTCACCTGGCCTTGTGCTCCTGTGTGCTGCGGCGGCTCGTCTATCAGGATGCCTGCGTACAAATGATCATTAGCGTGTATAAGCTGGTGTAGCAAACACCTAATGGCTAACAGCTGCCTCCTTATCTGTCCACTGCAGTGTGTACGGCTGCCCGCTGGCCAAGAAGAGGAAGAGTCTGGACAGGCAGACCCTGGAAACCTCTCCCAAGAGGAGCACTTACCTGGATGACATGGACAACTCCACCATGGAGGAGTGCTACGAGACCGACGGCACCGAGGAGATGGACGACCGGGAGGAAGAAGAGGAGGAAGGGGCCGTAGAGGAGGAGGAGGAGGAAGAGGAGGAGGAGGAGGTGGGAGAGGTGGAGGAGGAAGAGGAGGAGGTCGAAGGCTACATGGACTACAGCGTAGAGCAAATGGAGCAGGAGGACGGCGAGGTGGAACGAGGCGACGGAGACGGGGTGGAGGAGGAGGAGGAAGAGGAGGAGGAGGAGGAGGAAGTAGAGGTGGAGCAGGAGGAAGAGGAGGAGGGTGAGGAGGAGAGGGTGGAGGAGGAGGAGGAGGAAGCGGTGGAGGAAGTGGACTACGAAGACGGAGAGGAGGAGGATGGAGAGCAGCATCAAGGGCAAGGTGAGGACATGGTCTCTTCATATTTTATTGAATAACAGCCAAACAACTTCCAACAGTACAAAAAGATTGAAACCATTCTCATGTCTGAACAGCAATTTTGAGTCTACAGCCAACAGCCAGCACGCTCGTGTTCCAACAAACACTGATACTGAGAGGAACTACGAGCCCGAATCTGTCTGGAGGTAACAAAACCACCTATCAGCTCAGAACAGAACATGTTATATCATGTTTCTTCTTTACAAAGAAGGTAAAACTATCCTCCGCCTCACGCCGGGCTTGCTGCTCGCTGTATTATTTCCCAGATGGTCGTGATAACATTGAGGATTCTTCAACCGACTGCATTGCAGCTGGCAACCCAGCTAAGAAGTATTTCGACACATTACCACTCGTCGCCTTAAAATCAATTTCAATTTGGTTTAGTTTATACAGTGCTGATTACAGCATGCTCGGCAATTTGAGCTCGAGATCTGACAGCAAAGATGTAGAAAGAGACATAATGGATCCTTAGCTAGCATGTCAAAACATAGTTTTTACCTGGAAGAAAAGCGCCATCCATTATTTGGTCGTGCAACGTGAAATCAACACTGAACGTTTTGGATTAGCATTATAGGTTTATAAACAGCTAATGTACAGAGTGTGCTTTTTCTTTTTTAATCATAAAGCTTTTTTTTTTTTTTTTTTATAAGGGATAGCATTAATAAGACAATGTTTTTTCAGCCATTACTTTCAGGCTTGATAATTAAAGCTTCCAGGTACTGTTCCACATGGTGCTCATATTGTTGAAATATTGATGCATCACACTTGTTTTTGTGCTGTCAGACAGAGCAGCCGGGTACAGGGTGTAATTAAATTGGATTTTCAAAGTTATCAAGGACACAGAATTGGGAAAATAAATTTGAAATCCATATTTCAACTGCACATTGCCTATATCAGAAGGAGAAGGTTTCAATCTGTAAATATACTAACTATTAATTTTAATTGTTGGATACACTGATTTTAGGACACTGCAAGAGGATAACATGACCTAATTTCATTGTGTGTTTCCCCCCCCCCAAAGGGCTTAGGCCTGATGTTTTCAAGTAAAAATAGAAAACTTTAGTTTGTTTTGAATGTCTGTTCACACAACAACAGAGCTCAAAGTAACTGAAAACTCAACTTTTTTCCTGGAATTTGTTACTTTTGTCATTGAGTGACCTTTAATTCCAATCCATCATCTGTCCATTCAAACAACCAGAGGCACCCACTAGTGGTCCAACATGAAAATTGGAGGGTCAATGTTGTCAACAGATGAACCACATAAGAAGTTATTTTGTCTTCCAGACAAAATAAAAAGTAGGACAATGATAAATGTTACAGATGCATTGGTTATGATGGATTTTACTCTCCAAGTTAAAACCTCCCAGCAAATGTAATTTATTGCTTATGGATCAGGAGTCATATGTTTTTATTTGAAAGTACTCGACATCAACCCAAATTCATGTTTTGGTATGAAGATCTGTTAGTTTAGCATTTAGCATTGTAAATCACCGCTTTACTCTCAGTGTGTATTCTCTGACAGCTTTCTGTTTTTTTGTATGGTCTGTTTTTAAAGTTTGTGGGATAATAGGAGACCTGTAAAACAAAATCAGCACGACTGAAAGGATACCGTGCTTTTTTCTTATACACAGTATTTCTGCTTTGATATTTGATCATTTATCTTCTGATGCTAGGGTTCAGCAATTGTAATGCATTTATATCGGTGTTCTAACAGTTTTTCCCCTGTCCTTGTATCAATAAGCCTTGATCGCTGGTGTTATTCTGGAAGAGTGACACCCACCCTGGTTGATGCAAAATCATTTGTACACATCAACTCGTGACTTTAATTTCAGAGAGATTTTTAAAAAAATATTAGGCTTTTTTTTTTCCCCCAATTACAAATGAAGGGGCTAAACTGAAGGCTAAAATCAGCATGGTTCTTCTTTGCAATTAAATCCCATTGATATTGTTTTACTCCTCCAAAAGATGTTTGTCAGAACCTAAAAAGGACCAAATCACGCTGAATTACTAAAGCTGCAGCCTTGATTATTTCTGTACACAACCGAACTGTCTTTGTCTCCCCTTCTCCTGATATCAAGAGATTGTAATTTACTGGTTCCTTGACAGGTTCATAATCATAGAAATATTAAAGCAGAGCTAATCAAATCACTTGTTTAATTATGCCTCTCCTGGAGACATGATGTAAAAATATCACCTAGTGCGGAGACTGGGATCCCAGAAACTCCTGCCCCATATGTTAGCTCCTCTCCCTAACCCCGTCCCCCCCCCCTCCCCAATCCACCCCCCAGCACCCCCAGCCCGCTGACGTGCCCAACACCAGATCTGGCAGGTTTCTCTCCAGCAGATTCTTGCTTTGCACCCCCGCATCACGATTGGACCTGACAGTGCCTTCAAGTCCAATTAAGAGTGAAGCTCTGAGAGAGGAGTGTGTTAACCCTGTTTGGCGCGCAGCTCTACCCACCCAAAGTGTTGATGTGGCATCTCGGCAGCCATGCTCCTATTTTCTTGCAGACATGTGAAAACATCGTTACAGACTGGTGTTCATTAGAGCCCAGAGCCGAGGTCTTATCCTTTACACCGAGACGGTGGACTGCTGCTCCCTGTCTCCTCAGCCTGTCAGCAGCCTCTCTCTCTCTATGGGTAGTGGCTGATTACTGTGAATTTCTGATAAGTGCTCTGCATGCCACAGCGAGTTGTTGTTGCCAGTATGAATTCTGCAAATCCCCCCTTATGGCGGCGCTCTATAATCACTGCGATGATTGTGGGAATAGAAGGACGTGCAGCAATTCCCTTCAGGAAAAAAAAAAACAAAAAAAAAAACTAAACTGTGAGATCTTTCCATACGCGCCATTACCATGGTGCCCACTCACCCCAACAATGCTGCGCTGTATGGCCCCTTTGCAGATTTCAATCTCCAAACTGCTATGTAGGCGATATTGTGGAGCTTCTAACCATTCCTCAGCGGCACGCACGTCTTCCGTAGCTAATCCAGCAGCAGTTCAGTCCGGGGTAGGACAGCCTCTCTGTTCCTCTTGTTAATCCGTTTCGTTTCCATATCCTCCTTTGTGTACCTTGATTGCTCTTCAAATTGCTTTCCTGTGCCATGTTTTTCCTAACATCAAAAATTAAACCCCTGGTGCGGGGGGTTGCTGTAAGAAGCCTTCCCCTGTCAAAATGTGTGCCTGGTCATTCGTGACTGTTCCCTCTTCCCGCTCCGAAGCCCTCACCCTCCAAGACCCAATATTGTGTTGCTCTCATTAGACTGGAGCGCATGTACAAGTGTGCAAGCGCAAGAAAGTCTGCGTGTTTGTCCGTTCACTGTAGGATTTAGATTTGTTAGTGTATTTATACAAAAATGTGTACAAAGTCACAAATTACTTTGCATGCTTTGATAGCGGGCGCATTAGTCATCCTAGTGGTAAATGTTGTTCTATGGAAGATTCGCCACATTTCTTCATGATTTGGTTGCTGTAAAAATTAGGATATTTTATATATGATTTTATGTATATTGTTTTTGTAATGTTCAAAACCTGAAAATCCACCAAAAATGATTTCAATTCTACATACTTCAACATTTTTACATATATTTGATGATTTCAAACGTAGTTGTATAGATGAGGCCTTAGATTTCACTCTTGAGGTCAGATTTGCAGTCAGGTTCATTAGGGTCATTGTCAGCGTTCTGGGTGGGTTCGTGGGGTTAAGGGTCAAGGTTTGCCCTCACCAGCTGCAGTGTTCTAGGTTATGCTAAGTGTCGAGAGACTACATAATGTCTGTAGGCTCCACCCAGAATGTTTTCCAAATGTGTGTGCGCGCATGTGTGTTTTTGTGTTCGTTCATACGTGTGTGCCTTTGGGCTCATTTTCGCTGCAGGAATGTAAGTGGCAAATGTGACGCCAATGTGAGCAATGTGCTCTTGGCGGCTCAGGGCGGAAATGTGAAAGGAGAGATTGGAAGTGCTCCAGGAGTGAGTGCTTGAAATTACTGACAGAAGAGGTTCAGTAACCTTTTGCAGTCTGTCAGAATCAATTAGGCACTGAAAAGAAGTCTAAAGATACTGATGATTGAATGAAAAAAAAAGAACTTTACAAGCAAACGATGAATAGCTCCCGACTGGGTACACCACATTACAGATAGAACACCATATCGTCGCTCAGATTTTAGAATCTGCAAAAAGAAAGAAAGACTCTAATTTGTAGATTGTCTCGCAGTGTTTTGATTTTCCATTGCCGAACAATAAATAAAATGTCCTTTCATTATTCACAACTATTTACACTATTATTTGGCGATAATATTAATTGTGAGTGTTGTGAATATTTTTTTTTTTCTTTCTACAGAAATCATGGGAATCAGGGTAAAAATGAGACTTGCCAGAGAAATGGTCCCTGGTTTCATAAATTCTCATTTAGCAAAGCATCTTTCTCTGGAACTTTCCCAAACTGCTATATTTAACTTCCTCTGCTGATTCACAATTCAGAACACAAGCTGCTGTTAAGACTCTCAAAGTAAATTATTAGGGGAAGCAAAGAGTTCCTTATCCAATTTAGATGGACCAACCCCAGAAATCTGATTTACTAGTAAAATAGAATGACGGAAATGAAATTACAAGACGTTTGTTCTTTCTTTTCTACAGAGGACGATCAGATGAGCAGCGGCGAGGGGGGCGAGGGTGACGGTGGAGGTGGCGGCAGCAATGCCAAATCTGAGTCAACGATGGAGAAGGACGACAACAACAACGACGAGTACGAGAACTATGACGAGCTCGTGGCCAAGTCCCTCCTCAACCTGGGCAAGATCGCAGAGGACGCCGCCAACCGTGCCATGACGGAGTCCGAGATGAACAGTAACTCCTCCAACAGCGCCGAAGACGAGGAGGAGGAGGAGGAGGAGGAAGAGGAGGAGGAGGACGATGAGGACGAGGAGGAGGAAGAGGAGGAGGAGGAGGAAGAGGAAGAAGAGGAGGAGGATGAGGAGGAAGGGGATGAAACGCAGAGGGGGGACCTGAGTTTGGACGTTGACAGTGACGTGGTTCGGGAGACGGTGGACTCCCTGAAGCTGCTGGCGCAGGGTCACGGGGCCGTGCTGTCGGACAATTTAGACGGACAGGACTTCGAGGGCGGCGCCGTTTTGAAAGGGGACGAAAGCGATTGTTGCCACAACGGAGGGAGCGCACACAATGGTGGTAATGGACAAATTAAGACCACCAGTAATGGACAAATAGAAAACAGCGACGAGGAAGTGTGTTTAAGCAGTCTGGAGTGCCTACGGAACCAATGCTTCGACCTGGCTCGCAAACTCAGCGAGACCAAGTCTGTGGAGCGGAACGGTACATCCCAGCAAAATCATTTCGCCTGCGGGGATTCCAATCAGCAGCCCCAGCACCACGGCTATGGGGACTATCACAGTAGCCACCACGACAGACGGACACTTGATCGGAACTACTCCGACATGGACAATCTCATGAAGCTGGAGGAGCAGCTGAGCCCGCGCTCCAAGGCCTTCTCCAGCTGTGCGCAAGACGACCGGTACCACACCAACCACCGGGACTTCGACGAGGACACGGCCTCTGTGACGTCGGACCGATCGGAAGAGGTGTTTGACATGACGAAGGGGAACCTGTCCCTGCTGGAGAAGGCCATTGCACTAGAGTCGGAACGCGCCAAGGCAATGCGGGATAAGATGGCGGCCGAGGCCGCCAGAAGAGAAGGGGTGAGGTACGCGCACGAAGACCAAGGCCCGCGGCACGGCTACGGCGTGGAACGTAAAGCCCGGCTTCACGATGGTATGAAGAAGCCGTTCTACCATAAAGGTGAGTGGCGCTTTCAGAACACGGACACGCTCGGATACACACCCAAATTCCATTGGAAACCATGTCTGCGCAAGTGTAGACATGTTTACCTCATTTAACAAGCTCAGGTAAAAATGTTTGTCTGCCAATGTTTGCCTCTGTATTTTATCTATCCTGTACTGGAAGACGAGACAGCCCACATGCATTCTGGGAACCTCACTATAACCCCAGGACAAGCTTTTTCAGCCAATTTGGAAATTCGCATCTCAGTAGCAGCGGGAGCGGCAGCAGCAGCTTATGTTGTTAAAATAGGCCAGCATGGAAACATCAGAGGGTAGGCTTGTCAGGCATAAGTAATGGCAATCTGCACGGCCTGTTAGGACCGCAAATCTCATCCCTGTGATGCAGCTTGGGGTAAAGCTGCCTATTTTTAAACCTGTGCAAGCACTAGGGAGATGAAACTACAAAATAGAGGCCTTCTGCCTGTAGAAAGGATTCATTCTGTGGGGAGAAAGGAAGCTTTTTATGATTTTCCATTCAGATTGATACTGGCTGATACCGCAGAAGGACAGACGCACACTTAGAGCTAATTATATATCACATCGACTCCTGTTCTCAATCAGAATGCCAAACATTGTTGTGTACCTGCGAAGTGAAAATGGCATTGACATTCACAGTTTTCTTCTTACAAACTCCTTTGTTTATCCCTTAACTCTGCTCTCTTCGTACCCTTTACTACAGCGCCGTACCATCTTAACTCGGTTAAATAATTTCCTCCCATAAGGAAGATATCAGATGAGAGCAACAAATAAGAGCACCCTAATTCACAGCAGGATGATATTACACTTTAAATGCCACACAATTCACAGCAGGTTGATATTGTGAAGTAAATGCCACACAAATGCTAATTTGGAGAGGCTTCCATGGCCCTTGTGTCTGGCTAATGTTGGAATAATGAGAGGACGCAAGACAGCTGCATCACGATAACATCTTTCCCCGGGCAAGACAGTAGCAGACACTCGTTGACCAGGGTTCTTGTGTGTGTTTTATAAAACAGAGCTTGGCAAGGGAGGGGCGCGCTCAGAGAAGAGCCCCCCGCTCCCGAAGAGAAGCATGAGGTTGAGATGAAAATTGAACAGTATCAGAATGACCGATAACGAACGACAGGCCCACTGACTGCACATTAATTATCCAGAGATGGTATGGTAATGGGGGCCATTTGCTATGCAAAGCGCAGACCGTCCCCAGCCACAATCAATATCCCCTGCTTTCTAATATGCCTTCCACTCGGCTGCCTCCAACCCCGCTGCAGTGGAAGCGTGGCGAGCATTGGCAACGCGGCCGCCTGTACACGCATGCGTTCGCGACTTATTTTCTAATGCACTCTTCAAACAGTGAAAGTAATAATGTGGTCCGAAGATGTCATTTATATTTAAAAAAAAAAAAAAAAAAGGAAAAAAAAAAAAGCATTTTACATGTAGACCAAGTTCCTTATCAACATGAAATTTCCCTGCCTTTTATTGCATTGGTGCCAGACAGAAGAGCCAGACATGACTTAGCAATATTGCAGCAAACTCATACTGTATGCTCCCATCGTGACATAGATGGATGGTAGCCATTACACATAATAACTTCCTTTTTTCCTGATAAAAAAGACGTATGATTTGGTTTTAAGACTTAGTTGTTTCTAAGTACACTTGATTGAATTTTGCAAGATGTCCTCACATAGAAATGACAAAATTTGTTTTATTTCAGATTTAGAATCAGAACTTAGGGCTGAGTGCAAAGCAGTTCACACTTGCATGCATGTTGGTGCAGTTGATGGGACGATTTTTGCATGAACCCTTTACATTCCTGTGATAAGTACAGTGTAAGCGGCGTTCTGCCGATTACAATACACAGAGATATTAATGCATCACATAGACATGCAGCACATCGGCCAACATATTGCAAGAAAAACAGAACGAAGAATCTTAAAAGGGGCATGTGAATATAATATGAATAAATTGACTCCCACACATTAACTGTTTATAAGGATTATACAACCACCTGGAACAGTTACAAGAGAAGACAACACTCATCGGTTATCAATCAGAACCTTAGCGAAGACGAGACAGACGTTCACTAGAAATGGTTTTTAAAAATTCCTTTAAAAAAAAAAAAAGGCCTGATTTGAGATTTATTTTTAGCTCATGATCTGTCTACTAACATGAGCAGGGTTGAATCCATCATCTATACTGCACCGCACCGAGCCACCATGGACTGTTTCGCTGACTTGGGCCATATTTTTTTTGCATAATGTCGTATCTCTTTGACTTTATACATTCTCAGAATACCATATATTATCTGAGATCCCTGTAGACCCGACATACTGTTAGAGTTGAACAGCACATGGGTGTCAAACATAAGGTTCTTGGTCCAAAATCGGCCTGCAAGAATCTAAAGTCTGTCCTGCGAAACCACTAAGTAAAATATCAAAGATTGATTTTCTGTATCCAATTGCTTAAGAGTAGCTGACACAACTCCACGCTGAGATATCAGTGACGCTGCAATAAAAGTTCTATCGAAATATTTCCTGCTGAAGCTTTTATATTAAATTTCATCTTGACTCCACATGCACCTTTAGAGATGGCAAAATGTAGCTTTTTATCAAATAATGTAAGTTTTTTTTGATAATAATATAAGTTTTGCTGGAGAACTTTTTAGTAAAATCCCATCTTACTCCGAAAGCCGGCCGACTACATTACAAAACTTCCCGTTTCTACAGCCGTAAATACCAAACCCTCGAGAGCCATGGCTGCCAACCAGTGTTCCTTGGAGTCTAAACAAATTGCCTTTAAGAAAAATGGCCCTCCTCTCCGATCTCTGACTCATCAAAACGTACCAGAGGAGCCGAATGCTGGTGGACACACCAACTCTGCCCTGTGATCGGGGCCCCGGTTTGAGACCACAGCATGTAAACATACAGACCTCTTCTGCAACCAATAAGAAGTTTCTTTTCATGAGTGTAGTCTATAGTTTAGTGTCTTTAGAATCCCTTTGACCTTGATTCGACTTTCCTTTGTGCTCTCTCCACAACCTGTCGGTTTATTTTGGGTCATCAGTGTTCACCTTAGCCGGAGCAAGTCCTTTAAACTTTAATCAGTGGTCTGCTTTTCTGCCTCGGCCCCGTCTTCTCTCTCTTATATTCGCTCCTGATAAAGACGTCCATCATCCACATTTCTCCTCATTGATTTCAAAATATGATACATCTCTCACCTCCTGAAATCCTGCTGTGAAAATATCTTCCAACTCCTTTTTTTTTTTCTTCTTTAAAGATAGTCATGGGAAGAAGCTCTTTGTCTTTACAGTCAATAGAATCCTTGACCTTGTGCTGGATGGTTGCATTTCCAGATACAATGCCAGTTGGCACGCCCTGGCACCGCCACTTTTTGGTGGTAACCAGATCTGATCGGAGGGTGGAAGGAATAGGAGATGCAGTTTTTGGGAAGGGAAAGACAATCTCATCCGGGGTGTGTGTGTGTGTTGGTGCACATCCACATTTGTGTGTGTGCTTCTTGGACCATCGTTGCCATCCAAACGCTGTCACATGGTGCAAAAAGCACCTTTTATGAAAAAAGATGTAAGTCTTAAATGGAGGAAGAAATCACTTTTTTTTTTTTGAAGGTCACCGACACAAGAGTTTTCACAGATCTTCACAGTTTTCATGACAGTACACAAACTATCAAAATACTCTACACCAAACCAATTACTGGGTCCTTTGTCCGCACTATTCTTCGTTCTCCTTCAAACGAATAATGATGACCTGCCGACGTAAAGAGATTCTCTTCACTTTAGATGTATTTAGTTTTAGTGGTCAAGGACGTCGATCTCAGTTTTCATCTGAAATTAATTACACTTGAAGATACTGAAAGCAGCAGAATTTGACTCGTGCCCGGGATACCAGGTGCACACATACACACTTTAAAAGTGTGTGTAGGCATGCCACACATGTACGGGATTTCCTGGCGTTCTCTTCAAGTTAAAAGCTGCTGTGAGTTTTCATTCGTAGTCTTCAACTGTTGCGTTGGTTTCACTAAAGCATATTTATCCTGGCATTAATCTCTATTGCACTTTTAATAATCGTGCTCCTAAAAATGCTCTTTAAAAAAAAATTGTTAGTTTTGCATTTTTTGAAGTTGTCATATAAAATTCATATAATGATTTCCTCCTTACACTCTTTTAATCCAAAAGAAGCACAAAATTCATTCAGCTGAAAGTTACATCCATGTTGCATTCATGCCCTCAATAAAAGTACAGCAGGTTAGAGAAATGAAGCACAGACCTGAACTTATTCATTTCAAATCAGAAGTTGCTCTGATAGAATCAGATTAAAGGTTTTTTCCTGACATTTGCATGCATTAACAGAAAATGCTAAGCCTTTAAGCACAGTTTGTGGCTGACAGTCTATTTTCAACAGATTTAAGGTAATAAAATTAGCAATGTGATTTGATATTAACACTATACTTCCAAATGATCCCTAATCCAAATCAGTGAATTTGTACCTCACCCACTGGACTTGAATGCTCCATCCACTAAGTTGGCTTTTAACTGCGCTGACCTCTTCTCCCACCTGTCACTAAACAGCCTGAAATAAGGCAGCACTTCAGTTTTTGCCCATCCTGCTTGTCTAACGACCTTTACGTCCCGTCGTTCCCGCAGACGCTTCACGCTCGGACAAGAAGGAAAGCCGGTGTCCGACGCCAGGCTGCGACGGCACAGGTCACGTAACGGGCCTGTACCCCCACCACCGGAGCCTCTCCGGCTGTCCGCACAAAGACAGGGTGCCACCAGAAAGTAAGCGCATCACGCACCGGCTGCCCGTCCACATGAGTGACCCTACCTGTGTCCTTGATGTTGTTTGATGTTCGGGAACCCAGCATGTTTCCCGTGCATGTGGCTTGCTCGGCGTGTGCTGTGTACTCGATCCGACTGTGTTTGATATGTCGGCGTGGGCTGCGGCGGGGCGGCGGTGGCCGGCGGGCGTCAGACGGGTCGCAGCTGCACTCCTCCCGCGACCTTTTGCACGGGGCCGTGGCTCTTGCTTTTGCCCGTCGCCTGCCAAGTGCGCCGCGGCGATGAGGCGGGAAACGAGGCCGCGGCGATGTGCTAACAATGGGGAAGTGGCGATCGGCAGGACGATCAAAGAGCTGTCAATTAGCGACGTGCTCGGCTGCATGAGACGTTCCAATCAGCCGCATTGACTGAGAGTGATCGGGAGAATGCATTAAGCTCATCCAGTGCTGTCGTTTTCTGTGTGCTTCTTCACAGCATGGGTTATCTCTGCATGTGTGGCTGAAAAGAAAAAAAAAAGTCAGTCTTGTCTTTGCTTAATACATGTTGCTTTTTTTAATATTCATTTATTCTCCATATTTATTTATTTCAACAAACACGGGAATGCTCGCAGACCTTGATAACACAGAGCGTGCTCGTGTCACTCATGCCCCCCCCCCCCGTTCATTTATTTGTATTCCTTGCTCAATTAAGTCCCCGTTGAATAAAAACCAGTGTCATACCTCTGAGCCACAGATCAAGTGAAGTGGCAATAAACATTAGCCTTGAATGAAAAGTGAGTTTTTCTCCCTGTGGAGAATTCATCCCGGCTATTTAGTCTCATTCTCCTTGTGCAAACTTCTCAATAAAAAGACCCCCCCCCCCCCCCCCTTTTTTTTTTTTTTTTTTTTTTTTTTTTTTTTACACGTTTCATTAACTGCGACGTGAAAATCAAGTTATGATCTGCCGTGACCCAGGCTGCAATCAAAACTAAAAGAGGGTTTTAACAATGGCAAAGAAATTAGTTACCATTACAGCTCGGCTTGTAAAGACCAGCGGTGTCGCCCGCGACTCTTGTTCGGCCACTCAGGGGTCGCCAGCCTGAGACGCGCTCGCCGCCCGCAAATGTGAAACGACTCGGAGCGGCTGACCTTGGCGGGAGGATCCAGAGGAATTTGGGACGCTCCCGAATTGATTGTCATTGGAGATTTTTGGAATTTGATGTCTCCTCCGCTCGAAGTTGATCCCTCTAATGCTGCACAGATAGCAGCTTCAGGCTTCTTCTCTCAGCAGCTCGTTGTTTCAGACTGTTTAAGACTTCTTGAGTTGTTAAGTAATGTAGCTCCTTTGACATTATTTTTTATTTCAGTATGCCTTTGTGTTATGCAAATCATTCAGGCAAATAAGGCCGACTTACTGAGGTATAGTAGAAGGTCTTTCCATCAAAGATCTACCTTGTGCATTTTAAAGATTTTACGTTTAAATGTTTGAAATGCATTTCTAAATTCAACATTAACTATTGGCTTTTGCATTAATCTTGAGAAGTTGTTCTGATGATTCTAGAAATAGGTTGTTTTTAGGTGCTTGTTTTTTTTTTTTAATTGATTGAAAAAGAATAAGGTTTTGCAGCCTGTGATCACAATATTCTGCACCAAAATGTTACAAGCAGCCATAATGGGACAAACTCTAGCTTCTGTTTTTTTCAAAAACTGGTTGGATTGAGGTTTTTCCAGGTGACGCCTCCACTGGGTAAACGAACTCCCACGAGTGTGATTCCAGTTTCTGTGTTTTGCCTGGTGGTGAAGGGGGAGGATCATGAGGGGAGCTTGTAGTCCGGTTCGTTTGGGGGCAAGCGGCCCCCACAGAGAGACCCAAACACAGCAGTCGCTCCAAATTCTCCAGTAATGAATTGTCAAGTTAACCTTCATCCGAGCGCTGGACGGTGCAGCCGCTGCGCCGTGGCTCCGAGCCGCTCCTCCAGCATCTGTCGCCCCGTTTTCACTGCTTCCCCTCACTAATGGCGGGTGCAGGTGACGCTCACGTCCCCGGCGCCGCAGCCCGAGCTGCTGCTGCCACCGCGGGAAATGGAACAGAATGTATGGAAAAGCCCAGTGGGTCTCCTTTAAAGGTAAATATGGGCGCGTGTCACACGTGTGTCTGGCCGCAGGACACGTTCACAGACGAGTGAGTCTCTCCCTCCCCATTAACACATTTGCCGTACTGAATGGACGATGCATTATTAATGCAGTGGCTTCACTTAATTGGGAAATCACACTGTGCAGCCCAACTGTTCCTTGAGAAAAATTACGATTAAATTAGATCTTCAGTTCATTTATTCTTTTTTTTTCCTGTTTGCTCACTGTAGCTCTTTTTTTGTGGAATATTAAAAAAGGAAAGAAAAAAAATCCTTTAAATTGGCTTATCTTTGTAAAACAACAATTTTTTTTTTCTACTTCCCTCATTGAATCCATGAAGTTAACATCTGTACGTCCCTCTGAATTCGACCCAGCTCCTCCGTTTCTTGCCATCCTGTCCGTCTTTCAGCAAAGGGCAGGTCGGAGCCGGAATATGCATAATGTATTGGCTTGTGGCGCATTGAGGTGGCAGGCTTTGTCCAATTACCTGCACCCAACTCCAATTAGTATGGAGGGGAAGGAGGATGATGAGGGGTTAAAGTTTAAGGGGGTGATAATGATGAAGCTGATGCCGATGGGGTTTGGCCCCGCACGCCACCAGTGTGGAGACGACCCCTTCCCCTCAGCCGCCCCGGCCCGCCGTGCTCCGGCGGCGCCTCTCGGACATCCATAGATCATTAATCTAATTGGCTGGTTGCCGAGGGGATCTGAGACAGTTATGGACTGTTTTAATGGTAAACGGTATCGAAGACTGCACTCTCTACCCTAACAACGCGACCGGTGATAACAAAGCGCACTCTATCAAGGCGCCGCATTCCCTCCGCCGGCTTGTTGCATTGATTTCCAGCCTCGTGTTTGGCATGATTTCCAGCTGTTGGTTGCTCTGCTCTTTGTGCATGCACCCTTCCCCTAAAAAAAAAAAAGAAGAGGGGAAAAAAAAAGTCCTCCCTCCATCCATATTTCTCGCTGGCTTTGTCCTGTTAAACTCAAATGACATCTTTTTATTCATGACCGTCCCCATTCCATGAATACTAATTTGAAAGAGCCGGATAAGTGGAAGCAATATGGTGGGAAACCTCGCCTGCCCTTTCCAACTAGTGTTCATTAAAATGAAGAAGAGGTCATTTGGGTTCACACAGGCTCATTTCTTAATGATGTTTATAATGCCAAGCTCCTCACACACTAATAGAGCTCATGCGTGATTGCGGAGGGGGCTCCTAACCTTCCCTGTCTTTCACTCTTCTACTCCTTTCTCCTGTCCGGCCCAAGTTGTGGCAATGTATGAGAATGTTCTTAAGTGTCCTACGCCCGGCTGCACGGGACGCGGCCATGTCAATAGCAACCGAAACTCCCACCGAAGGTAAGAGCACAGCTGGGATTAACCTCCAACCCAGCTCGATTCTTTCATTTTGTGACCGTGGGAGGATTGTTTTTCACATTTTAAGTTTTTCGTTTGTTTGTTTTGTTTTGGGCTTTTTTTATTTTTATTTTTTTGCATCACTGTTGGTAGAAACTCAGTCTCTTTACTTTTCAACTGTATGTGTGTTTTTGTATTATTTTTATTGAAAATATAGAAAAATGTTTTTAAAGTATCCCGCGTTACAATGGCCATACAAAAACAGTTCAGAATCACTTTAATCAATTTTTATCACATTCAACGTTTCAAGCTCAATGCTACGCCGTTTCATACATTGTTATTGATTTATGGCGATACAGTCCAAATATAACACACAGTCCTCGCTACAAACACCATCCCTGAATCACATGGTGTCACATTGTAGAAATGAATACGTTCCATTTATAATTATAAAATTGGCGCTGATCTTCATGTCAAAATTCTATCTAATACATTTGAAGGTGTTTTTAAGAATTCAAATGCTAACCAATAGTCATGTAGCACTATCTGTTTCATTCATTAGAAAATGACAAAGGAGCGCGAAGAGTCAAGGTTATTTACATGAAGGTGGATCAGATATTCTTTAGTGATTTTTTAGAATTGCAGGAATAATTAGAGCAACTTTGGAAATTTCTTTGTAAGTATTAGATCAGATAAGAATACAGTTCTTTTTGAGTCAATTCATTAAAACGCACATGTTCGAGTTGAAGCAAAAGAAATTAGTACAGTGAAATGACACGCCTCTGTCAAACACTTCATTATTAGATTACAGAGGATTCCAAAATACATTCATCTTACAATATTTGTTACTAAATCTGTTGAATTATTTGAAATTTTTTAGCGTTAACAGGAAATAAGGTGATATGTTTCACGCATAATGACATCAAAATACAACATTTTGAAACCAGTGTGTGTCAAAGTGGAAGGTTATACATGATAGGAAATCATATTGAGGATCGTTTTTGGGGGAATAGTTCAGAGTCATCACAATTATCTGTTAATTGAGGATAATAATAAAAAAACTGGAAACTATCACAGGAACTGGTGCGTCGTCTTTTCAGTTTTGCGGCGTAGTTTCACACACGCTGATTAGAATCCTGCAAACTGCTGCATACATCATTTATCAGCCGGTGGCAGGAAATGGCATCCATCAGGTGCAGGTTCGGAGGGAGAGAGCTGAAATAGCGGGGCGCTCTCGCTCTCGCCGCCGCCGCCGCTGTCAGATGGGGCGAGGTGACAGTGAGAGAGGAGTGTCACCCGCAGCAGATGCTCGGGGAGTCGGGCATAGCAGCAGCCATTAGCACCTTTCTGCCACTCAGCTGGGGTGACAGGAGAGGTGCAGACCTGGGAAAGGACCAGAATGCCCCCGTGCTGCGCCCGGTGACACGGCTGCGGCGCCGGCGAGAAATAGGCACGTGCACACGGGCGACGCACTGCAAACTTCCACTTTTACCCAAAAGAGCTGATATAAACCACCTCCGTACGCTTCACACTTTCCCCGCACACACACACACACACACACACGCGCGCGTGTGCACATCTGATGGCAGGTGCTTATGAACACAACTCTATACTGGCTTGGGGCCATTGTCAGAGATAATTCTTCCAGCCCGGCTCGACACGCTGCCGGCTGACACACCGGATGGAGAGTAATCGGGGTTAAGGATAACAACGTGAACTTTTGTCATATTTGGTCAGTTAGTTGTCAGGAGGAAGTTTGACAGAGTTCAGTTCTGTCGCCAACACGATATAAGTATACATCCTGAGTGAGTGAGTGAGTGAGTGAGTGAGTGAGTGTGTGTGTGTGTGTGTGTGTGTGTGTGAGAGTGAGTCGTGTCAGCAGTTGTTTGAAGGAAACAACCTGCGAAAACGCACATAAATATGCACTTTTGTCCATATGGGAAATATCTATTCTGAAGATTTATTTTAAAGCCAGAGACACGCCAGCTGTTTGTGGCTGCGTCGTTCAAAAGTGTGAAAAGAGATTTTAAAAAAAATAATGAGTTAGCAATTTGGAGTTGAGACTTTGAACTAACAGGGAGGGAGGAGCTGGGGTGACTGGCTGTCAGGCAGATGTGTGATCCGAGTGTTTGGCCCTCTCCAGTTCCTCGTATGGGTCCATCATTACCTTCTATAAATGTTCCTCTGTGACAAATGGTGCTCTGTTAGATACAATCCTTTACATTATCCAACACCAGAAAAAAAATCTTCAGTTAACTAAAAAAAAAATGAGAAAACAAAAGCGGAGAAGATGTTGGACTCTGCGGAACTTGTCCCAGCTGAAATCGTCAGTCCAACACAAAAACCGTCACACATGCAGCTAGTTGATAACCACTTTATTAATCAAGCAAACCTGGTTTGGAGATTTTAACGAGAGCTGAAGCAACAAGCACAATCCAACAGCTATAGGAAAAGTTTTTTGGTCGCAGTTGTTTAGTTTTGAAAAACTAAAGACATTTTCATCTCATGTACTCTGCACCACTACACAGAAAAACTTGAAATTTTCCATTTAAAGATTTGTATGGCACTAATTTAATGTATCACAAAGAAAGTCACACTCGTCTATCATAAGAATTTGCAGTTTATTTTATTTTTTAATATCATTTTTTTGTTCAATTTTTCTCCATTTTTTATTCTATGTGCTTTGATTTCATTCTTCAGTATCAAGGAACAGTTTGAACTCTACTTTAGTACGATTAGTAATAATTATTATGGCTGCCAGTGTTTTTATTGTGTTCTGATTCTGGCGGCATCGTTCAAATTTGAAGTTTTTTTTCTACAATGTAGAATATAATGGAGAATGTGCCGAAAAGAATGTGTGATAGTACTCTGCTTCTGGGAAAACCAGACTTTCCGACTTCCCGATTCATTCCCATGTTGGACGTGTCAGCGCTGCATTTAATCACAGCTGGAGTTTGGCTTTGTCGTTTCAGTCTGTCGGGATGTCCCATCGCCGCAGCCGAGAAGCTGGCTAAAGCGCAGGAGAAGCACCAGAGCTGCGACGGCCCCAAGTCCAACCAGGCCTCTGATCGAGTGCTAAGGTAGCTTCAGCCTCCTGCACTGCGCCGCTTTAGCCATATTGCAAATTAATTGTCCTTCACTTTTTTTCATAAACGTCCGTGTGGTAGAGCCGACTGATCGCTCTTCCTTCATGCTAAACAGGCCAAAAACCGCGCAGTGTGTTCTGCTTTTACACTCTCATCCACATGTTCTGAAATTCCTGCCGATGTAAACTGGGTAGGTTTGCCAACACTGAGTGAACTCAGTGGTGGCTTTTGTAGAAAGACATTCTGATTTAAATGTAATAAAGTACTGGTGTCACATGGAAATGCTTAGTTCTTTTTTTTATTTTTTTCTTCCCGAGCATTCAGTAATTGCGATTTGACGTCCCCCCCCCCCTCTTGTTTTATGTTTATGTTCTCCCATCCCCTGAGAATACATCCAAAAGGCTGCATGTTCATTCCTCCGCTCTCCCATTGAAGGCAAATCGCTTTATTAGATTATAACAAAATTGGCCTCATTTATCATAGCGAAAGCAGGGCTTTTTTGAATGAGAGCGTCTTTGATAGTCATGAGAATGCCATGATGAAAAGTCAGGAGCAGTTGTAAATTTTCTATTTATGTCTCACTGAGCAGCGGCAGTGTGAGATCTTGGATTTCATTTCTTAGATTGAGGCTATAAATGCATATCAGATGATAAAAGTATTTCAAAAGAGTCCAAGAATCATAGAAGAAGTGCATCAATTCACTTTGCTGTTTGTTTGTGTTTTTAAAGTCCTAAGGCTCCAAAAAACACTTTGTTTCAGGGTTGTGTTTTAAAAGGAAATAGTCCTGGTCCATGTCCCCTCTGCATGATCCAGCATCGTGGTCCTTGCTTGAATCCCAGTCTGCTCCCTCCTCCCCCCTCCCTTCACCTTCCTCCCTCCAGCCTTACTCATATTTTTATTTCTATTAACCACACTCTCGCCCTCATCCCACGTTCCCCCTCCTTCCCCTGGGCAATGTTGAGTGCCTCGGTCCAACTACCACCCCCTCGTCATTTATTTTCCAGGCCTATGTGCTTTGTCAAACAACTGGACTATCCACAGTATGGTTACAAGAACAATGTTTCCACCAGCACGCCCCGCTCCAACCTGGCCAAGGAGCTGGAGAAGTACTCCAAGACCAGCTTCGACTACAGCGCCTTCGACGGCAGCAACAACCACCACGTGTACGGGAAACGGGCCATCGCTCCCAAAGTCCACGGACACAGGGACACGTCGCCCAAAGGCTTCGACGGTACGAAGACCACACGCTCAGCTTCAATATCTTACTTGAATACTATCGCCGTTACTTTGGGCTAATTCTGCTGCTTCCGTTGTGTCTGGTGATGAAGTTGCTGTTGTTGTAGGAACAATCTTTCACCTCCTCTTCATACTTTAGAGGAACATATTTTACAGTGTGTCATTAATATTAAAGAATCTCCAAACCGCGGACATCGCTCATCCTGACTTGCGTACCTGCAGGCGACGCCATGTCGTACTTGCTGGGATGGAACAAGGAGCTTTTTGAGGGTTTCGAATATCAGACCTGATTGTTGGTGCTCGTATCAGTATCGGTCTGATGAATAGATAGAAACTCATTGTTACAATGAAAAAACAAAACACGATCGCCTTTTACTGCACATTAAAGCACGATAACTCGATATATGATGTTTAATTAACTGTCATATCATCATATAATACAACAGACTATATTTAATCTTACATTAAAACCTAAAGTGTAACAAAGTTAAACTGAAGTTGTTGCAGGATTCCAAATTTCCAGATTTCAATGCATGTTTTTATTTGATTTATTGGATCTGCCCATCATTGAAAAAACCACCAAACTGACCCAAAACTGACTTTTTGTGAGTGTTTCCTGACTAAACTTTCTCCGACTTTCGTCATGGCGCCCCACAGCCAAACGCTACTGCAAGAACTCCAGCTCGGCCAGCAGCACCACCAGCACGTACGCCCCCAGCAGCAGCGGCAGCAGCCTGAGCTGCGGAGGTGGCGGCGGGGGCGCGGGAGGTGGAGGAGGCGGTGGCGGCGGCGGTGGAGGAGGTGGTGGCGGCGGCGGCGGGGGCAGCAGCGCCAGCAGCACCTGCAGCAAGAGCAGCTTCGACTACAGCCACGACATGGAGGCCGCCCACATGGCGGCGACCGCCATCCTCAACCTGTCCACGCGCTGCCGGGAGATGCCCCACGGCATGGGGGGCAAGCCCCAGGACCTGTGCTCGCAGGTACGACCACACTTTCTCTGAAAAGGCCAAAATGTGCGTTTGAATCGTGGCTGTAGGGAAATGATCAGTTTATATTTTATAAACTATGTAAAAACTACAACTTTGGAAAGTAGGTGTTCATTGTTTCATTTTCTTCCTATTTTCTTGTGCACATAGCTCTGCTACTGTAGTCTGACTCAGAATTTCACTTATATAGCACTTTGCCACTGCTTGCACATTCCCCAAAGTGCTTTACACTCTTAATCACATTCACCCATTCACACACTAGTGGAGGCGGCCGCCATGCAAGGCGCACAATCCATCCTCTGGGAGCAGTTAGGGGTTCAGTGTCTTGCTCAAGTGGACACGGGGTGATGGGGAATCGAATCTGCAACCTTCAGACTGAGAAACGACCGCTCTGCCTTGGAGATTTTAAAGAGAGCTGAATCACCCTGCATCATCCCTGCACAGGGATAACATGCAAACTCCAACACAGCCTGCAATAGGCACCAATCCGGCCCACCAAACTCCCAAGCAACGGTCAAAAATTTTACCGGTAATCGGTCACTTCAGAGTCACTGCCTAAAAAGTAGTGGTGCAACCATCAAACGTTTTAAATCAGTTTCCTGATTTGACACCGCAGCCTCACATGAATCACAGGAGCCTCACCATGGTGTCTTATTCGCGGCGCCATTGTAAGACGCTGGCCTCCCGCTGTAGTCGGAGAAATCCACTGACAGATTATCTCCACTCTTCCTTCATTATATTAATGCTGGCACTGAAAACTGACAAAGGCAGGGAGATTTCAGTCGAACACACACACACATACACACACACACACACACACACACACACACACACACATTCCATTAAAGATCAGGCACTGTGTCTTACACTCAGGGCTCAGCGGGGCAGTTTTTTATTTTCCGTCTGGAGATCAGATAGGAGCAGGACGAAGGACCGTTTGACACGGCGTGAGTCCAGTGTGTCATTTCTGAGGAGATAAGGTGACGGTGTTCCTGTATTATCTGTGCCCAGATGCTGAGCTGGAAAATGGAGGCCCAGGGAGAAAGAAAAAAAAAAGAAAAAGAAAGAAAGAGCCCACAGTAGAAGGCTAATGCTGGCTTAATGTTAATGTTGACAGTGGAGACGGTCGGAATATCAGAACGGGAGGAAATAAAGAGACGGAGGAAAGAGCAGCCCTTTTTGGAGGGAGATTTTGGAAATGTCACAGTGCAGGAGGAGAGGAGAACAGAGGTGTGCAGACAGACAAAGAGGCGGAGAACGGAGAAAAAATGGCTAAAAGCAACATCCTTCCGAAGGGAAGTGGAACAGAGTGAAGTTGGCAGGACGGACTCCTGCAGCAGCCGGGACTTCCTCTGGTCCTGCCTCGTTTCATTGTCTGTCCTCCTCCTGCTCCGGGGCCGGGCGAGCAGGATGCTCCCGGGGCAGGATGGGAAGACGAGAGACTTCAGAGGGGTTTTTTTTCCCCCTGCCTTCCTTTTTCTTCTTCTTTCCTCTTTCATCTCAACACCTCACCTTGTGGCACACACTGTTCCTTTCCACGCCTGAATGAGACTACACATACACACTCACACATATTCTCTGGTGTTGGTAGTTGGTGTATGCACTGGTTCCTGGTTGCTGCTTGAATGGCTGTAAAGATCCGTCTGTTTGATTCGGTGTTTCCCAATAATTCCCAAGACGGTGGCAGCCCACCACATACCAGTCTGTACCTTCTGTTGCCGCTTGTCCACACAGAGCAAATGTATGAATGAAGTCCAATGTCAGGAAGGTGAATTTGAAATCGAGAAAGAGCCATCCTCTCAGTTTTTTTTTTTTTTTTTTTGGACGCATTCATTCAGTCATTCATTTCGAGTTTCCATGATCTTCTTGTTAACTTCATGTCAACCAGTCATCACTTGATGGTCTCCGCCCTTCTGCTTGCCTATAGTCACTTTACAAATCAAGCCTGGCAGCTTCAATGTGACAACCACTGGCATGAGTAAAAGCGGAAAGCTTTCCTGGTGTCTGTTTACAAGACAACGGTGCTTTGGAGTCACCGAAAAACTTTTTGAAAATGATTCCAGAGCAGCTCTTCTGAAAAGCTGCTGCTGCACAGCAGTAGTGGCCTACAGAGTGTCATGGCTCCCATATTCTCCTGGGATTTGGCAGTTTAAGAGTTGTATGTGTGCTCACCATCGTTAATGTTTGTAGCGTATTGTTCTCTGTCCATGTCTGTGTGGCGCCATTGAAAAACAAAACCAAGAACACCAGCAACTTTGTTCTTGAAGTAAACATTTGTAAAGGTAGAAAGAATTTCTGGCTCTTTCTAACCGAGAATAGCGCTGAATGACGATGGCTATACTGCAGGTCTTGTTGGATGCTCTTGTCGTAGAGTTGTTAGTAGCTACCAATTGTAGGTCAAGAAAAGACTGCTGGAAGAAGGAGGTGGCCTGTTGTGCTGAATGGAACGCTGGCAGCGGGATGCACAATAAGAAGAAAGCAGAGCAGCATGCTCCTCTGGACAATGCTCTTCTTGGAAACCTGGGATCGTGACCTTCATGTATCTACAGCTTTGAGACCCGCCACCTATTGAAGCATTGTTGCAGCATTGTTCCATGACCGCGATGTTTCCTCATGGCAGTTGGCCCTTTCAGCGGGTTAATGCGCTCGATCACAATGCAGCAGCTCAGGAATATTGTGAGGAACATGACTGTGAGGTCAGGATGTTGACTTGGCCTCCGGATTCCTGACATCTCAATCCGCTGGGGTATTTGTGGTATGTACTGGACAAACAGGGAGACTGACGGCGGTCCCACGAGTGTTCAGGGTTGACTGGACCTACTGATGGTTTTTCACCAGACATCAACAGAGGTCTCTCAGAGTTTGTGCTTCAATGAGGCAGGTATGTTTGGGCCACCCATCAGATGTTCGCCAGGTCGTTTTAACATTGTGGCTGATGGATGTATAACCTTCCTCTGTCTGCGCCTTGTTCTTTCTGATCATGTGTTCGGCCTCGTCTGTATTTTTTGAATCATTCTCCAGCTTGAATCCTCTGTGTTTTGTTTCCCCGCTTGAATTTTTTTCTCTTTGGTCTGATCAAAACAAAGACAAATTTTTTACATTTGTCTTCCTAGTCACCACAAGTAATTGATCAAACCTCTTAGGATCTCGATTGGCTCTGGCTGCTGCATTTTTAATCAAATATATTTCAGGCTTTTTGGAGCGTTTGCAAGGATTTCAGATTCTGAGTTGGAAAAAATGCCTTTTTTAAAAAAAGTTAGACTTATGGCAGTGATCAAAGATGCAAGAATCCAGAAGCTAATCCTAAATTCTTGCCTGTATAGTTACAGTAAGCATTCTGTGTTCAATGTATGTGCAGGATAATTAGTAACTGTGAAAAGGGTTTGTCATTCGCATAAAAGATTTTGTATTTTTCATAAAATTGTCCATCAGTCCAGAAAGTTACCTTTGTTATCCCAAAGTGTTTTACATCCATATTTAAACAATATATCCAAAGTATCCCATATATACTCTTTTATACCAGTGAAATTCAATGTAACCATCTTAAATTCTTATGTTTGACCAATCCATCCATCTGTAATTAATTCATCCACACATAGAGCTACTTTTTTGAATATGACAACCTGTCAAAAAGGATGTTCAATAAATTCGCACATTTTACTGTCATCCTCATTGATATCAATTGTTTGTTTGTTTTTTCCCCTTTTATAGTGGTGGCATGTACCAAGTTACCCAACATAACTTTCAGAAAAATATGTGTAGGTACACTACATGCAAACTTAAAGTTTTATTATCTTAAATGTGAATATGTAGGTGAATTTCCATGCTCAAAGGTGGCCCACATTCTCTAGAAACATTAACAGTTTTCAAAAATGAGTGAATTGAAGGTTTTAGAATCCCAGAAATTATAGAGCTGAGATGGTTCATTAAGTTAAAGGAGGTGGATGGATTTATTTCAACACCTGGAATAGGTAAACAGAGGTAATGTTGGGAGAATCTCACTTTATGGCCTGTCTTCACACCCAGCATTGCCCTGGCAACAGAGGTCAGAGGTCACCGGGCCTGAAGAGGAGGAAGGGCTGGGTGGTTCCTTCCATATCATGGCCGTTAATTTGATTTGAAGGGGTGGGTCACGATAATTGGACCCTGACATTGAATACAATAGGTGACAAGGCGAAGGCGGTCCGCAGAGCATGTTCACAAGGACGAGGCGAGTCATGGTCACCAGCACGTGCCATGAGATCTGTTCCTCGGCAACTTGACCTTTATTCAACACCGAGTGTTTCTTTTCCTCTCCGGCCTTTCCATTCTTTCCTTTTTCCTTTTTTTTTTTTTTTTTTTGTACCGCCCTACATGTCCTTCTCACTCTTACAAGCTCTTCCTGAAGTCATAATATCGTGGTCTTTTGGTTTGGTGGACGGGTCCATTGAAGGTGTATTATCACTCTCATGACGAGCTGTTTTTTGGTTGTTTTTTTTTTTTTTTCCACTATTATTTATCTCCTTTTCATGTCTTTTATTATCTGTGGAGTGACATTTTCCTCCACAGACGAATGACCCTGCAGGAGTTGTGTTTTTGTGCTTTGCGGTTGTGGTGGAGTCCTTGGTTCAGCCACGCTCGTCGCAGTATTCATGCCCAGTCCTGAATCTGTCACCCCCACGTGCGTTTGAGTCAGTGTGCGTCACAGAGACTTTTTGGCTTCAGACACCAGGAGAATCCGCCCCTAAGGGACACTGTCGGCTGGAATCAGCATTAAAAGGCGGGCTTTCCTTCTCATAAAGGAGAGCGAGGAGGCGGGGGAGGGAGTCAGAGGAAGGGATGTGTGTGAGAGCAAGGACATGAACGCATAAACATCTACACGCCCACCTGAAGAACAAACCAGCTTTTAAAAAGATCTTCTCTTTTTTATCATCTGAAGAAGAAACCAGAAATTTTGATTTGACAGAGGGAGATAGACTGATGTGTCATCAGCGTACAAGTGAAGCTTTGCAATTAACTCAATTATATTTCTTTCGTAGCATGATGTGAAATATTTTTGTTAGTTTCTTCTTGTAGTATTGCTGGAGAATCAATTTAATTTAATAAAAATATTAAATTCCTCAGGTTTTTGTGAAGAATTAAGGATTGAAAATATCCAGAGTATGCATTCGATCTTCTTCTAATTTCTTATACCTTTATTCCTTAATGTTGAGTTGATTTTTACTGAAGTTAATTAGTTGTGAAATGTTAACTTCTTTCTTAAAGAGATTTTTTTTTTTTCAAAATTTGCTCTTCACTTGGTCTCTTAAAGCTAGGGTTGGCGATTTGAATGAGATACATTTTTTTAAATACTGGTTAAAATGATCTTTATGACCCGATAGGAAGCAATTCATGGCGTGTTCTTAAAGTAGTTTGGAAAATATCCGCTATCTACAGCAGGAGCAAAACGGGAAAAACAGCAACCAATAGTCTTGACGGGACACCTTTTTTTAAACCAATCAAATCCCTTCGCCGTTCGACCTGCCCCCTGCGCGTACATGTCAACGGCGTGCACTGACCCTGGTTCAGTGCGCGCGTCGAAGGACGGAGCGTCGTTGCAGAATGGCGGGGAAGAATGTTTGGGGCTTTACTTACCGGTGAGTGCGCCATAACTTGGAGTAGTCCAAATAAAGAAAAACGAAGAAACGAAGCGCTGAGGACAGGTTACGCCAGGGACGCACTGGACGCGGAAGCGCTGCGCGCACTGCGCGCACCGCGCGCACGTCTCCGCTCCCAACGGAGCTCCTCCAATGGGGTGGGAGCTGGGCGGAGCCTTGGGGAGATGCTACATTCGTGCTACATGCTAGTTTTCCAAGATCGCCAACCCTAGCTTTAACCTTCTGACTTCTCTCTCATCAGTTTGCATTATTTTTTTCAAATATTTGACTTTTTTTCTTGACATTTTTGTGTCAAAGGTTTGACTTGCATTTTTGTCTCAAATGTTTTGAGATTTACTCCCAAAATGGTATTTTTTCTTTGTTCTTGAACTGTAGAATGAAATCAGTATCATTGAGCTGATTTCCAAAATAGCACATGTATATAAAATTGGATTTTCTTGTTTACATTATAATCCACATTTATCATTATTCCTACAATTCCTGCTGTGTTGAATATATTTTGTCTTTAATGTTGACCTTTGACTTCTTGTCTTACTTTGATGTGGCCTGAGATCCTCAATATAGCTTAAAGTAAACAAAAATGTGTTTGATATTTAGTCTGAACCGTGCTGTGGAGGTGAAGTGGACGCTCGGTTTTGTCGGATGTGACCCATTTGGTCCCAGAACCCGACACAGTTCGGTTCTGCCTCTATTTTTGGGTCTGCGGCAGTCTGGTTCAAGCCGCCGCTGCTCATCGCTGCTCCTGACCTCACCCCTAACCCCGAGCCCCCGCCCCCCTCCCTCATGTCCACTCATGTTAGGCTCACACACACCAAACACAAAGTCACACGCACACGTACATCCTTCTGACTGCACAGTGCAAACCATAGAGGGATGGAGGGCTTCGCAGAGGAACACTCGTCCTTGACCTCTTCTTCTTTTGACCCTCTCATGAGTGTAACAAGTATTTTGTGTTTTTTTTTTTTTTTTCCTTCATCAATCTTTCTAGATACCTGAACTGTTCAAAAGCTGGGAAAAATCCTCCTTTTTTAATGTCCATTTGAAACAAGCAGGATGTGTTCGTGTACTGTTTTGCCCAGCTCTGATTTATGTCTGACTGCTATGTAATCAAAAACTCTCTCTTTTATCCCTTTTCTCTCCATCCCTGTCCTCCTATGTTTCTTTACATCCTTCTCATCCTCCTTATGATCATCTGACTTGAACCACTCACGCACACACCCACACACCCACACACACACACACACACACATTCCTCCACGCACACTGACCTGGCTTCACTCCTACACTCGCACCCCACAGAGTCCCGGTCTAGATGTTGATGAGAACGGTACGTTGGACCTGAGTATGAGCAAGCGTCTGTGCAGCGGCGGCGGTGCAGGGGACTCGGTGCTCACCCCTCTAGAGCCCATGTCCCCCCAGAGGCAAGCGGCCCTGCTGGGCTCCCGCTGCTTCGGCATGGGGGACCCCGCAGACTGCTGGGACCTGCCCGTAGACTACACCAAGATCAAACACATAGACGAGGACGAGAAAGAGGTAAAGGGCCACGGAACAAGCACCGTTTCTGGAAACTCACACGGCCGCCGCCGTCCATTTGTGGCCAGATTTTTAAGAAAGTATCAAGAGGATGTTTAATACCACAAAATGATCTCTCTGTAAAAACCATTAGAGCTGACAAAATTGTGTTGTGTGAAATAAATTAAATAAAACGATCATTTTAGACGTTAATATAGAAGCTAACAGACTTTGTTAATCTGCACATATTTCATGTTTGAGTTTCTTCAACTTTCATGTCAGAGAGAGGAACGTGAACTTTTCAGAGTGATCAGATGAACTTTAGGTTCCATCTTAAGATTTAAGGAGCGAAAAAATGTCCTTATCTGCAAATTGGTTCCAGCAGTATTAGATCGACTGAAACAAACTGAAACGTTCTGCTATTGCAATGCTTTTTTATGAAAACTGATTTTTTTTTTTTTAAAGGAGAATTGATAAAATTGATATATTGTTGATATAACCACATTTCTTTAATCGGTAACACTTTACTTGAAGCCCCTCTTTATAACACATTATAAGTAGTTATAAACACTAATACATGATCACAATGCTTTATAACTCACTATACAGCAGTATACAGCATAGGATTAGGGTTAGGGTTAGGATTAGGGTTAGGGTTAGGGTTAGGTCCTGGCATTGTGATCATCTATGAATGTTTATAACTATAGCTACACATGTTATAATGGCATTATAATGCTTTATGAATGTACTTATAATGTGTTATGCAGGGGGGCTTCAAGTAAAGTGTTACCCTTTAATCTATTTCTGGTAATTTTAAAGTTGATGAGGTTAAACCGAGATGTTTCTAGAACATGAATTCCTTCATTTCGTCTTTAACTTGTCTTCTCTTACCTCCCCTGAAATTTTTTGCATTTTTCAAAATGCTGATTAAAGTTTTTCATGCTAAATTTCAGCCTTGCGTGAAATTGAGGAGAGTTCAAGATTAGAAGTCCTCGGTCTGAGATGCTTCGTCTATACTAATTGCAGTCGCATTAGCCAGTGGTGTGCACATTATTTCCAAAGCTGATATCAAAAACACTCACTGATGTGAAACTATTCAAAATACATAAAGTAAAATTAGAGTTTTGTAGTGATCAAAATGAGACAAAACTAGAAAGTAGTGTTTAACTTTGTCAAGATGATAAATGCAATTTCTAATGTTTAGGTTGGTTGAAATAAAAAAAAACAAAGTTAAGCATTTAGGTCCAAATTATATGAACCACATGCGATGTAATTCTATTTTAGCCATTTTTTTATTGTTCGCTAGATCAATCGAAAACTCCCTTTTGCCCCAAAAGACTCCAACGAAAGCCGCCTTCCTTCCTTAACGACAGTTCTCAGTGTTTGTGACAGAGATGATGAAGAGAGGACAAAAAGCGCGAGGTTCCACATGACAGACCGTCATGATGTTGAAGATAATTACAAAGCAGCAGTTGTGGCTCTGGAAGCTGATAGACCATACAGTTGGCATGCGTCACTTATACTGTCTGTTCACTGTGTCTCAGCCCAAATGATCCCCCTCCAAGCCATTGATTCAACACAGTGTCTCCAAGTCAAACATTTGCATTGCCGTCTGATTGTCTTCTAGGTTTCTTACCTCCTCGCCTGACTCACTGTTATATTTGGAATCATTAGAAAGTCATATGAGGGATTTTTTGAGGGAAACCTAATGAATCTGCATGTTAATTGATGTCAGCGTTGCCTTGCACAGAGATATCTGCTCTGTTTGTATCCTGCTCCCCCGCATGCTGGCTTTCTGTTTTTACATTTTGCTCTTCTCCAAAATGAATTATGCAAAGTAGCACCTTGGGAGGGAATCGGAATAGCTCATCTCATCAAAGAACTGCTGGAAATCAATGCACCACTGCTGGGTGCGCCTGCCGATGCGCGCAAGCGCATGCATGTACAGTACATGTGCCTGTTTTTTTTTTGTTTTTTTTTTTTTGCTGCGTGTGAATATTCATAAAAGTGTGAGTTGTCTGTACCCTCGTCTCTTTGGGAGTGTGTCTGCGTGTGTGTGTGTGTGCAAGTCTCATCCCTAGCCTACTTTACTGCTCTGCATCACTGTAAGGTATGCATGTGTCGTCCTGCCTCCCGGCCCGCGCTCCCTTTAATTGGAGGAGCTCGCCGACTGACCCGGCGTCACACTCTCCCAGACAGCTCCAGTTGCTGGATAATTTGGGCCGTTACGTCCGGACCTGTCTCTTTACGGGCATTACTGTACACACGCTGCAAGCATGGAAGAAAAGGGAAGAGGATTTGCATCCACAGCCGCCGTGCCCTGGCTTTGCATGCACTGCAGACAAAGCACAGCCCCACATAACGCAGCCTGCAGCGGCGTGACGCTACACCGCAGTGCCATCTAGTGGCTGGCTGCTGTATTACGAGAGCCCGCACAGCCAACTCCCTGCATGTGCTGTACGCCACACACACACACATACACAAACCAGTGCACACACACACGCACACACACACACACACGTTTCAGACCTCAGCACTGCACAGACATTACATACACATCATTTGAATTGACAAGACTTTGTTTGGCATGTATCCTTGATGTGTGTTGAAAAAATACAGACAAATAAACCAGAGATATCAGAAAGGTCCAATATTATGACCTCAGGAAGTCAGACGTTTCATAACTTTGTTTCAAGGTACATCTTATATTCCCGCCTTGTACCACAAGATGGTGCAGTGAGCCACTTGTGTGTCTGTTCTGCTTTAAGGCTGACAAGGGAAGAAGATACAAAACTGGATAAATATTACATAAATAACATCAGAGGCCGAACCTTACTGGAACACTGCTTTGTGGTCTAGAAATTCAGTTCTTTATAACTGTAGCACTAGTTAGTCAAAACCTTAATTTATAAGTGAAAACAAATTACTAAAACACAGTATGTGAAGCTCCAGTGTTAAAATATCTACAATTTATTTAAATGCAAATCAAGACTGACCCCAGTTGTGAAGCAAAAGACAGAATTTTGAAAATATCAGATGTGGAGAATATAGAAAACTCATGCAGGACAGACTTAAACATTGCAAGAATATAGTTCGTGTTGGGAAATGAAGATAAAACATGGAGGCTGTAGATGAGAAAACATTTCTTAATTAGACTCAAGTTTTGTACTCTTAACCTTTCAGCTTGATCTCTTCGTCTTTCAAATAAAGCTGTAATGTTGTGCATGAACGTGTTATTTAGGTTTCCACCACTTCAGCTGCCTTTTTAACGAACACAAGCAAAAAAAAAAAAAATCAAACCAAATCCTTTCTCTCCCCCCCTCTCCGTCTCCTCCCTCCTTCCCCTCCCCGACCTGCAGCCGGACGACCTGGACCCCTTCCAGGACCTGCTGGACGACCGCTCCTTCACCACGGATGTCAGCCTGCCCAGCCCCAAGCCCAAGTACGTCCCGTGCAAAGAGAGCAAGAAGGACCTGATAACGTAAGACCCCCCCGCTCTCACCCCCACCCCCCACTTCCCGCTTCTCCCCACTCATGCTCCTGGTTTTTCTTTTTTTCCCACCTCCACCCTGCTCCTGAAACACGTCTCCTTCTCTCGACCCCCCCTTCATCCTGTGCTCCTGTGCAGTCGCTTGCTATATGACTTTAGTTTACCAGCTTTATCCATACGTCCAAGGTGGTGCTAGACTTCAAAGCAGATTTCCTCCTCGTTGCTGGTGTATGTCTCTCGTCCACCACACCACTCAGCTGATCTCAGGAATGATCACAGACAGTGAAGCTAAACTGGAAACAATGAAAACCAAAAAAAGGAAAAAAAAAGACCAACAACCCCTTTTTTTCTGTAATTTTCACATTTTCTTCTCCTTCCCTTTGGGCTTATAAATCTGTCTATTTTTCCGGTGGCAGATGTCCCACACCGGGGTGTGATGGAAGTGGTCACTTGACGAGCAATTTCGCCTCACATCGAAGGTGTGACTTCCTTTTCTCCTGGTGGAGTCTATTTCTCTTTATTGTTTTCAGCTTACCTCAACTATGCTGTCAAACACCTGTAGGCAGAATGCCTCTCTCTTTTATCTGTTAGCCCTTTGACTATTGGCAGCCTGACATGCCGAATCAGAATCACCATCCGTTTGTCCGCCATTTCAACACAAATATCATTTTTCCCAATCTGAGGCTTTTTTTAAATGTAAAACCAAAAAATCTGAAGTTAACTTGTCTTTTCAAAGAGAGTGCAGCCATCAGAAAACAGCAGGTCTTTAGCAGACGCTCCTCACAGTGCAAACAAAGTTTTGAATAGATGTATTTGCATATAAAATGCAGTGTGTGTGTTTAATGGTGAAGAGTCGGGATTTATGATGGTGCTCAGTTTTGATGGATGGAGGAAGATACTCCAGCAAAGTCCCGCGCAGGACAAACACAGTGAATACTGATGATCCGCGGTCCTCCATGATCGGAGATAATCCACTTTATTGTTCCGCATATTTACATCCGCCAGCAGGATACAATGACGCGCCCAGTCAGGGAAGGCCGGCTTTCTGCTTTTATTCCAACATGGTGCCACCTTTCTCAAGCTCTCATTGTCTTTCCTATTTGCCTTTCTTTTTTTTTGACAGAAAAAATAAAAAAAAAACATAATCAGAGGAATTCCAAAATGTCTCATCTCATCATGGGGTCGCTGTAGCTCAATGTCAGAGACTCAGCGTCTCAACGGAAAAAGATGATTTCTGGACTGGTCAGAGATTCTTATGGGCCAGAATTCTGAACTGCGTCACTTGCTGTTTGGAAGACATTTGTACGTTCACTGTTGTTCGACGGACAAAAATAAGCGGCTATATGTCAAATGTCAAGCAAATCAGCAGCTACTGGCTAAATGTCATGGAACATGCCTGAAAAGTCATCCACAAGTTGATGCAGCATTAATACGGCATACATAAAGTACCAACAGCATAAGAAAATTACCATATATTTGGTTATACTCTCATAGTTTGGTGTATCCAGCTATTCTCCAGTTATCTTTGCCTCCGAATAATTCAAGATCTTTGGTTTTAGAACATATGTAGCCACGAATTGTCCTGGAAAGATTCTCATCTATAAAACATCTGATTGTACTGTGTGGCTCATTATCAAGGCTTCATCCTCTCTGGGTCTGGATGGACGGTCTGCAACATGTATTCCAGTCCAGAATGTTGGGTAAATTTAGATATCTTTGATTGGATTGTCAATCCGTGTTGACAGTGTCACGATTATTCATTTGTGGAAGATGTTGCGGACCACGTACGCCCCCTTCTGAGGCTATGGCATCATGACACAAGCAACGCCTAAATTAATTAAAGACTGGGTGCATGCTAATTTGGAAGCTAAACCCCAGGATAAAGTTATTTCTCAATGGGCCGTGTGTAAAACCTTGTAAGCTGATGTTATTCAGTCCTCCAGGCCCTTCCCACAGCGCTGTGCCGACTAAGCACTTACCATTCAGAGCGAGGAGATTTAGGCAGAGTTGCTGAGTGAGTTGCGGTGTGAGATGAGTCTGCAAGGACCCGGCGCTGTCAGACGTGGCTGCACCTACCTGAAACTCCGCCTCGGACCGGCTCGCCATTGAAGTCCCATTTCGATTTCCTATTCCAATACAGTGCACATGAAAACTGCAGTCCTTCTGTTGCACATGAACACAAATACTCAGAGGGTTAACATGTTTTAGTCAACTCCCTGCACTTGCATCATGGCTTCTCAACATTTCCCGGTTGATTTTTATTTATGCATGTGTTTGAAGTGGAAATATGAGTGCAGGCTGTCTGTACTGGGGTTTTCTTATTATTTTATTTTTTCTTTCTTTAACCCTTTTATTTTTGGTGTAACTAATGTTTCCCTGGTGTATTTTTCAGTCTCTCAGGTTGTCCTTTAGCTGATAAAAGCATTCGAAGTATGCTGGCCAACAACGCACAAGAGCTCAAGTAAGGCGTGAGATGACTCGATGTTGCGTCCGTGATTTGTGTGTCCTGCTTGTTCTGCCAAGAGTAACGTCAGCCTTATTAGTGTTAGTGCACATTAATGTAAAAGATGGTCATGTAAAGCAGCGTGCGGACGGAGCAACGGGCTCTCTGCCGGAGATTTACGACCCCGGCTTTCAAAGAAAATAAGCTAAAGCTCACATATTCATGTTTTACAATTATCAACAACTCACATAAAGTCACCATCCTATGAATGTGTTCCATTATGAACATGGTGGGGAGGGGGGATTTCATTTATTCTGTTATAAATCAAACTAAAGCGTTTCCAATAAGTCATATTTCTGCTTCAAAAAAGAAAAGCTGATTCAACAACATGTCTAGTTTAAAGGGCCTGTATCATGCTTTTTTAGCCTATTATTGGCATTAACATGGTAATAGTTTATTTTTGGCGCTAAGGAAAAGTCATTTTGTGTTAAATAAAAGATTTTCGGGGGCTATTTCTGAAACCCGGAAGAGAAAACGCTCTGTTTCACTGGAAATCCCGCCTCTCCCCCTGTGGACTTTGACTGACAGCGTACTTCAACCAATCGGAGCTTCAAAACAAATACGTCATGCGTTAGCTTCTCTAAGGGTTAGCTTTAGCTCTTTAGCTTTAGCTTCTCTACACGTAAAGACACGCGAAAACGTCTTTTCCTGTTAGAAACTCACCAAGCGCAGACCCTTCAGACTGTTGCTCTTGTTTGATTGTTGCTTTCAGACGACGGTGAAAGTTTATATCTGTGATCGGAGATACAAAAAGCAGCAATGGGGGTGGGGGGGGGGGGGGGGGGGGTCGTGTCGTGTCTCCTGAGTGGAAAATGCGAATCAGCTGCGTGCTGGTCAGAGGAGAGTGGTGTTGTCTGCGCGGGGGTAGGGTGGGAGAAGAGTGGTGGGGAGGAGTTCAACTTTTGTGATGTACATAAGTTTGAAGAGTTTCAAACGAGCTGTTTTCTACCCGAAGGGAGGGGCTGCTGTGAAGAGCAGCAGACTGAAAGAGATTACTCAGACATGCGTGGATGAAGGCAAATAACATTTTGGGGGTGGTTTCAAAGGGAAATCAACTTTGTGGTATGCTTAAAACCTTAAAAAAGTGGATTTTGCATGATATAGGTCCTTTAAGAAAAACAAGGAATTAAACTATGTTTATCTGATGGTGACAGTTTGTTTTACTTTTAACATGCAATTTTGAAGAAATTTGATTTGTTAGGTACCTCAGATCCTTTTCCGAAGTCACTTAAAATGAAACGTTGTGTGTGAATAAAATAGTCATCTTCTAATTGATGAAATTAGACTGGATTTAATAAAAAAAAAAAGTAACCCAGTTGCAATATAAAATGATTGAATTCCATTCAAATTCATGGCCAGCAAGCAGTAAACTCTTGTGTTTATATGATTTGAAAGAGATTTCCAGCCTGATTTCTGGACCCTCAATGTGAGGAACATTTATTTACACAACAACATTGCAAGTGCGTGTGCAGAAGAAGTATTTAGTCCGGCGCATGCACAATAGTATTGTTTTGGGAAAGTTGCGTTTCCCCCCATTTACAGGGAGACAGAGTTGAGACAGAGTTTTCAAAAGTTGCCTTTCCCCATTTACACCTTGGAAGCTCTTTTCAAAAAACCTCCAAGCACCATCATGTAAACAGGATCTCAGATTTGGACATGAATATAAAAAAAAATACACTTCATGCTTTTATTTTGAAGGTTTCTGGTTTTGGATTTTCATGTGTGGGTCCGTCGTCAAGCCTTCAGCTTTCTAGGAAGAAATAGAAAATCTGATCTACAGAATATAGAAGAGCATTTGATGGCTTAAATCTGGGAATTCAGTTCAGCTTTAATGTATTTGGTTCATGTTTTAGCTTTATTTTTATTTTACTGAATTATTTTTTTAAATCAACAAATTAGAATGTATAGAAATTCCCAGTCTTTTACCTTTCCTATCTCCTTATTGTATTCCATTAATTTACTTTTTACTCACTTGAAAAATAGTTTTGCTGTAATTTCATTTTGCGGGTGTGAGCAGACGTACGAAAATAGATTTTTGAACATGTTAATCGTATTATTGTAATTCCTTTGTCGTTCATACAACTGAGTGAATAAAAAAAAAAGTCTCATTCATTGGCTTGATTAACTGCATTAATGTGTTGAAGAGTTAAAACATTTGACTTCAAGCCAGCCTGTTACTTCTTGCAGTGTGGCCTGGATATAAGCTGCTGCGTGCGCCGTGAGGCTCCAGCGCCGCTCACAGCCCATTAAAAACACATCATTTAGCCACTCTGCACTGTTACACTGGTTGACATGTGCTCTTCATCGCAGTCGAGTTTATTTTGACTCGGTTTTGCTCGCCAGAGCACAAGATGTCCATTAACATGCTGCTGAAAATAGTCCCCAGCAGATTTATCTCCTGGGAGTTTCTCACAGTAAAAATATAAAAATATTACCTTTTTCGTTTTTTTAAGTCTTTTTAAAGGTTTTAGTGGGCAGTATGATAATTGGAGTTGAGAGCCGCACTCGCTGAAGTTTGAAGTCTGATTGTCTAACCTGCTGTGATGAATAAAAAAGTGGACTTTTTTGTGGCCAGTTGTTCATTATTAGTAAGAATAACGGCCTCAGAGAATATATAAAGCAGGGGGATGCTCATCTTTGAACACTTTCAATCCCACAAAAACTCCCTTCTTACTTCCAAAGATTTGGACAATGACCAAACACTTCAACAGCAAGGATGAACTGGAATCATTTCCACTAGTTTTATGAAAATGGAAACGTGTATTTAGTTCGTTCACAGCTCTAATGAGGTTCAGTGGTGGTTCGATTGGCTCTTCTCATAACATATGAAACTATTTCTGTGAGCCGCCTCAAACCATCACATATCTGGAAGGTTAAAGTGGCAACTATGACTAAAATATTGAGACATTTTGTTGAGAAAAGTTTCAATGGAGGGATTGCTGATTTGAGGTGATCTTTGAATGAATTGTAAAGAAAGTGATCAATCGATTTATGTTTTTTTTTTGAGAAACTTTTTCTATTTATTTTGATAAAATAAAGTTTAAGATCCAAAAATTGATGCTGAAATAGTTCTTGAGTTACTAAAATCGTCTTACGTGATTCATGTATAACCGAGTTCCTCTAACGAAAGGCCCCCGAACTCGGCCCAGACCGTCGCTTCTGTTACTTTACCCTTCACATGCTGCGCTTTTTGCCGTAGGCCCTGAGCCCTTTTTGTGTTTTCTGCCCCAGGTGCCCGACACCAGGGTGCGATGGTTCGGGACATATCACTGGCAACTACGCCTCACACAGAAGGTACAAGCCTGAGTCACGCCGCGCCTCCCTGTCTCATCTGTTCCCTCTCTTCTTCCCGGCCTGCACAGATCTCTGCAGAGATCTTCCCTTTCTCTGCTCTGACCTCTCCTTCGCTCTTGTTCTCTCTTTGTCACACGTCTCGCTGTATTCTTCAGGTCTCAGCTTTGTAACGCCGTCGTTTGTCTGCAGTCTTTCAGGGTGTCCGCGGGCCCGGAAAAGTGGGATAAAGATCATCCACAGTAAAGAGAACAAGGAGGACCAGGAGCCCATCAGGTACAGTGCAGACGCCGTTAGAAGTGAACTCCCTCCCAGGGGATCGATTGATCAGGGCCGGTCGATCGGTGCGAGCAGGGTCACTATTTGGAAAATGGGGATCAACTTCAAAGCAGTGGCCACGGTGCCGATGAATAGGACAACAGAAGGTTCCTCAAAATTTAGGTTAATCTTTTTTTTAAGAAATGGAAGGAATGTAAAAAAAAAAAAAATCATCAGATCGTCTTGTTTTAGGACAAAGTGAATGTGTCAAACATGTGGTCTGCAGACCCACAACAGGGTCTAGTCTAGCACAGTGTAACGCACAGTGTAAAGAACCGACAGCGATGATCAGCAGTACGGCCTTAATGTGTAGAAAAAAGCTAGAGCAAATCTTGTTTTGTGATCATGTGAATGGTAAAAACTGATTTTTTTTTTTTTACTCAAAGGATTTTTTTTTTTTTTTTTTTTTACAGATTTGGTGCATCAAATGAGAACATTTCTAGGATGTTCTCATTTTTTCTTTTTGTTTTTGCACAGCAACTTTGGAAAAACTTTCTTCTTGCTGATATTTAAACTTTATTATATTGTTACTTTGCAGGTCTGGTCCAGTTGAAATCAAAAGGCCGTATGCCTTTCTAAAAAAACTGAGCAAATTGACAGTGTTCAGATTGTCAAAGCTCATTTTTATATACTATTTACACACATGGATGTATTGTACTGTGAATGGATCATCTACTAAACCGGTTTAAAAGTAAAACTCATGCAGTCACCTGTCGAGATTTTTGGTAACTTCATGTTTATCAGTGTTTAAAGTGGAAAACATCCAGTGGGGCGACTGTTTTTCATATGTAAGGAATGTGACCGGAAACCGGAGGAGGGGTGCAGTCAGAACGACCGGCGGCGCCGTGACTTGCTCACTCAGTGCACGTCTCGCCGTGTGACGGGCGCTCCTGTAAGCAGGAATAAATCTGTAGCAGCTCTGACAAGACAAATGTGCCACCAGTGTAAAGTTTCAGGCCCGGTCAAAAGGTGCAGGAGAAACTTCAGAAGTGCAAGGTTGGAGCAGTTTGGAGTGATGAGGAGGAGGAGGCGGCTGTGCAGTCTCTGGTGAACTCCTGCAGACGCGCAGGTAGGGGAGGACAGAGAGGCGAGCAGGGAGGGAGAGATAGAGGTGGAGAGAGATTGATTGACTCCACCGAAATCCCACAATGGGCTCCTCTCCGGCCTCAGCCCTGCAGCTGCATTGATTTCTCTGGTGGTGCAGAGCACAAACAACACTCCCATTCCCCGGCGTGTCATCCTGCTGGATTCTGAGGCTGGTCGGCTGAAGGTAACCCTGTTAGAAGGCGCCGCTCACATGGAAATGATGCTCCGTCTCCAGCTGGGAGGAATGGAGGCGACGCAGCACATTAAATCAAACACGCTTTGATTGAACAGTTCTGGATCTGAATCACTCCCACTTTGGAATTATAAACATTAACATCAGCGTCCTCTTAAAGTCAGACAATGTTGGGTTTCTGTTTCTTTGAATGCTGTCCTAAAACTTCGGATCTTATCAGCTCATCCACACACTTTCGCAGAATGCAGATGCAACACTTTGCAGGTAGTGTTGCAAAAAAAAAAAAAAAGAAACACCTGCCTGAACACGAGGTTTCAGCTCACACCTCAAGCTAAAGGAAATGCAGATTTCTTATTTCACTATGTCACTTTCCCATCCAGTGTCTAAACTGTGTGACTGCCAAAAGTTCTTGTGCACTTGTGATTGAAGTGAGTTTTGAAGTGAGGATTCATCCATGCACATGGCTGGGACATTGTTACTGGGAGGCAACAGAAAGCAATTGAAGATGTATCAGTTGCACCATTAAAATTGGTCCCTGAGCTGTGTTCTCCAATTCTTTCATAAGTAGGAGATCAATAAAGCCGAGCGATTAGCATGTTTGCAGTCCATTGCTGGCTTGACCACAGTTAATGGGATGCTTTTGCACCGTCAGCGAAACTGGACATCACTTCATACATTTAGTAGATATGTAACTCTACTTTAATTTAAATGAACAGAGCGAACCAGGTAGCAGTTTGTCTTTGTAAAGATTGTGAAAATTAGCCTGTGATCACATTAAGCCGACTGATATTAGCATATTTCAGTTGTACTAACCAGCTAAGCACATGTTTGTGTTTGGATGGGAAAATGGAAGCTATGCTAGCAGTGTGATCCAGCCACAAACCTGTAAAGATGTGAAGGGAGAAGAAACTCTGCATACGGCAAAATACGGCAGGAACGATCGGATGGAGCGCTACGGGATGAAGCCATTGAAGTAAACCGTAAAATACCAGTGAAGGAGAAGCATTCAAAATGAATCAGGCTGTCTATAAGGATGGATCTGGTTTTGGAGCGGAAAGCAGTGCACGTGATATTCTCCGGATGTTTTTCGCCATCAAAAAGCTGCGAACTCAAAACAGGTAGCTGTTGTTTGCAGACAGATCTGATACTTTCACAGCCCATTCTGGCTTTCACTATCCTTTCCTTTCTGCAAAGTGTGACATTTGGGATAATTTTCTGTCTCACTGTATCTGATTAGCACCAGTGTTGATGCTCTGTCACCGTTCCAAAACGCCGATAAGACCACTACTGAAACGGCTTTGAATCGGGACGATCGTATCTCTGTTTGTATCGAGGTGAAGGAGATTTTTCTGCTGGCGTTTGTGTTCAGTGTTTTAAAATGAGGCGCGTCTCTTTGTCTCGCCGTCTCTCCCAGGTGTCCGGTTCCGGGCTGCGACGGTCAGGGACACGTGACGGGGAAGTACGCGTCCCACAGAAGCGCGTCGGGGTGTCCCATCGCCGCCAAGAGGCAAAAAGACGGCTACCTTAACGGCATCCAGTTCACGTGGAAGTCGGGCAAGACGGAGGGCATGTCGTGTCCGACGCCGGGCTGCGACGGCTCGGGTCACGTCAGCGGCAGCTTCCTCACACATCGAAGGTGAGTCCAAACATTCAAAACATCTTCTACATTATCTTTATACTCCTTTGTTGCAACATATTTGCTACATTATATTGTAAGATAGTTGGACTTGGTTCTGTGTAGGCAATCTTCCGCAGAAATGACATTTTTTAATGTGATTTTTCTGAATTGAACTGTGGAATCTGTGTGATTTTGGTCAGTTTTACACTCTCAGCTGGATATTTGCATGAAAAAAAAATCCCGCATGAAGATGATTTGAAGTTCAAATATTCAGTCGGTGCTCTCTCAAACTGTGATGAAGAAAGCTTTGTTAGAGCCCTCACAGACCAGGACTTGGATTTTTTTTTGAGCTCAACACAAAATTCACAGCATGTCAGTGATAATGGGGTATTGATTCACATCTCGAAGAGGGAAAAAAAAAAAAAAGACTCTCTGGCTCCTTATGAGGCTAAAAGTCATCTCATTTGTTCTTAGTGTTTTCTTCATATTCTGGACCTCTGAATCTTTATCAGATTGCTTTTAATAGCTCTGAGCATGTGAAGATGTAGTCATGTGAATGTTTGTAATTTGACACCAGCATCGTCTCCATTTTAGCTGCAGCCGTTCTTGAATAACAAAAATCTTATTGCAAACAGACCAAGTATAGCAACCAGTTTATCTCTGGCGGCTCATGACAATAAATAATGCCTTCTATTCAGTGAATGAAAAATTCATTGCATTGTTTGAGTGGATGTAAAAAAAAAAAAAAAAAAAAAAATCTGGTTAAATCTATGATTTTCAATGAATTTCTCTTTCCAGAAACCTCATTTAAACTACCTGGTTTGTCACTTATATCCAAGTCTTTATTCATCGCTCAGCTCGCAGGCTGCTCGTCTTTACCTGGACAGAAGCGAGTTGACAGGAAGGTTTAGGAGGCGTTTTCAACTCCTCATGCACTGAACCGATGCTTCCCTCCAGTCTGTCAGGTTGTCCACGTGCCACCTCCGCCATGAGGAAAGCCAGGCTCTCCGGAGTGGAAATGCTCACGATAAAGCAGCAGCGCGCCAGCAACGGTAACAGCAACGCCCAGACTGGAAGAACGGGGCTGGGTTTTCTTGGATGTAATCAGATGTGGAGTATCTGCCTCTGGTTGCCAGTTTGTTTGTTTGTTTTTTTCCCACCTCATGTCTGAGAGACATAAATCCTTTATGAACGGATGAGGTAGATAATATCCGAGAAACTCATTAAGTTTTGTCTGATTTCTGATACAAAAAACATCATACGAAAGTTAAATCTGATTTAGTCCAGAGGACTACAACTTTTCTGACCAAAGGAGGCTTTTTTGTGACTTTTCAACAAGTTGCGCTTACCAAGTATTAATCCCAATTTAGAACATTGAACATTTCATGACATTTTTTAGCTGTTCTCTCCCAGCCTCCCCTCCCCAGTGCTGGTATTGGTGTCTAGTGTTTTGTGTGTGACCGTACTGGTGCCTGACGCCGCCTCTCTTCTGCAGGGCTGGAGCACGAAGAGGATATCAAACAGCTGGATGACGAAATCAAAGATTTAAGTGAATCGAATTCACAAGTGGAAGCAGATATGATCAAACTCAGAACACAGGTGAGCGCCCACCCCACCCCACCCCCACCCCCCACCCCCCCACCCCTACTCACTGCGTTTGACTTCACCCGCCTTCATACTGTAACCCGGTGTCGCTCGCCCTCCCTCTCCGCAGATCACCACAATGGAGTCCAACTTGAAGTCCATAGAGGAGGAAAACAAGGTGATTGAACAGCAAAATGAATCTCTCCTGCATGAGCTGGCCAACCTCAGCCAGTCACTGATTAACAGTTTAGCTAATGTCCAGCTCCCTCATATGGTAAGGGCCCACCAGGAACGGCAAGCCAGCGACTTCTCGCAGAGTTCAGATAACCGTAGCTTCATTCCTGCATCTGCCCGCAGCCTGTCGTGCATGCTTTAGCCTAAAATGTGCTTGTCTTTCCGGACAGCATGGGGGAGTTGTGAAATAGGGCTTGATTGGATGTGTAGTTTTCCCACAATGCTTGCAACTCCATTAAAAGTAAAGTGTGCACAGAACACAGGGAGGTTTCATCTGAGCTTTGGAGAGGTGTGATGAAAATGGCCTTAATTGTGAGTTATTCCCACTGTGGACAATTTAAGTGGAAAGAAACCACGACTCTTTCTTTGTACCTTATTGTGTCCACCTTCATTCTTTCCCTCTTGATATTAACTCTTGATATTTATATCAAAAAGTTTTGCATTGTGCTGCTAAGGGTTTCGTAGCAATTACGCAGTTTTGCCCCTCTTTATGCTTCCCACTGCCTTTCATTCTTATGTAACAAACCAGCTTCCGCTCAGCGACAAAGGACTGAATTAGGCCTTTTCATGATTTCAGCAGGTGTTTGATTAAAAAGAGACAATCAAGTTTTTTTGAAGTAATACTTTCTTGTGACACCAGCCTGTAAGTCTTCATCTGTTCCTGCCTCTGCTTTCTGTGCAGCTGCCTGATCTCATACTGCCATCTAGTGTTTCATTCTGTGAAGGACCGCTTGCCCCCGTCCACAGAGGAGCTAACAGAAAACTGTCCCTCCTTTCCCAGAAACCCCTGGCACACAAAGAACCTCCTCTGAGAAATACCAGCTGCTTACAGCTGCACCAGCAAGTGAGTCCATGATTTACGCCGTTTTCCTGCTCCAAACAGATGATTTGAATCTTGAAAGCGGCGAGACGCTTAAATGGGAATCTTAATCAATACAAGTCACTTAACGCTGACACTTTAATGCCACTGGATTTATGTGGACCGAACTATTTTCAGAAACTTGAGGCCAGTAATGGAGAAAGAAGGTGGTTTAAAATGACTGGACCTGACGATTCTGGTGTCAAATTACAAGTATGAAATGTGCCTGCGAGGTAATGGAGATCGTTTGGAGGAGAAGATCAAAACAAAGCTATTAGTTTGAAACCGTGTGATTATGTTTGTACGAGGCCTGAAAGGAGGAACGACTGAATGAAAATAAGAAACAAGATCGGATTTTACTCTGAAGATGACAAACCTGTTTGCAAAATTCAGTGTGGCATTGGAAAATAGTGAACATTTCAGGCGACGCTTAAATGATTTTTGTTTGTTTTATTGCAGGAGCCAATCAGCGAGCAGAACTTTGACGCCTACGTCACCACTCTAACGGACATCTACTCCAACCAAGACCAGTACCAGAGCCCGGAGAACAAAGCCCTGTTGGAGAACATCAAGCAAGCCGTTCAAGGGATCCAAGTGTAACTATTCAGTTTGGGGGGAGATTTTTGCTCCTCCTCCTCCTCCCGTCGGCAGGCGGCCAATCAGAATCCACACACACACAGGCAGTGACGGTTCGATCTCCTCGGTTTCGGTGCAGTAACTTACATAGTGTTATATATTTAAGATTCTGTTCTTTGAAGGAAAAAAAAGAGGTATTATGTGTAGGACAGACCTCAAGATCTATTCTTTCTCTCTTTTTGTTTTGGGTGTTGCTTTGAGGAAGAACATAAAATAGCATAATAGTTTTTGAGGACATTCACATTTTGTACGTTTTCATATGAGCTGACATAGTGTCATGTAATGTTTCTAGCTGCTCATGTATGCACATTTTTAGTGTATATTTCTGAACAGTAAGCTAACGAGAACGGAACGCCAGTTCTTTTTATTGCTTGACGACGAAGCATTTTAGACGAAAACACAAGAGGACAGTGAAATGAAAACGAAAAAAAAAAAACTGAAAAAAAGGAGGAAGCTACTTATTTTTCTCCTCAGCGGATGACTTTGGACTTGGATGATTTTAGATGTTTTTTTTTTTTCTTTCTCTTCTCCTTCGTCTTCTTGCGTGTAGATTGTTCAAGAGCAAAAAACTGGATTTGCGAATCGCTTTATTTTCTGACAATGCTTGAGAAAAACGTTTGTGCTTTGTTCGTTTCTTTTCGTTTTGTTTTTATAATGAAGTCGAAAAGACGCGTAGCTGTAGGTGGGGGCATTTTTAACTGGTGCTGTAAATGAATCCGAAGAGGGGAAGAAAAAAAAAGAAAACAACAACAAACAAACAACAAGCTGACCTGATGTATGTATGAATGTATGTATGAACAGTTATATTGTAAACATCATTACACGGAAACCCGATGGTGGAAATCCCATTGTCCAATTGAACTCCAAGAGGAGCGTGTTCACACACTCATCCTGAATTAGCTTCAAGTAGAGAAGACGTGTAAAGACAATGACCTACAGAGACCACATTCTAGCCTTTCTAGTGTCAAATCTGCTCAATTACGAGACTTGCGAAGGTCAAGAAACGTCTCAGCAATATAATCCCTAAATCATTTGTCTATAGCAGGTACGGGATGCAATCTGCAAAAGGGAAGAACAAAAAAAAGGTTGGGTATATGCAATTTCTTGTTTTTAAGCATAGTGGGGTAACGTGAATCTTTTTAATATAGCCTATGTAAAATATTGATTTTTATACAAATCTTTTAATACAAAAAGTCTTTTTAAAAAGCAGGAGGGAACCTGGACATTGAGTTTTAAAAAGCGGAAAGTATATGAGTTCCTTTTTTTCTGTACGATTTTGCACAGGGACACCTTCGTTTCCATGTTTTGATGTTCTTACAGAAACTAAAAAGCAGTACCCGAGAGCCTAAATAGGAGGGTTTCTGAGGGTTTTGTAAAGAGTATTTATAGAGTATGACAGCGGGACTTACAGGGTCACTGTCCCCACTTATGTGCCAGTAGACTATTTGCACTTGTCCTTGAAGATATTATCCTTAACGTACGGCGGCGTGCAATTTTCCAGGTGACCTCTTTGGCACACGATGATCGGAACTGCTTGGAAGCCACTGTAGGCGTGGATTTAGTACCACAAAGAGGGAGAGAGCGAGAAAGAGCGAGAAAAGACAAACAGGGACTGGAAATCAGAAGAGAGAGGATGATTATAACCATAGCAGTTACACTGTAGGCTATTATCAAATGTAAAAACATTACCAGTTCATTTCTTTTGGCGCTAAGTTTTAGGAAGATGAAGTTATCCCCCCAGCAGCACTTTATATCTAATCACTGTACAAAGGATTAAATAGTCAATCAATTCAAGGTTTTAAAAAAGAAAAAAAAAAGAAAAAAAAAAGCAGAAGAAGCGGAGGCCTGGTGAAACGAGACCTTCGCGGGGTGATACAATCCAGCATCACATGCCTGACTGTATGCACCCCCCTCCTCCTCCATTCTGTCGTCCTAGTTGTTAGCGATCATGTTCAGAATTTGCCTTTTTCGAGAGCTAATGCAAAAGGTGCTTGTCGTTCACCTGATCCGATCTCATCTATTGTACTTTAATCGTCCTCTTTCAGGACTCTGCTACCCATCATCCATGACTGCATACGCCTTTTTCCACAGCATCGTGTCTGCAGCTTTTTGCCAATATAGTAACGCTTCAGTAGAGTAAATAGCTAGTACCAGTTTTTGAATTAATTCTCATTATCAGTGAAATACGGAAAAAGGGATTTTTAAAGCACAAACCGGCTGCTCATCTGACGTTGGTACATAAATAAACAAATCTGAAAAGAGTTATCTGTGACTATCTTATAGGGAACACAAACAGGTCGTCACATATTTAGAATGCTGACTTTTCATATAAATTATTGTGAATTCATCAGAGTTTATTATTTTGTTTGAGCCAGTTCATTTGGAGGTTGATTTCAGTGACCATTAACAAAGACAGGATTTTGTATAAACTATTGTGCTCTCTGTGGAACTGAAGTTTGATTTATTTTTGTACTACACAGCATGGATTTGTTGACATTTTAATTTTGCTATAAATGTGTGAGATCACAAGTTGCTGTGATAATTTCATTTATAAATTGTGAACTTTGTACAATTTTTGTCATGCTGGATGTTGACACATCTTACTCAGAATAAAGAAAAATGTGTTGCCAGAGGCCTGTAAAATGATTTTCCACTGCTAGTGTGTCCACTGATCTTTTTCTTCAGTCTCAAGCATCACTGGTGGGAATTATTCATCCAAGACCCGGGGACCGGGGGTTTTCATTTTCAATATGATTAAAAATAATAATAATAAAAAATCTCATTGGCTAAATTGTTTTTTAAATCAACTAAATTTACCAGCTTCCTCGAACCCAACACTGGAAGGACCTGCAGAGACAGAGGTCAGTGGTTTCGAAAACCTGGTTCCGGCCTCCTTTTGGAGAGACTTTCACAGAACCAAACTCTGAAGACAAATCTACAACACGGCTTGGAAATAAACGAAAACACCTTGTGAAAAAAAATACAAAGAAATTTCAGTTAAGCCGATTTAAATCAATACATACAAGTAAATGTCACATGAAGATATTTCAAGGAGCCAACTTGGTTTAAAATTGTTTTCTATCATTGCTTTATTGGATTTATTTATTTATTTATTTATTGTCATTTTTTCGTCTATTTTGCTCTCTGGCTCAACCTGCTGGCCAACAAACATCCCTGCAGGAATAAAATCAAAGTTTTTAATTAGTTGCTATGTGAATTTCCAATTTTTTTTCTCTATTTGTGACGTATTTGTGCTCATATGACATTTATGAAAAATTGTTTCTTTTGATTCCTGACACCCCCTTCAGATTCTATTCATATCAGTCCGGGATGCATCCAAATCTGATGCCTGAACCATCCGAACTGATTCGGATTTCAATTATTGTACTTTATCGTTACACGAGAAACACGGAGGATTCAATCCATTTTGATTAGACAGGGGGCAGATGTGATGTACTTAAGTTTACTGGACATAAAACAAATCCCGGTTTCAGTGTTTTTACTTTTTCCTTCTCGATTAACTTTAATGTTACGGCTTTACAGATGCCTTATGTTTTTTATGCTTCCCTCTATCCTCTCTTTTCATTATATCCATAATGAAAACAGACCTGTTATCTGCTCTGCACCAAGCTTGAACCCGGTCTAACAAAATAGAGCCCAGTAGCTGAACAAAAGTTTCCACAAAACTTAACAAGTCTGTGCAACTCTAAAAAGTTTTGTGTAACAATGTGTGGTGTAAAAATATGGGATAAATTGTGTGGAGACTAAAGGATTGTGAAATGTGTGCCAATTCAAAAAGAGATACAAAGAGTTGATCCTGGTAAGGTACACGGTTTGATGAGGACATGAGGATTGTTTGTTCATGGTGATGTTTGACTGATGAGTGTGTTTTAACTGTTAGTTTATGTCTTCTCATCCTCGTCTAAACAAACTATACTACAGTCACATCACTTCAACACTACTCATCTTGATTTGGTCCCTTGTATGAAGCATTAGCAGACCCACACACCCCCTCAGCTCATCTGGATCGTCATCTAGATTTTGACATCGCTACAATGGACAACAAAAAAATAAGTCAGCATCCCAAATTGACCAGTAATAAGAGCTGGAGACGTCCAGGAGCAGCAGTGTGGAAGTGAAGGCATGTGTCCGAGGAATGAATTCAATCATGAAAAACAAACCACGATTTCTGTGGAGCTCCGGCGTCCAGTCCCCTGGAGTTCCGCGGCGCCTGTCCAGACCCGACTGTCTTCCCGCCGACCCTCCTCCCGGGGCACCGACCAGCCGAGACAGTCCCGCGCTCCCAAGCTGCGGAGCGCCCGTCCGCTCGTCCAACACCTACTGTTAAACATGTAAATAAAGGCCGTCAGGCCCGTTACATCTCTCAAAGAGCAGCAATCCTTCCTCTCCCCCGTGTTTGCATGATTGAAGCGTGTCAAACTCGGCAGGGCCCTTCTCCCGCTCCGGGACAAAGCAGCTGAGAATGGTGAGCAGAACGCGCACGGAGCCGCCTGGACGCACGCACCGTCTCCAGCTCTTCCTCCACACTCTTGCCGCCGTGGAGTGCTCCGGTTCCGGCATCATTCGGAACGCTCCCAGCCGTGTTTCTCCGCTGGCTTCTGTCTGTGTCAGCACAGCGAAGCGTCAGAGCGGCGTTGCCACGTCGGCCCGGGTTCCCACCGTTGCGCGCCCCGACGCCGGCTTCAGCACCATGGTCAGCGACCCCGGCTTCAGCACCAAGGCCAGCGTCCCGAGAAACTGCGGGAATACGCCACCTTTGCGGGGTTTGTCCCCAATAAAGCGCCGGTCCGCGGCCACAAAGCAGCCGCCCGTGCTCTTTCGTGGGACGCCCCCTCCACGGCCCTTTCGCCAGGGGCCCTCCCCGCAGGCCGTGGTGCAGCCACTCACGCTCCGTTTTCATACGTGGCATGCTATGTTGGGACCGCTTTCCCCCTGGCTGTCCAGGACGCTGAGAAGCGGCTATGCCCTGCAGTTCGCCTGTCATCCGCCCCTCTTCAACAGGATCCTTCATAGGCGGCTCGCATGCCTTGCGGGGGCAGCCGCTCTCGAAGCAGAAGTGTCCTCGCTCCTCTGCCAGGGCTTATCTGGGGTTGGAGCTGGACTCGCTCTCTATGATGGCCCGCCTCTCTGAGAAGAGACAAACCTCCCTTCTCTCAACCCTGAGGTCTGTGAATACCACACCTCTGGTCAGGGTCCGTTTGATCAGAACCGTCCTGGGTCTGATGGCCGCGGCCCACCCGGTGGAATGGTTGGGCCTTCTACACATGCGCAGGCTGCAACAGTGGTTTGCACGCCTCTGCTGCGTGGGGAAGCAGACGGATGCAGAAAGGTTCCGATCCCGCCCCAAGCACGCCAGGCTCTCCTCTACTGGATGGATCCTGCTCTCCTTATGCAAGGAGTCCCCCTGGGCTGCGTATCGCATCACATCGAGGTGTTCACGGATGTGTCTCTCGCAGGATGGGGAGGCACCCTAGACCACCATGCGGTGGGCGGGGCCTGGGGTTCCACGCCTATTGCTGGAAATGACAGCGGTGCAGCAGGTCCTGCTCCATTTCCGAGCCAGGCTGAAGGACAGCCATGTGCTCGTCAGGACGGACAACACTACGGTGGTCGCGTACCTGAACAGGCAGGGGGGACTCGGTCTCCCCCTCTTCATCGCAAAGCGGCAGAGATCCTCCTGTGGGCGGACCGGCACCTCACGTCTCTCAGAGCGGGACAGAATGTCCCGGGGAGGCCCACTCCGCGGCGAGTGGGGCCTGTCCCCGTGGGTTGCAGCCCAACTCTGGTCCAGGTTAATCCTTCCAGTGGCAGACCTGTTCGCCAGTGCAGAGAACGCATAGTGCCCACTCTGGTTCTCGCTCAGGTCGTCAGACGGACCCCCTCTAGGGGTAGACGCCTTCGCACACAGGAGCTGGCCTCCAGGCCTCCTGTACGCGTTCCCTCGGCCCACCTCTTGACCCCATTGCTGCGCAGGGTGAGGATGCACTACCTCCACGTGATTGTGGTGGCTCCGGACACCCCAAGCGCCCGGTGGTTCCCGGACCTGATTCAGTTGGCGGTCGGAGACCCATGGCCAATTCCCGACAGGCCCGACGTGCTGTTGCAGACAGGGGGCGCCCTCTGATCCCACCCCTTTCTGGGCGTTAGGCTCCTGGCTTGGAGGCAGAGTGGGTGAGACTAGTGGAACTAGATTTCCCTCCAGCGGTGGTTTCCACCATCCAAAGTGCCAGGGCCCCCTCTACTGTCAAGGCCTACAGGTCTCGGTGGCAGCTCTTTATGACGTGGTGCTCAGAGAGGGGCTTGGACCCGGTCTGCTGCACTATTGGTGGAGTTTTAGAGTTCCTCCAGGCCCTGTTGGACAGCAGTTTCGCTGCATCCACTCTGGCGGTGTTTGCATTGGCCATTACAGCGGGTCACGGCGGCTTCGGCCGCTTCTCTGCACGCAGTCACCAGCTGGTGAAGCGGTTTCTGCGCGGGGCGTGTCGGCTACGGCCAACCCCCAGGCATGTGGTCTCCCCATGGGACCTCCACATTGTGTTGGAGGGTCTTAAGGGACCCCCCTTCGAGCCTTTGGAGCAGGTGGAGGACCGCTTTCTCTCCTTCAAGGCCGCCATCTTGTTAGCGCTAGCATCCACCAAGAGAGTTGGGGATCTCTGCGCCTTGTCGGTCCACCCATCCTGCATGGTGTTCAGCCAGGATGGGAGACTCCTGCATCTCTGGCCTAACCCGGCCTTTCATCCCAAGGTGATCACTTCATACTTCCGGTCACGAGTGATCCGGATCAGAACGCTTAGCTCCCTGCCTGGCTCGTCTGGGGACGACCCACGGCTGCGGTTGCTGTGCCCGGTCAGGGCTCTGTGTTGCTATGTGCAGCGCACAGCTGGCTTTCGCACTATGGATCAGCTGTTTATGAGGTTTGGAGCCAGGGGGCGTGGAGCCCCGCTAACCTTTCGGCGTCTCACCCACTGGGTGAGGGGTGCTATTGCAGCTGCCTACAAGGCACAGAAACCCCTTCCGCCGGCAGTGATTCGTGCTCATTCCACACGGTGTGTAGCTGCCTCTGTGGCCCTGTGCAGAGGGGTCACAGTGAGTGACATCTGCCAGGCTGCCTCCTGGGCCTCTGCGTCCACTTTTGTGCATTCATATCTGTTGGAAATGTGTACGGACACTGTGGCCATGACGGTTTTCAGCGAGAACACGAGTTTTGTCGCTTAACCGTGTCGGTTCCTCTGGCCTGGCTGCCGCGTCCCAAGTGGGGTCGCGGACCAGGGCTTTCCCGTCTGCTGCTTGGCTTTGTTGCAGCCTGCGGATGTTGTGACTGTGGCGGTGCTTAGCGGGAACAGGGGTTCTGCCGCTTACTGTATTGGGTCTTCTAGCCCGACTGCCGCTTCCCGTGTGTGGGTCGCAGTCCAGGGGTTTTTCCCCGCCTGCCGCTGAGGCTCTGCCCCGGCCAGTGTGTGTGTGTCGCTGTGGCGATGCTTGTGCACATCGCGGGCGGTGCTTCGGCACATGGATGCCCACCTCGTAAAAGACCGGAAAAAAAGACCAAAATGAAAGCGCAGGAAGCAGAGATTGTTTAATTCTGGTAGATGTGAATGCTGCTGACCAATCAGAACCCTTATTTAATCTGGGACAATTAATTTTAAATTTTAATTTTCAAAATTAACATCTCCTACCTGTGACCAGTATGTGTCTGAGAGATTTAGATTATTTTAAAAGACGAGATGTGGGTTTCATGTTTCTTTTATAGATGGTGCATTGAGTATACCTGAGAGTAAAGGGATGGATTTGTCTTCATTTTGGTAGTATAAAAGAAGATGAAGTTGTGTTCATTTCTTTTAGAAGGTAAAGGAGCAGTAATGGAAAGCCTGAATACCCTACGAGAGAGCCAGGAGGACGGGAACCTCCTGAAGATTCTCACAGATTACATGGAGTCTGCCAGAGAGGAGAAGTACGTTATATCATCCATACGAAATTGCACTATTTGTGTAGAACTTATAATTTATTCAGTTTTATGAAGTGAGTCTTCAGTTGCAAATTTTTACTCAGTGACTTAATTTCCCGGTGCTCTAAATATTGTTTATTGTATTTTTCGCAGGGGAAATGTAACCTGAATCATCATTTTAATGTCTTCATTATATTTTAAAATCCTCATGAAGCACTTAAAATTGTCTTGTGTCCACATGGTGCTATAAAAACAAATGTACTTTGCCCATGGATGACTGACAGAAAACGAACCTCGCCAGCAATCTTGTGTTTTAGGGACACAGGACATAAGGTGTGTGTCATCTGGTGTGTTCCTGCTCTCATAGGCACAGACTACCAGATGAAAATAACAAGCTCAAAAAGATGCTAAACAAGATGCTGCGCAGCATCATATCCACAAAAGAAGTGATTGGACAGAAGATCAGAACCAAAACCTCGGACCCAAAACCGACCCTCCAGGGAAACTCAGCTGGTGGCGAAGACTCAGGTCTGGTGACCTCAACATTTCATGACTGTCAACTCAGGATACTCTGTGTTGTTTCTAAAGATTTTGGACCTGTTCTTTCTCAGGTGCTGTGGCTGCAGACTTGTCTGTTAAGGACTTGGAGCTGGCCCACTTGCTGAGTTCACTGATTTCAGATATCAGCCCTGGAGCAGAAGACGTGGCTCTGAATGCTTGCAGCAGATTACGTCATGCAGTAGACTCACTGCCGGATCTTCTGAACCTAACCAACACACAGGTGAAGGATTGAGTGTCCTCACACCGTACTAATTTTGTCTTTATGGTAAATGGTAAATGGTAAATGGACTACACTTATATGGCGCTTTTTCATCTGCATTAGCAGAGACCAAAGCACTTTATACTGCATTATCACATTGACCCATTCATAAACACATTCACACACCGGTGGTGTTATCAGGTGTGTTGTGTTTTGACGTATTTCACTCATCCTCAGCTGGAACAGACTCACAAAGTCCATCTTTATGTGGAGGTCAAGTGCTCTCAAGGCCAGGAAGACTCCGACCAGCTCCTGACGCAGAACACAAAACTGAGCTTCAGCCTTACTCAGTCTTTCTCATCGGCAAATTTCACAGAGACACAAGTGAGATTCCACAGTTTAGGGAAAATACTTCACATGATGATAAGCTTTAAACAGCATTCTTTCAGACCAGTCAGGATGTAATGTTCACATCATCTAATAGTTATTGCCTTTTAACCCTTTTTTGAGTAAAGTACAATGAGAAGAATCCAACTTCATTCTTTTATTTATGGTTTACTTGACTTGAATATGTCTTGATGATATTTTCAGACAGACGACGGATGTGACAATGCCCAGTGCAGAGATCAGTCACAGACTGATGAACAAGTCGATTTCCAGCTGCGGGAGAGCCAAAAGCAACTGAAATGTGCTCACGATACTCAGCAAGAGCAGAAGAACAGAATAATATCTCTCAGGTTCGTCGCATTGCTCAAACATTTGTATAACTTATCACAAAAGAAACTTTTATATTCAGCACCACGGTGACAGTTGAGCTTTTCAAAGTGAATGTCTCCATCAACCCACCTGACTGAAAATGAGGTTTAGTGTCGGTCCTGTTGCTCTTCAGGCTGACGATCGACAAGCGTGAAGAAACTTTGAGGAGAGAACAGAAGAGAGGTCAGCAGCTTCAAGAGGAACTGGAGCAGGAGCGAGTTCTAAGTCTCCGTAAAGACCAAGAAGACGAGGAAAGAAGACAAGTAAGACCAGGCAGAGAAACTTGGGTCTTTGATGTTGATGTAAATAACCCCTCGTCTCCCTTTTCAGGCTGTGCACGTCTCCACAGAGCAGCTGAAGTCAACGGTCGTGTCTCCCAGGGGTCAAGTGGAGCAGGAGGAAATGGCCGACAGCGCTCTGAAGCAAGAGCTGCAGACTGAAGATTCTGGAAGCACGCTGCTGGAGGAGTTCCGGACCTGTCTGGGTGCACTGGCTGATGTTAGTGCTGAGCTTGCAGACGCTCGCAGGAAGCTGGATGGCCGCTCCAGGCGGGGAGAGGACCTGGAGCCCAGGATGCATGAGCTGAGGGCCGAGCCTCAGACTCTGAAGGAGCAGGAACAGGAGGCAAACCCCGTGTTAGAGGTGGAGCGAGAGCTCTCATCGCTGATGGAGAGACTCCGATTACGGAAGGATGAATAGAGGGAGAGAAACAAGCAGGGGGAGAGAGAGGAGAGGAAGTGGAGGCAAGAGCAGATGGAAAATGAGGAACGACATGATAGAACCAACAGTCAAGTGGTAAGACATAATCAACACAAATCCCATTGCTCACCCCCTAGATAATATTTATTTTACACACTGTTTTGGATGCACACGCACACACACTCCTCTAATTATGTGTGCTTCACACCGGTAACAGCCCTCAGCAGCAGCAGGTACCAGGACAGGTAGGTTTCAGCTCGAAGGTAGTTGAAACCGGTTTACACTGTGAAGCAACAATATTGTTTTCCTCTTCTTTACCATCCCTGTTCTGTTTGTCATGGTTAAAAGCATTCTGAAGAGGTTTGAGATTGGATAAGAAATTGGAGAAAGTGTCTGGGAAAAACACTTGGAGGAACTCATGGTCGTGTTGTGATTTCCAGAGTTTGTATTCTCGCTACCTGCGTGCTGAGAACTTCAGGAAAGCTCTGGTGTACCAGAAGCGATTCCTGCTGCTGCTGTTGGATGGGCTCCAGGACTCCAAGCAGGCCTCGCTGTGTCTCCTGCCCCGCATGGTGAAGCGAACGTCGGCCCCTCCATTGTCCCAACGCAGACCCCTCAGACGCTTCAGGGCCGTGGTTCTAGTTGCCATCGCAGCGTGGAGGTATGGGAGAAAAGGCCCGACCAGCAGGTTGATCACTGTGAGGCTGGACTGGGACGGAACAGGGAAACAAGAGAATTACAACCAGTATCTATGACTGACTGATGAATTGAAGCTGTTGATTCAAAAAGTCTAATTTAGAAAGGAGCAGAAATCTTTTGAACCTCAAATTTCAGTTCCAGCAAGATGACATCTGTCTGTAAAGGCACTAAAGCTGCTACTCGCGCATTTTATTGAAACACTGCTGGACATGATGCATCTTCACCTGCTCATTTCAGTAGCAAACACACTGTGCGTCTCACACACAACCCCTCTGACTCAACGCCTGCAGTTCCCCAACACACTTACCCAATGCCATGGCCAGAAGGAAGGCCGTCTTAATAGAAAGCCATTTCAGATCTGCCTGTCCCAATGGCTCAAACGGAGCGGCCCACAGGGCGTCCAACACCACCGTCAGGTCCCAGATGGTGCCACGGGACATGCCGGGGGATGGAGCCATCTGGCGCCCTTCAAAAACAGAGACACATTCCTGTCAGAGCCCACCGAGCAACCGTGGAACCCTTCATGCCAGCAGGAAATTGCTGCCACATATATCTTCAGGGCGGATGGCGAGTGACCCCTATCCGACAGGCACTGTAGAAAGTCCAAGATAGGGGCGACCGGGCAACGAACGGCCTCAAGTCCCCATCCCCGACACCAGGCCTCAAGCAGTTTCCACCGATTCAAGTACAAGCGCCGTGTAGCAGGGGCACGAGCACTGGAAACAGTGTGTCCTACAGCCCCCCCAAACTCAGAGAAGGAGACTCCGGGCCCTGCAGTGGCCACATCCACAGTTGCAGGCACTCCGGACTGGGATGTACCAACCACCCCTCCAGTTACAACAGGAGATCCCACCTGGAGGGCAGAGGAATGGGAGAGCTGCAACAGAGCCTGTGCAGCAATGGGAACCAAACCCTCCCCGGCCAAAACGGAGCCACCAGGAGGAGACGGTGACCCCCGTGAAGGACCCTCATGTGTTGGAAAGATCAGGGGAATGGGAGGGAAGGCATACAGGGGAGACCGGAGCCAGTCATGCGCCTGCGCATCCTGCCTCAGTGGACCATCGCCGTCCTTGAGGGAAAACCACAGGGGACAATGGCCGTTGTCTCTGGACGCAAACAAATCTATCGCAGCCCTGCCGAACAATGCCCAAATGTGGTCGACCACCTGCGGGTGGAGCCACCACTCCCCGGCCCAGGGCCGCTGGTGAGACAGAAGATCTGCCACCGAGTTCTGCATGCCCAGAATGTGTGCAGCCCTCAAGCTGACAAACCGTGGGGCAGCCCAGGACAGAAGCTGTCGCGTCAGTGACACCAACCTCCGAGAACACGTCCCCCCATCTGGTTGATGTGGTGAACCACAGTGGTGCTGTCGGAACGCACCAACACGTGTCTGTGCCGCAGTACCGGTAAGAAGTGTTCCAACGCAAACTGCACTGCGCACTCCAGCGCGTTGATGTGATCCAGGCCCAACATCGGGGCCCACGTCCCCTGAGCCGAACTCCCCTGCCATGTCGCACCCCACCCTGTGAGAGACGCGCCGGTGTGGACCACCTCCCTCCAAGATGGAAGGGAGCTCAGTGGAAAAACCGCCACAATCCATGCCCTGTCCCTCCATTGGGACAGCGGTTCGAGGCAGGGGGTCGACACGCGGAGTCGTCTGTACCTGTGCACAAACCTGGAGGGATCCAGGCAAAACCCGTTCAGCTACATTTGCATTGACCGCAGGGAAAGCAGTCCCAACGGAATGACAGTGGAGGCAACAGTGAGCTTCCCCAGAAGACGCAGGTACAGGATGAAAGGCAGGAGTCTGCCAGCACGGAAGACGCCCAGCATGTCCATGATACTGTTCACTCTTGGGGCAGAGGGCCAAGCGAACATGGTTACTGAATCCAACTTTACCCCCAGAAACACTGTGCGTTGCGTGGGAATGAGAGTGCTTTTGGCCAGATTCACCAGCAGGCCCAGCCGTGTGCCATGATCTAAGACAGCCTGAGTGTTTCGTACAGCCTGAGCCAGAGAGGCTCAGGCACACCAGCCAATTGTCCAAGTATGGGAGGATCTTCAGCCCAGCCGCCTGCAGCGGAGTCAGTGCAGCAGCGACATAACGGGAAAACACCCTGGGTGACAGGGAGAGGTCAAACGGAAGGACGCGAAACTGGTAGTGGCAACCCCCGAACGCAAACCGCAGGAACCACTGATGCTGTGCCGCAACCGACACGTGAAAGTATGCGTCCATCAGGTCAATGGACATGAACCAATCGCCCTAGGCAACTGCCTGCAGCATCTCCCGTGTGCGCAACATGCGAAAGGGAAGCCGTTTCGAAAAAACGTTGAGTCCCGTCAAGTCCAAAACTGGGCGCAAATCGTCGGTCTTCTTGGGCACCAGAAAATAACGAGAGTGAAAGCCCCCCGGATCCCGCTGGGGGTCGACGGGCACAATAGCGCCCTTTTCGAGTAAGGTCATAATTTCGGCATCCAGTGCCCGTGCTTTCGCGGGGTCGTGGATGACCGTCAATGCGACCCAACCGGGTACGGGTGGCCGACGGTGGAACTGGAGGCGGTAACCCCGGGACAGTGTGGCCAGCACCCAGGCGTCCGGAGTGCTGCGAGTCCAGTAGTCCAGCTGCTCTGGGGTAAACAATCCCACCATCGGCCGTACGGCCTCACCTACGCGACCCCCGACCCTTGGAGGGTCTGGGGGGACGCTGGGCGGATGGTGCAGGCCGAGGAGACTGCAAGGGCGGAACCCTCTTGGACCTTCGTGGCTCCTGGGCAAACGCAGCACGCTGTCAGGGGGGCGCTCCTAAAGCAGGTGACACCCCCGACCCCCTAGCAGATTCCCGACGTGCCATCGAGGCGCCACGGGCCGGTGGGGGGTGCCTACGGAGGCCCACAAGCCGGTGCCTCGTCTGGGTGGCTTGGACAGTGCGTTCAAGCGCTTCAGTGGCAGACGCACCAAAAACTTCGCCAGGACCAGAACACTCCTAAGGGTCCTCCGACATGCCCCCGACAGCGGGGACTGAGCCAGCCAAACCTGTCGCCGTGTAAGCGTAAGCGTGGAAAGAAGATGATCCAGCTCACGCGACATCAATGCGAACATCTGCAGGGACGCATCCAGCAGACCCAGCGTCTGGTCCTCAACCGCCGAGGACTCCAGCATGGCTGAGAGACCCAACAGGAAATGGAACAAGGAGTTACCCATCCGTCCCATACGTGCACGCGTGTAATAAGCCCTAAACAGGAGCTCGTCAGTCAGCCGACACTGTGAGTTCGGGCAGAGAGGGTCAGACTGAAGGGCATCCTCAGGAGATACAATCAAAGAAGCAATGGCCGGCTCCACAGAGGGCATGTGGCCCAGGCCATATTGAGGTGCACCCTGCATGGACACCAGAGCCGTGCCATCAGACGTCAACCGCGACAGCGCCTTGGTATCAGTATAACAGGCATGCAGCTGCTTGACATACTCCGAGGACGGAGGGACAAGCCGGCCGCACCCTCTAGTGCCTGATGAAAGCACTATCCGACGCTTCTGGGACTTGTGGAACGTCCAGGCGCCGGTGGGCGAGAGCAGCGTGGACCACCGAGGGGCCAAGGGCCTCGTCACACTTCTGGAGACCAACGGAAGTGTGAGACCCAGACTCCAAGACCCTAGACTGCAGCGCGCCAGCATCCGTTCAAAACAGAGAATCAGACGCCGCCACAGACACCGCATCCTCCTCACACAAGAAAACAGTGTCCCGCGCCGACTTAACACCCGCATCACCAACGCCCAACCGCGGTTGAATATTGAGGAGGAGAGCTTTCATTTGTGCCAACTCCACAGACAGAACCTCCACCCTATTAACCAGTTCTGGCTCGGACTCACTCTTCTTCCGCCTCTTCCGGGTGGATCCCATCGGGGTCCCTGTAGCCGGGCGCTTCAGGGCGTCCGGCTTAACGGCTGGCATGGAATCTGACAGCGCAACAGTCGGAGAGGCGCCAGACAGGCCCTACAGGCTAGGGTGTCCATCCTGGCATCACACCCGAAGCTACAATCCTGTCGGGTCGGGCAGAGAACGACACCCACGACCAGAGCCGACAGGCAGCACGACGAATCAGGTCGGGCAGAAGACGCGACTCATGACTCGGGACCCAAGGGGCACCGCCGTACACCCCCCACCCCCCCGCAGACCATCGAGCGGAGATGCACCGGCTGTGGGGAAATCCACAAACACAAAGCAGAAACGAAAACGGCCGCTCGTGGAGAAAATGAAAAAGAAAAAGCAAGTAGCCACACACCGGCGTCACAGACACACACGCGAACACACGCTGTACTGGAGCCACCAATTAACCCACGCAAGCCGAACACAGCTGCTGGAAAACACAATACTCACCACGCCGTCAGGGGAAGAAGAAAGTAGATGAAAATTAAACCAACCATTGGTGCCCGCACCCACGTGGAAACACGCCGGCCGGCCGAGCCGCTTGAGCAGCCTCTGAAGGGCAACAATGTTGCAACTCCGATCGAAGTCACGAGGCTCCCAGCAACAAGCAGTAGAAAAACGCTGATAAACGAGCATACGCTCACCAGTCCTGATCTCAAACCACTGCAACGCAAGAAAAGAAAAGGGACTGGCTTCCGGTGTCACATGACTTATATAGGTGCACGTAGGTCACCGGGAGGTCACAGGTGACTTTGTTGCATACCTTCTCGACCTGCAAATGTGCAAAGATGATCATTCATTTATGCACTGCCTCTGGCGATCTGACAGGATGAAATAGAACCAGCTTGTGATGCTTGTGATTCTAATTGTAATGATACTCTTATGGGTATCGCGGTCAGTCTGATCAGATCTGAAATAGTTTTGAGTTCATGTTTCTCATATATCATTTAACCCTGACGATGCTCTAAGGTCTGTCTGTTTGACCTTTCTAAACAGATATTTATGTGAAACACCAACTAAAAGCACTGCTGCAGATATGAAGACTAAATTTATTTAAATTATTTATCACAATTATATACAACACAAAAAGAAAAGTTGTTGAAAAGTTATGCTCAGACCATTTCAAACTGCAGGAGCCATTTGTTATTTTCCTGTCTTCACAGTGGGTGGTACTACCAGGTGGAGCCACAGGTGATGGAGGACCTTTAATCAGCCTGAGTGGAGTGGATGACCGTTTTTACTGCTCTCACTCCACTTTTCGTAATTTTTGGAGCCTGCAGTTGTGATCAGTGATGTAATCTGATCAGTAAAAATCAGTGGGAATGTGACAGTGGTGGGTTTTGTCTGAAGCGTGTTATAAACAGATCTCTGCCTGCAGTGGCATAGTCTATCTGATTTTCAAAAGTAATCCTGCTGAGAAATCTATGTTTTTATCAGATATACTTGTAATGAGATTTCACATTGTTTTATGAACTGTAAGGAATTACAGTAACATTTTGTGTATCCTAATTACGTAACACCATTACACATAATCCATTACTCCCCTACCATTTTTACATGGGACTGACTTTTGTTCACTCTGTTGAAGATTGGAGAAGTAGTTCACTATCTGCTTTGTGTGGGTCTATTTTAAATCCTATTAAGTTTAAGTAGAATTTAGTTTATTTATTCTGTACATTTATCTAGTTTTAGAGTGTATGTGATCAGACTTCTTCTGATAAGGGTTCACAGGGATTTAAACCATTTAAACCATCAAAAAAGAACTATTTTACTGGACCTGCTGAAACAAGATGTCTTTGGTGATGGCTACAAAGTGCTTTGCGATTTGTGTGACAATTTCAAATAATTTGCTTCAGAGGAACATTGTACATATCTGCAAATAGTGGTGCATTGGTCTGATGAACAGTTTCAGATTGATGAGAAAGATGATTGTAAATGTAACTTCCAATCTACAAAATTACTTCCACATTAGTTGACTTTTTATTCTGTATATTTATCATTATATCACTTAGTATCCATGGACAGATGTTTGTACACTGGACCAATGAGGCTGGAACATTGGATAGAGGATCCTAAAGGCCACAAAGAGGGAAGATGAGGTGAGCTTGGCAATGTCACCAAGTTACATATTTCTGTTTATGCTGAGTCAGCATGACTGACACATTTAGAGAATCCAGATTATTTCATACCAGCATCTACCTACCCACCTGCCTGTCTGCTTTCTCACTGACTTACCCGCTTATTCACCGACTCAGTCATATACTTACTTTTTTCTCCTTCCTTTTCCTACCCGCTTTTTCAGGGTCAACACAGAAAACAAACAACCATGCACACTCACATTCACACCTCGAGCCGATTTAGAGAAGGTGTGTAGGACTGAATCCCAAAAGGGCAGGCAGCCCAGGGCCGGCCATTAGGCTGGACATCCGGGGCACTTGCCCAGGGTGCTGAGCCATAGGGGGCGCCTGAGGCGCTCCGCCCATGGTGCGCCACCCATGGTGCGCCACCCATGGCGCGCCGCCGTGACCGCCTGTTTGAGCAGCGCACTGTTCGGCTTTGCTCGTTCGCCCCATCCCCCCCCCCCGCTCCCCTGCTATAACCCCCCCCCCCCCCCCCGCTCCCCTGCTTCCCCCCCCCCCCCCCCCCCCCCCCGCCACCATATTATTATTGTTACTCTTCCTCAGCCATGCACCTAAGATTTTTTTTCCCTCTGATCCTGGAAAAGAAGTGGTGGACGTATTTACTTTTTCTTGGTTTTGTTCAAACACATGAGCCCCATCATGCCTGCAGTGAGAGAAAGAGAGAGAGAATAGACAGACAGATGATGGTTCCATGGATGCAGTCCTTCTCTTTTTTTTTTCATCCTTATGATGTCCATCATGCCTGCAGCGAGAGACAGAGAGAAAGAGAGAGAGAATAGACAGACAGATGATGGTTCCATGGATGCAGTCCTTCTCTTTTTTTTTTTCATCCTTATGATGTCCATCATGCCTGCAGCGAGAGACAGAGAGAAAGAGAGAGAGAATAGACAGACAGATGATGGTTCCATGGATGCAGTCCTTCTCTTTTTTTTTTCATCCTTATGATGTCCATCATGCCTGCAGCGAGAGACAGAGAGAAAGAGAGAGAGAATAGACAGACAGAGAGGTGACGGCTCGATGTAAGTAGTCCTTCTCGTTCTTTTTGCTCAGCCTCATGGTCCCCACCATGGCTGCAGAAAGCGAGCGAAATGGACGGCCGAAGTCTCTGATTCTTTTGGAGCCATGCAGCTGCTGAATACTGTCCTGATCCTGGAAAAGAAGCGACGGAAGCAGTCCTTTTTCTTCTTCTTGGTGGTCTTCTCATCCTTGTCCTTCAGGGCCAGGTTTTCTGGATTCATATGTCTGCTGGTGGGCTCAGGACCCTCACCAGACTCTAAACAGCAGTTGGAGATGACAGAAGCATCGGAACAGCCAACACATGGGGGAGGCTTCACTATTTCTGAAGTTTCTAAACGGTTGAAACTTATTGGAGGTTCCATGATGTCTGAATTTTCTAAAAAGTTGACACCTGCTAGAGGTTCCAGGACATCTGAAGATTCTAAAAAGTTCAAATTTGCTGGGGGTTCCCAGATATCAGAAGTTCCCAAAAAGTTGAAACGTCTGAGAGGGTCTGGTGCTTCGAAACACCTGACAGGTGCAGGAAGTTTTGAACTTTCATAAGTTGCTGAACAGTCTGCACCTGCAAGAGTTTCCAGGATTTTTGTAGTTTCTAAACAGCTGAAACGTGGAGGAGGTCTTGAAGTTTCAGAAGTTTCTAAAATGTTGGAACATGCAAGAGAATTCGGTGTTTCAAAACTTTCTGAAAAGGTGATACTTGTGGGAGACTTCCGTGATCCCACAGTTTTGAAAGAGCTGAAACTTGTGGAAGTGTTCAGCGAGTCCAAAGTGTTGGAACACGAGGAGATTTTTGAACTTTCTGAAGATTCCGAGCAGTTGTTTCCTTGGAGTCGCCTCAAATTGTCAAGCCTGAACACAGAAAAACAGAGAGTTAACAGGAGATTCAGACTGCTCAGAGCTGATCTTCGGTCTGATGTTGATCCGTCCAGGTTTTGATTGAGATGATGATCATACCTTGCAACAATGTCCTGAACTGGCAAGTCTCTTGATAGTGCGGTGTTCTCGGATAGCGTTAGGCTGTTTGGAGGGGCAGCTGGGGGAAGACTTTCCTCTTCGGTGCTGTTGAACCAAAACACAGTTAATCACATACCCTACAACCAACTCAAGACCAGTTTTCTGTTCTACAAATTATTGTCATACAAAATGTCATTTTGAAAGCCAGCCAAGAACTCAGTGGCACTTTTCCTGATCAAAAATGTAATGGGACTTGTGCAATAATGAATATTATGAATATTCATTATTAATGAATATAATGAAATTAATCTAGAGTTTTGAGATTACTAGTTCTGAGCAAAAGCATGAACACAAGAGTTTAACACTCATGTCAGCAGTCTGATATGCCGTGTGTTGAAACACTAACCTTTGATTTGAGTGCAACCTGTTGTCGACAAAGCTCCTTGTGATAAATGGATGGTTCAAGATGCCATCAGGGGTGATCCTCTCCTTCGCATCCCATTGGAGCATGGCCCTCAGCAGGTCCACACACTCCCTCAGCTCGTCTGGATCATCCTCCAGATCGTGACGTCGCTACAATGGAAAAAAATACAACAACAAAAAAATAAGTCAGCATCCCAAATTGACAATCAAGGAGGAAATTAGATTAAAGGCCTTCTCAGTGGGTCACCAGTGATTTTTGCAGACTTACCATCTCCAGCTTATCCAGGGTGCAACGTTCATCCTGCATTTGAAACGGAGGTTTCTTTTGCAAAAACGTCTTGGATGCCTAAAACATGAAAATAGTCACAGTATTAATGATGCACATGGCAATATTGTGTTAGGATGTACGGTCAACATTAAAACAATGAGTGAAAAATGTTAGAGGAGTTATGGTACCTTCAGTGTCCAGGAATCGTCCTTCTTTTTAAAGAAGTCTTGTGTCCTCAGCCCAGCATCCAACAGATGTTTTGGTGGGGGTCCCAGGACTTTGATGATGTTTCCCAACTGCAAAAACAAAATGTCGTCATTAAATTTGCTCCAAACAAGCCAAGTAATGGGACTGTCAAATCTGCAATGCTATATAGAAAATGTAGTCTATAAAAACTGAATCCCTTTTCAGAAAGGAGATTCTGCTTCATGCACGCATATAATGAATGACTTACTGTTTCGTGTTCGTTGTCGCCAAAAAAAAGATACGAACAACAGAGCATGAAGGCCATAACGCAACCCAGCGACCAGATGTCAATGGCTTCTGAGAAGGGCAGTCCGAATATTATTTCTGGTGCTCTGTGATGGAAGAAAGAATATAAATATTAGTTCCACTGTCAGATTGAATTATTACAAAATTCATGAAATATAAGATAAAGTGAACAGTGACAAACTGAATCACATTAATGTGAGTGAGTCGCCCACAGTGAGAGATGTCTCTGTGGTCATCTCATCAGTTCTTACCTAAATTGACATGGCTGAGCGATTTTTCCTGGCTCAGCTTGCGTTGTGAAGATCGCCACGCCAAAGTCTATAAGTTTGACCTTGAGTGGCTGATTGATTTCATCCACAAACATGATGTTGCCCATCTTCACATCTCTGTGGATTACACCAACTCTCTTCAGTCCATCAAAAGCCACAGCCAGCTGTGTGATTATGGCACGGATGTCATCAAGGGGCATCGGTTGGTAATGGTCCAAAATGTAATCCTTTAAGCTCTTATCAAGAAGTTCAAACTCCAAACTGATATTAAGACCAACAAACAATTCCCCGTGATACTTCACAATGTTGGCCTCGTCCAAATTCTTTGACTTAAGAAATTTCATCATCTTAGCCTGCAGGGAAAGAACATTTTAATGAGTGACATGACCGAATTAGCAATTCCTGAAATTTAGCAGCTTTTATAAAGTAGAATTTGTGGAAATAAATTTTTTTCCTACCTCACGATACATATGTGTTGTAAAAGTCCTTGGTGTTTTAACAGCCACTTCCTCATTGGTCCCTGGTTTGAGACATCTGTAGACTGTACCAAAACCACCCTGACCCAAGAGTTCCATAACATGGTAGGACTTCGGGATGGGCAAATTCTTGCGTTTGGACTTTCGGTTGTTGAACATCTTGAGTTTGTTTTCAGATGTAGATGTAGACTCATCTGAAAGCCTTGTGATTCCCATTGTGGAATGCACTGTCTCTGTAAAATACATGGTCTCTCTAAAATACACGGTCTCTCTAAAGCTGAATAATCTATCAGACTCAGTACAGTAACCGCTCACTAAAAGCTTTGTCTAATCTGGTCGAGCCTTAAGAACGCAACCTGTCTCTCTGAGTTGAATCGTCCAACTGCAGTCAGACAGCTGTGATCTACAAGTTGTAAGGCTCTGTTGCCATGGCAACCAGATTCCACTTGTGACCTTTCATCTGACTCAGCTTTTAATTCTCATTTTCAAAAATAACTTTATTGACAACAAGTATACAACATGCTAACAGATGAACGCAGTGAGCATATAACGACACTCAAATTACCAGGTCTGTTAAGACAGCAGTCGCTCTCGCCACAACACATAATAACAATTTATAATGAACTCTTATACCAGTAGCAGCCACAGGACCAAATTAAACACACAACACTTCTCACTTCTGGTTTGACATGAAAATAAACTGTTTAGATTAAATGAACTACATGAACACACATACTAGTGGCATTAGGAACAGCAAAATAAACAGCTGGATTTATCCTTTAATACTGGCGTGCATTTTTATAGGGTTACATTTTTGAATTGATGAACTAAAACTGAATGAACAAGTGAGGATGTGCTACAGACCATGTGTGTCGCAGAAATTGGTGTATACATAGCATCATGGTCATTTTGCTTTTTATTACACTGTCAATGGGGGAAAGTTGCCCCTTGTTGCCATGGCAACCATGTTAGCTTTTGTGCGTAGCCTCAACATAGACCCTGTTTGTGTTTTTACGTTATAAGGACAGGAACGTAATGTTACTTGTTGTAAAAATAGGTCCGCTTATACATGCATATGTGTTTCATGGAAGCACAAATATACAAATAATGACAAATAAATGAATTTTTCTGTGATTGTTCTGTCTCTCTGTCTGTCTGTCTTTATACAGAATCTATCCGACTATGGCCAATTTGTCTTCCCGGCTGCAAATGAAGAGATGAAGTTACATGACTCATAACATAAACTGTTGTGAGAGTCTCTTGTGAATTTTAGATTTAGTGTATCTCAAATGTACTATTTCGTGCGTCCGCTGAAGTGAGACCTCTGAGCCTTGCAGGAAAGTGTTGACTGCTACCTTATCAAAATGAGAATCAAGAACATTTTGTACATACTCTTCATTGTCTGAACTGGCATCGTTTCACGTTTGATGGACGATTTTTTTTTTATCTCGCAGCGCAGCCAGTCTATTCATTCTGCTTGGCAGACAAAACCGCTCGGCATATGGTCCATGACTGTCAACAGGTGGGTGCCATCTTTCATTAGCCTTTTAGATCACTCATCTCATTTTATTTGGATACATTTTCCAGAGGTGAACATACCGTCTGGTAATTGGTATGCCATCCTAGCAACCAGCCACAACACTAAAGTACACATTGTGTGGGTTTGCCTCTTGTTTCTCAGTTCATCCTTTAATGTGAGGACATCTAGACTGATCCTGCTCAAACTACCAGAGCATTTCTGTTGTCTGTCAGCCACCGGCCACATAGTGAATCCAAGATTTGAAACTCACGCGATTTGAATTTACCAGACAAATTGTCTTTTATTGTTTCGCATTACCTACTGGATACATTTCAGGAAAGGGACAGACTGTATTCCATCATTTTCCTCTTGATACCGAAGAGCTTGGATGCACTGCAGGTTTTCGTTGAACGAAAATAGCACGAACGCAACAGACTGTGATATAGCCAAGATGCAACAGTTCATTGTTGTTATACAGTATGATGTGAGGAACCGAACGATTGTTTGTTATCAGCATTCTTTTCAAATCGTGGAAGTCGACCAGAATATCCTTCATGGGTCGTCTCAATGGTATCTTGTGATGAGTGGCCAGACGAATTGACTGACCAACAGATGGAAATCTTTCCCGTCTCCTTGTAGCGACTTCTGTTTACCTTCTCTGTAAATGAAGTTGCTTTAGCCTGTAGAAGAAGGGTTTTTCCCTAATAGGCCAACATGCAATGTCAGGTACTTGTAATTTGACACCAGCTGCGTCGACTTGCTGCAGTGACAGAGAAAGAGACAACCACGTAGGAAAATCTGTTTCAAACTGACATCACTGTGTTAAAAACTGGTCTAAACCAAGAGATCCTCTTCATTGAGATGAGACTAAGTCCATAAAGAGCAAGCTAATGCATGTTATTTCAAACAAGTGAGATTACACTTAGTCCAAAAAAAAGCTCATGACAATCTAAATGGTATGTTGGATTTACTCAATAAAATTAGGATTAGGATTAAAATCCTACGAGAGCTTACAATAAATGAAAAATAAAATCGGGGGTTTAGTTTAAAAGAAAACCCTTAATCTTTTGGAACACCTGACGTCATTTGGAGTTTTGCTTTTAAACATATGCAGGTGATTTCAGTGGAGGCTTTGTTCCACCCACAGCGATAAAAATCTTGGCCTTTAATGAGCGCAGAGCTTGGATTTAGACATTTCAGACATTATTTCCCTCCACGTGCTGTGGACCTGAATGAATTCAACTCAGTCTCCTACCACAGCCCCAAAACAAAATGTGCGAAAACAAAGCTTTCCCCTGTTAATCAGCGATCCCAGGCTCTCAGCCTATAAAAAATACTAACAATAGAAGCAGGATAGCATTGTAAGTGGTGGAAAATACCAACAATGACATTGTGTTGAGTGCCAGCAGCAGTAGGAAAAAAACACTGCCTCTGCGAAATACAGCAGTCACCACAGTCCTGAAGAGAAATGGCCCCATCACGAGGCTTGCTGTATATACAATTAGATAATCTGTTTACCTGTAAGTCACAGATTATGGTCATTGTTTGCCACTAGAGGTAATTTATGAAAAGAAAGAATTCAGAATGGGTTTTTCAGTTTAATTCTTTTTAAAGCCAAAGCATAAGTATATCTTAATGAAGAAAAAAAAATCTATGTTTAAAAGCACTGAGAGCTTTTAATGTTGTCTACACCAAATTGAAATCTTTCTGTGTTTTACGTACTGATATGCAGTGATTTACATTTTCCAGCAGGTGCCAGCAAACCTAAGCTATTTACAATCACTGTTTCGTTGTTAAAAAAAAAAATGATTCAAGGTTGAAGGTATTCTCCATGGGAATGCAGTTCTTATATGTCTTCAATGCACAGTTTTATTAAGACAGTCCTACTAAAGGCAAAACGAGCATTCATCAGTAATGGGATTCAATAATTCAGTCAGTCAGCAGTGATGTGGTGTTTTGTATCAGTTTAGTTCGATGCCTCATGAAATCAAGACCGTGATAAAGGTCAGTGAATTATTTATGTTTTACTGTGGTGGTTCTTCTATTCTTTTTCCTGGGCTACTGGCTTTTGCTCTGTTTAGGTTTCTAAATAATGTAATCCTTTAATATCAGAGAAGATCTAAAAGATATAGTAAAGCAGGAGCATTTCTGGAGCACGGGTAGGAATCTGTCTGTGAAACAGAAACCAAACTGTCAGCAGAGGTCAAGGGTGAACACTGAAAGGACAAACTGAGTCCTCTTCAGTCTGCTTTTCACTGTTTCCTGTCATCACTTTGTAATCACAGACTGCCTAGAAATATAAAGAAGATATAGTACATGGCATTCTCAAGTTTTTTCAAACGTTCGATGGCTCCAACACATGCTCTTCCTCCGACTAACATTTATACAAACTTTATAATGTATAAATTTGGTCATTTTGGAAAGATTTCAAGTGATGAAGTCAGTTAAATAATGTCTGATGATTTAATCGTGGTTTGTTTGTTTTTTGCATGTACATCTATTGTCACAAAATCACTCCTGCAATTTGTTTTGATTAGATTTGTCATTTGTCTTTGGCTTCATTGCAGCTGTTGCAGAGACATCAAGACTTTCATCACTCCAAGGTTTTTGGATCCTAAAAATAAACTTCACAATAAAATGAAGTTATTTTGAACTATATTAAGTAATATTTAATTTCTATGCATCTCCCCATCATTCTGTCTATCCATTTATTCATCTGTGTGTGTTTATGTATATGTATACTGTATTTGTGCAAAATAAGAAAGTAGATCCCTTTATATGTAGACAGTTTCTGCTTCAAACATGCTGCATGGTTTAAAATGGTACCACATATATGGTGTACCCAACAGTTGCATGATGTTAATTGTCTGCATAATAATTTGATGGCAGATAAAACTGGTAAAATCAATGTGTGAAACCAAATTGTTTGCCTGCTTTATTTGCACCGAAACTTTGCATCAACTAGTAACACGAAGCAACACTGACAGCCTGCACTGTTACATTTTGCCATTTCTAGGCATTTTCCTAGTATATGTACTGTATGTTCCCATAGTTTCGAGAGAGTCACACCTTTTCTCATAGCTTGGGTCGTCCTGCGACTATTCATCATGTGCGAATCATCTAAATATATATACAATCTAACATGTAGTGATTAACATCAACCAATGTGAAAACGTTACCATCTATAGCCAGTAGAGGGCGCTCTAGGTTTGAAACAGAAGGTGGCGGCGAGCCAACCTGCCTTTAAACTCCACAGAAGAAGAAGATAAAATGCCCCTTTTAACTTTATAATTTAAAGGCATTAGGAAGACTGAGCAACTGTCCCTTTTGTCTGGAATTCACACTGCTTTAGTCTGTTTTCCACGGTCACCAAAGTTGAAATTGTGTCCATTCCAGTTTAGATGGCGAATTAGCTAGCCGTCAGTCAGCTGTTAGCTTGTTAGCTTTAGCCATCAGCGCCCTGAATCCCTCCCGAGGAGTCCCGATCCTTCATCCTCTTCCTCAGCTGCTCAGAGGCGACATCGAGGATGAATAATTCAGTGGATTCAGAGATGTGGAAGAAAACCGGGAGCTTGGTGAACTTGTTTAGACTTGCTTTATGTGTTAATTTAGCTTGATAATTGTGTAGTGGAATAATTTGCCTTTTTGAAGACTTGGATTTTGTGAAATGAATTTCTAAATAAATGTGACTGATAGTGTAGTACGATAGCTGTCTGTCATGATGCGACTGATGGCAGCCAGTTTCTATCGCTGATGTAGATTAGTAGGCTATATAGGCTATAAATATCAACAGATATTTTAAAATGTATAAGCTAGAAGTTAAATCGATAAAATACAAAAAAAAAGTTTAAGGTGGTTCATTATTGTTTGAGGTGATTTTGAAAAATATTAATTATCATTGGTTGATTTAAATGTTATTAATTAAAACTATTTTTGGTCGTACTTTTTAAGATGATTTGGACAAGAAAATACATTTTCATATAAAAATATTAAACCAAAAGTGACATTACATGTGTTTGTAGACGATGGGGGCGCTGTAGTCGACTGTAATCTCTCTTTTTCTTTTTCTTTTTTTTTTTTTTTTTGATCTCCTTTGTATAAAGTTTCAGGTCGAAGTCCAGCTGAGTGAAGTTGTTTTGTGTTGGAGGGAGAAAGGTGTGACATGACATGGACGTGGAGAGTTTGACCTGAAGTTCTTCCCTGGAGTTTGGAGGTGAAGCCTCCCCCCTCCTCCTCTTCTCTCTCTCTCTCTCTCTCTCCTCCTCTCTCCGTCTCTCCCCGGCTCTCTCCCTCTCTCCCCCAGTGTGTGAGCGGGGCAGCTGGCGGTCTGTGCTCGGCTCACTGCTTAGCAATGGCGATGCGGGCTGGCCACCTCTTCCCTCCGTGTCTCCTCGCCGCGGCTTTGCTGCTGCTGCTCGCCGGCGGACCGCGGCCGGCGCTGTGCTGTCCGAGCCGCTGCTTGTGTTTCCGAACCACCGTGAGATGTATGCATCTGAACCTGGAAACCGTGCCAGCCGTCTCTCCGCAGACTACCATTCTGTAAGTCGCCTTTTTCCTCCCTCCTTTGCCAACTAACGGGAACCGAACCGGCTGGTAGAAAGAAGAAAGGGACGGGCTTTTCAAAACTCTTGGTTGAAGTTACTTCTGGTTGTAAGAGTTAAGAGGAACTTTTTGTTGTTGTTGCTTTATTGCTATGCCAGTGAGCGATTTGCCTTGAAATTGCAACAAAGGGGGGCCGTGGAAGTCTTGTGGAAGTCCTCCTGTCCTGTGATGGTCAGCAGAGGTTACTCCAGTGTCCTGCAGAAGTTTGCAGAAAGTTCTGACACCTGCCAGAGAGTTCACCTTGGGCATGTTGGGGTTAAGGAAGAAGGGCTTGAAGGGTCAAACAGCTGTGTGAAGTCAGCCACAAGTGGTTTCTGAGAGCTGGTGAAGTCCTGTGGTAACAGTCCCCTTCATGCAGATGAATGAGATCTATTGAAGCACAGCCACAGTCGCTGTGATGTTACAATCTTCTGTCAGTCCGGAGCAGTTCTTTGTGATTGAGACGTCAGATTGTGTTAAGTGATCAGACTGATGTGCAGTTTTATGAGGTTAGCTGCTTGTGACACTTGATCCCACATCCAGGTACATGCACCAGACTTGAAGATGGATTATGTTGACTCTGTTAACTCCTCGTGGACTCTGTTAAACTGCTTTGCAACAATTTAGCCTTTTAATATGTTTACGAGCAGTGTCGTTTCCAGGGGTGCTTAGTAACTGGCTCTTATTTTAAAAAACAGCATGCTTGAAGCATCTCGCAGTGACATTATGTAACATACATGCACACAGAGCTTCAATAGTGGGAAGCAGTCAAATGGCCCGTTTACATTAACTGTAATCAGATGAAAAACAGAGCTACATTTCCAGTGGATAGAACCAGACTCATCAGTTAGAAGAGCTTACATGATATAATTTTAATAAGCCCAATGTGATTATTTAGGATCCATGTAACTAAGCCAACCTCCAGGTCTTCATATTTCAATGGGTCCCTTGCTTTGAGAAAGTGTGCACTTGGTTTTGAGGGAAGATTGTTATTCCAAGGCAGCCTGTGTGGGTCTTTTTGCCAATTTATTACAGAGACATAACACAGCCCTATGCTCTATGAAATGTTTGTGATTGTACTTGAGCTACACAGGTTAAACTGCTTGTTTTTCTCCGTTTGCCGTGAAAGTAATGAAATTCTTCTTATCTGCCAAGCACTTCTGAGCCCGTGCTGTTTTGTCACGAGCACTCTCCCACAGTCACTCAGTTAGACAGGGCTCCTTTTTGATGCCGCTCGGCCAGAAGTGCCTCAGAGCCAAGGGAGCACAATCTGTCCGGTCCTCCAAATATGCGGCACCCTTTGTGCTTGATTGGCCGGCGAGATCTTGTTGTGCATTTCAGGCCACAATACATGGACCCTATAAATAGCTCCATTCAGCCTGTGCGCACTGGAGGGAGGGGGGCACCTCAGCGGGCTGATACCACTGGAACACACTCAGAGTTAGTCTCTCTCGCCCTCTCATCGTCGGTCTGTGGTCAGCTGTAAAGCCATGTCAGGGAACCCACAGTCAGCCCTCCCCCCAAAAGGAAAGATGAAAGTCCACACTTCACCACGCCAATGAAAGGATTGCTTGAGTCTTCCGTAGGATGCTTCTTAATCTGTTGGAGAGCATGTTGTGGTTTTCCAGAAGCTTTTAATGCTGGTGAGCTTTGAAGCTGCAGCCACTTGTCGCTTTCCACCCACCCCCCTTGCTCGGATGTCATGTCAGGACGTGAATGTTGCACCTACCCAGCTTGTCCCTCTTTGTCTGCACTGAGAAAACCTCTCTGCACCACAGCACTGTTTCCCTTGAAATGTCACCAAACTTTTCCATTGGCGATTGTCTTGTTCCTGATTGCTGTTGCTGATCTTCCTTGCCATGCACCACGTCAGTAAAGTGTATAGGTCTGGCTTTCAATATGGGCTGTTCACTTTTTTTATTCCTTGTGCAGCTTTCGGGTGATAATGCAGTATAAGTGGTGTCCTCGGGGCTGGAGCCCCACAGCTTTTCAGGATTAAGTAACAGCTGGCGAAGATATGTTTGTGGTATAGACACTTGACCTGGAGCTATGTGCTGTATCGGTATGGGGACCGCATTCCTCTCACCACCTGGCAGCATGCCATCCCAGGAATTCAAAATAATATTATAAGGGTGTGAGATGATCCTCCATATGAGCCTTGAGTGCACAGGTAGTGGAGCATGACTGCACACTTGGGTTAGTCTAGACAAGGAAATTCTGCTAAATCCAGAAAGTATGAATTAAAATCTATATGAAGCAGTATTATATACAAATATAGCCACAAAACACCGCTGAAAACTGTGTGATTAATGAAGGAGCCCAAGTAGAATGACTTTTTGTTGGGTGCACACTCACAATCAGTTGCAGCAATGCTGGAAACACACTGCTAATAATAGTGGCAGGAGTTGCAGCAATGGCAGATCGTTGTTTGAATTTTTTTTTGAAGTTGTAACTGCAGCTCTGATCAAAGTTGTTAAGCTCCTAAGTGTAAAGTGATCAGTGCAGAGACAGCTGTAGCTGCTTATTCTCAGCTCTCCATCAACACGGCTCGATACTGAACTAATCCACTGCATGGCTTTTAAATGAAAAGCTCACTTCAGGCCCTCAGAGCTGCTTTGAGAAATTTGTTTGAGACTTGTTCTCAAAAATAAGACAGATTAATTGCCCAATTTAATCTTTAGACTTGATTTTACATTTTCCAGTACATATTTGGAGATATCTGACATATAAATATGAAATAACCGGATCACTTTACAATTATAGTTTCCTTTGAGGTTGATTTAATTCAGTACTGTTGTGTGAGTCCTCGGTTTCATTCGATATCCTTCGATCAGTGCCACATGTCACACAAATAGGGATTTCTATTTCCTGATTTGACCTTACACATTGGGAAAGTCCAGCATGCCAAATGTTGTGGAGAGTTGCTTTTATTTGTTGTCCTCTTAAATCTTCCCGTATCATAAAGTTCTTCAAACTCAGAACATCTTTCTTTGTTTCCTGTGGGCCACTTCAGTAGAAAACCTAAAGTGCACTACTGCACATGGGCTGTGTGCCAAGAAACATGGAGGGATATTTTTTTTTCTTTTTCTTTCTAGCCTGCATTTATTTTTCAGCTGTTTTCTCTGTGGACTGTCTGTTTGAGGCTGCACAGTAAATTACTTTCCCTTTCTTTAACGAAACTGCTCCATATCTTCTCATGGATTTCCTTTGTCTTTCCATTAGCACATATTTTCATCAAATATTTGCCTTTTTTTTTAATGGAATTGCCTTTGCAGCTCCAAAACGCCTCAAGTCAAGAACTTACAACTTTGCAAAGTTTTGGCAGTGACATGAAGTGTAAATATGTGAGACATGATTAATGTGTTTTTGTCTGTCTTATTTTATTAGGCTTAATGTATCCAAACTTCAAAAAGATTAACATGGAAAACACTGACACTGCTGAACTCTACAGATAGTTTGGATGTGGTAATTGTGAGTGCAGCCATTCAGAAACGGGAAAGTACTGATTGCGATGCAGTGCGCTATGTCGCTATGAAGAGCAAAGAGGGTAGAACTGGAAAATATTTTACTATTGAGATAAATCCAGTTACTTAAATTGGGGGAAACAAAGGGCTTTAGAGCATTGATACATTGTTGTAAAATGTCAGAACACACAAAACACTGTTCAAGTATGTAATTTCTTGCTCGTGGGAGCAATGGATTGTGTGTCCGTGTCACGAGGGGGAAACTGCTGGTTGTGGGTTAGCAGCGTCATTGCACTGGGGATTTGTGTCACTGTGTCAGGGAGCAAAAGACTTTTCATCATCTCTCTGTAAATATCGGCTCCCCCTCTGCCTGCTCACCGCCTCAAAGAGTGTCCTTTTTCTGACTGACAGTGAGTCAGAGAAAATAAGAGGAGTCCCAGTGGAATTTGCTGCAGTCAGGTTTTGTGAGGCACTCGGTCTCTGCAGCATTATGGAATGCAAAGCCAGAAATCCCCCCCAAAGCTTTGCTCATTTGCACAGGGAGATTGGGCCCAAGATAGTTGTTGAAAGAAACTCCACTGGCCCCTTCCTGTGCTCATCCAGCCTCGAACAGCTGCTGCATGTGTTTCACAATTCTTCTCAATTAGTTCCAGATAATTGATCTTACACGAATGCACACTATGTACAGTTTAAACTTGACCTTGACTCCAGCCGTTATATTGAGAGGTGGTGATGAGAATCTGAGAAGTTGCACATCAGATAGTCCAAATGACCCAATTACGAGGATATAAAATAGTACACTTAAGAAAGAAATAGGAGCAGAAACATCGCTGAACAACATCAGAAGCATTGCAACTGTCAGCTGATTGACTTTTGTCTTTCGGTGGAAGTGTCCTTTTGGCAACACACTGAAGCCCAGCGTTGTTCCGAACTGACGGCCAGCACCTTACATGGCTGTAAAGTCCCATTTCGTGTGTGTGCGAGTGTGTTTTTTGCGTGTGCTATCAGTGAATGCGATTGATCATTTCTGGACTTTCAGGTCTGCTCAAACAAGGACAGAACTGTCTGGGACAGCGGGTCCGAAAAGCCACAACCTCAGTGAAGAAAAATACACAATAGTTCAGTTTCATTGTGCACGTTTTAACCTGATATAGCAGGAAAGAGGATCACAGTACACCAGCACAGCAAAATAATCAGATAGTAGGAATGTAATGAGGTGAATTTTAACCCTAACCCTATCAGTCAGGCTACATCGATTCTTATTTGAAAAAACAAACAAATTAGCCCCCATGCATCCAGAGGCATTGAGAGGAGTTAATGGGCTCCTCTTATGCAGAACGATGACAAAAACGAAGCATGGAACGGTGGGAGCATTAGAACCATTTGCAAATGACATGGCGTGAACTCTCCACGTAAGTCGAGGGGAAAATGAGCCGGTTTACGTTTAATGTTGCGGTGAACCTGTGTAATCAGGTTTGATTGCAGTGCTCTCAGCTTAAGTTGGGCGTAATACTTGCTGAGCAAGGTGAAAGCAAGTGAAATGGAATATGAACTCAGTCAACTGGCACAAGAAGAAGAAAATAAGAGTCTGAAGAAATGAATCCTAGAATGGTTGTACCTGGAGGTTGCTCAGTCATCTGTTGTTAGACTCTTCAGTTTCATGTTGTAAAACAATCCATCAAACAGTTCTTACTAGTTGAAGGTGTGTGTGTGTGTGTATGTGTGTGTGTGAGCACATTGACATATGATTGTGGCTGAGATAGTTCATGCCTCAGAGTAATAGAAAATAGTTCTTTGTGCACATATGTGAGTAGATGGACAAAAAACTTGATGAATTTACAGTTGAGTGTTCTGACAAGCTGGGAAAGTGGCAGTCTGATAGATCCCCCAGCCACAAAGCCTCATACATTTACTGCATTTAGGCTTTCTTTGTCATTTTAATATTTAATTATTGTAGTACAGGTTGTTGTTTTACTGTGGCTGTCACACAATGAAAGCACTGGTGGTAAAACAAGCTGAGATAGTCTGACTCATGGTAAAACGTTAGTGTGAATGAAGCGAGTATTAAAAGCACATTACAGAGACCGAGCAAGCACAAGAAGAAACACAAAGATATTCCATCAATAACTTTCTCTTTTGAAAACAAAAGTCGTGTTTCACATGAAATGGTACAAATTGCAGTGAAATCCAAACTGTTTCTATCCAGGTTTGAATTAGTCTTTGAGTGTTTTTTTTTTTTTTTTTTTGCTGATTTGAAAAGAATCCATTCCATGACTCAGCACCGTGATGTAATCCAGACTGTAAGCTGTGTAGCGACATTGTTTCAGACCATTTGTAAAGAGTTCAACTCCTCGATTTGATGTGGCTTTTTATTATGTCACCAACACTCATATGCTGTTTGCTACCAGCGTGTTTCCAGTTAAATGACTGAAGCACAGTGTTTACTGGCCCATAACCACACCCACCACAGTCTGACACATTTCTGAAGGAAACGCTGTGCTGACAGTAGTTCAGTATACAGCAAAGTAGATTGTTTAAGCTATATTGAACCTTGCGGTATGTCACAAGGTAATTAAAGATCTTTTAGAGGCTGCAGCAGCTTCTTTCTCCAACCTATACAGACTTGAAACTTCCTTTAAATCCTGCTTCAGCAGTAAATAAGTTCTTTTAGACTTTTATTCTCGAGTTTGTTTTTATTGCCTCCATGATTAAGGAGTGTCTTAATCAGTTTAAGGCCACGTTTATGCAATGTTTCAAGTGTAAATCATCATTTCTGTTTCAGGAAAGTTTTGTGTTTATTCAGCAGAGCTTTGTAAACGATGTTTGTTTTCATGAAAATGACAGAAATGACATGGATGCAACGTCATTACAGGTCCTGTGTGTGTGTGTGTGTGTGTGTGTGTGTGTGTGTGTGTGTGTGTGTGTGTGTGTGTGTGTGTGTGTGTGTGTTTGTGTGTGTGTGTGTGTGGGGGGGGGGGTTGCTTGCAGTCAAATGTCTTTCATGTTGCTGCTCAACATATTTTATTGAATCATGGCATCAAGAAACAAGAAGTGCGCTGCAATAGATTCATATGAGTGTGTGTGTGTGTGTGTGTGTGTACTAGGGCTGCATAATATCTGGCTAACATTTGATAGTTAGGACTGGGCTATTGAAGCAATCATGTTGACAGGGCTTTATCGGGTTTATCATATTCTTATTTGTTCACATTTACCTTGCTGAACTCTCTCGACACACTTTTTGACCGCAGACACTCACGTTTGCCTAGTGGGTGGGTATCTGGGGCAGTATTGCTCCTTTGATAAGGCAAATATGTTGACATGCAGAGAATGAATGCACAATTTCTATGTAATGTGTTGCGCTTCAGTCAGCCTTTTGCAACATGGGTTTTGCACATTTGCGACAGCTTGGTGTGCAAAGCGGAGAGACTGCAGGTCTGTAGATGTCCATGAGTGAAAATGTCAGTGATTGTTACTCCTGTTTGAAATCTTCTTATTCCATTTTAAAACTTTTCAATATTTTATTTGAAAATATTCTGAGAACAACGTCTGACCTTGCTGAGATGCTTTCTAAAGATCCAAGTCATTATCTGCGGCACCACGAGCCTTCGTTTAAGCGTTTGGGATTCAGTTACATGCTCTGCTCATTTTAATTGTAACGGCCCTCAGCTGTATTTTCTCCTCTGTAATCCTTCATGCAGCACAGGGTTTGGATGTGCGCTCGCTGTGCACCAGCACTCCCTTGACAAGGAGCAAATCCTTGTCACTGACTTTTTTTCACACAGGATGTGTTTTGCAGAGTCGCTGCAGCCATGTTTGGACATCCTGTCTCTCTATTACTTGCGACCAAGCGAGGAGCCAGTGGCGTCCTTGTTTAACTACGAATGACTCACGCACGCCTGAGAGTCTTTGGCAAGTCAAACCTGGGTGTATGTTACAAAGTTAAATGACTCCCTTGACTGCTGGGAGCGGAGGGTGCACACATGGCACTCAGATGCCGCTCACGTTGGATCGATGCCCGTCGTGCGATCATCCTGAGCGAGACGAGGTCATTCAAGAAGCATTTCTGAATGGTTCCTCGCAGTGAGTGTAACTGTTTGCATGAGCGCATCTGCAATGTGATGAGTTGAGTACAGGTATGCACCTCAGCAGTCATTAGACAGCTTCCGAAGAACTGGATCATCGAGACAGCAGCTACAATAGCAATGAACTTACACCCAGCTATTGAATTAAAAGTAATGTGGTATCTATCGTAGTTAATGGCCACACATGATATAATAATTATGTGTCCCTGTTTAGTTCTGTCAAATTCATGATAAGATATTAATAATAAACTTTAACATGTCACACTCTCACTGTATGATATCACACTCATGTCCCAATAGTAATATTTTATATGTGAAGCAAATTATACTTGATGTACATTTTATACATTGCCTCAGCCTTATTGGAGTTAGGCTTGTAGTGTAATATGCATTTTAATTCAGTGTGCGGATGAATGCTTTGTGGGTTTTTTTTGTTTTTTTTTTGTTTTTTTTTTGTTTTTTACTGATAAGATAAGTCCAGTGAAAGTTGTAATTCTTCCACATGGAGCCTGAGTTGCTGCGTCCCCAGATAGCCTCAGTCTTTCCACAGGACTGGTAGGTTTCAGGCAGATTGTCAACATTGTCATCCCAATTTCCATCCCCGGGAAAGGTTAAACTTCAACGCAGTGAGAGCCAAAAAGCCCTACTGCAAGCAGTGCCATTTAATAGTGAAGTCATGTGGTTAATCCCAGAAAACACATTACAATACTGAATTACTTATTCTTGCCCGTCGGCTTTGTCCACGTCTGCGCGCTAGACTAATTTGCCAGGTTCCCATCCTGTGGAGGTGAATGACTAAAGTCTTTGTTTTGCAGAAGAAATCAATCTATTCTCACTGAATTAGGAGCCATTGTTGTCACATTCTCGTGACTTTTGTTGTTACTGAGCCAGAAAAGCGGTTCAATTCTCAGGGCTTTTGTTTAGACCAAACCTGGAAGAGTTTGTGAGCCCCTCGGTGGGCTTGTTAGCCTCGCTGTTTTATAGTCCCTTCTTGGCTAAGCGCCATCAAAACAGATTAATGGGAGTTAATAGGCTCATTTAATAAGTCCCAGTACAAACACCATTAAACGTTCAGCAATCGGTGCACATTTTTCTGTGCCGACACCGCAGCGGTCTCCGCTCGTCTAGCTTACCAGATCGTTTACCACAGAGTGGTTTACAAACACTTTGTGTGCTAAATGTCCTCCGTTCTTCCTGTTTTTGGTCCCTTTGTGGACTGAGTCATTCTCTTCCCCTGCTTTTCTTTTGTTCCTGTTGTTTCTCAAGCAGCAAAAAGCACTTTTAGATGCAACAATGCACAATACTGCTTAAATATCTGGATGCTCGTGGTGTTATGTAGCACTCCCCAGAATTACAAACACGCTTTTGAATGACTAGGTTATTTTATCAAAATGTGTGAAATTCTGATGGGTCACGGTCCTGGATGTTTTTAACGTTCCCCTGCTCTTTCTTTCTTTCTTTTCTTATTTATTTCAGGCCATATCAATACAATTTAACACAAAATTGACACATTTATAATTAAAACTTCCTGAATGATACCTGAAAAGGAGTGGGAAGAAGAAATACCCTGTTCCAGCACAGCTGATCATCAAGAGTGGCCTGTTTTCACTCTTTCTCCAGAGTTTCATGATGACATTTATAAGAAAAAAAAAAATGCATTGGCCTGATGCCGTACGTTGAGACGTGATGATTGTACACCTTTGTTGAGACGGCGGTACTGAGTCTGAGATTATAATCTGACAATCTCAGATCAAACATTTCCAATGCGGCTGCAGCAGAAAAAGACACAACAGTCGAGGCAACACTGGCGTTTCACCAAAACAATAGTTTGGAGATTCCCATTTAAGTAAGATTCACATTTTCTGCCAAAGTTTTTTCTCCCCTGCACATAAATGCAAACTGAACAACGGCTCAGTCCTTGTTAACTTCATCCAAATGGGGATGACAGCTCTAATTCAGGGTGACAGTGTGACAAAGCCCTATGATTTGTTAATAGAACATTATCAAAGAAAGTCGATGATACAGTTCTCATATATGCGGTGAAATTGCCCGTGTGACCTTTCTATTGTGTTCTCCGTGGCCTTCATTGATATCAGCAGCCCTGCGCATTGTTCAGCTTCAGCGTGAACATTTTTAGATCTCCTGAATCGTGTGTTAGCTTTATATAGTTCCATATCTTTAAAGGGTCAGAAATTAATGACAAAACAGCTTCGCTGCTTTTAATAGTGGTGGAAGTGAGATTAGTGTACATGCGGTTGTGTTTATGATTAATGTACTGCGGCAGGTTTTAAGACTAGTTAATTCTCGACATCTACTGGCAAAACATTCACTCAGATGTTGTTTATAGCTCAGTCTCTCTCTCTCTCTCTCTCTCTCCCTCTCTCTCTCTCTCTCTCTCTCTCTCTCTCTCTGTAATTTTCAGACTGCTTGTCAGATAGACAGGATGTAATGTCAGTAACTTCCATACTCTCACAGACATGCCGGTCAACCGTGCCTCTCCTTTCCTCCGTCGGACAGCTGATGCTTGAAACACACCCTGCTGTCACAGACAACACTCTGCTCGACCTTATTTAGCCCTCTGGGCAAAGAAACGGTCGTCTCACCCAGAGCCAAAATAACACCCATCAACCAGATTATGTTCAGTCATAGCAATTTATAGTTTGTGTTGCCAGGGTATCAGCTCTTAAAACTGAATCATTTCCACAATACGCCTCAATGCTCATGAAAACAAATGATCAGCTCTGAACAAGTCAGTCAGCTATTTCCGACAGAGTCAAGCGTCAGGGTTCCTGAGGGAGTTTGTAGTTCCTGTGGCGATGTGGAAGAGGCTGCTTCAAAGTCACAAACACAATAGATACTCAGCAACCCTGAATTATCCACCTATTTCATGCATCCTGTACAATGAAACATATGAGACACTCAGTCTGTCAGGGCCACCTTCAGTGCAACAGGTATCGCCTTGTCCAGTTCTGCACATGCTTCATGTGGTTTTCTAACAGTTCATGGTTCTTCAGTTCAGAGTTTTTCATGCTTGTCATATTTGGTACTGCTGTAATAAACCCTGGTATGACGGTTGTGTTAGTTCAGTCCTAGTGCAGTAAGGTCCTGCTTCCTGTACCCAGACAGCACACCAAACAACGGACGCTAGTCTGTTTCTAAGGTACATCTTGGCAGGGAAACTCAAATGTCAGCTGTGACAGATTATCCGAGTATATTGTTAATAATATGCATAATGAAGAACATTTTACCACCATTTTGACTCCTTTATACATTGTCCAGACTGCTGGTGAGTTCTAGTGAAATTCCTACCACAATAATCCAAAATGCATAGTGTTGAATGCAGTTTTTTTAGCACAAGTCAAGCCACGCTATGGAATATATCTATAAAACAACTGTTCAGCATTTGTTTTGTTGACATTTTCTGGTTGATGATAAAATACAAGTGCAAACAGGACCCCTATTCAGCAGCCGGTTCTTCCCCACCCAGTTTTACACTGTGTATGGCATCCTCTATCACAGCAGTACTGGATGCAGGTAACAGCCAGGTCTTAGCCTTAGGAAGTCGATAGCTTCTAGACCTGGTACTTTTCCTCCAAAAGGAGGATGCAGGTGAACCTTAAGTCTCTGGGTCGGGTAGCCGTTACCCAGTCAGACTGTAATCAGCAGCAATGTGCTACTGAGATGGATTATATCATACTACATAGAAACCACCATTCACAATGAGTTCAGGAATTCATAAAACACAGCAGGGAGACGTGTATTTGTACTTACTAACAAAGGCCAATTCATCACATTTGAGTCAATATTTTTTCTGAACTTCTCACATGGTATAGCGCACTATAAGGAGTCCATTATAAGGAGTGCATACAGAACATTCCACAGCTGAGATAGGAACTATTAGTTTCATGTATGCACTTCAAGTGAGTGCTGCCTGAACCAGCATGTAGCCGTCGCCTTCCTCCTCCTCCTCCTCCTCCTCCTCCTCCTCCTCTTCTTCCTTCTTGCCCTCATCCCTCGGAGCTGCAGGCAGGCAGACAGGCAGGACAGCCCCTGCCTCAGCATGTCTGGACAGTGCGCCGTGCACCCTGGGCCTGTTGCCTGCAGAGAGAGCTCCTTTCCTCGGGGTGTGCTGTTCTTTCCACAGAGGACCCTCACCCCTCTCTCACATTCATGTGTTTCTGACAGCTTCATCACAGCAACACTTCCTCAGCTCTCGCTACATGTCGACGCAAAACTCTCTGCTGGTTTGTTGGTTCCAAAACTGTTTAAAAGCAAGAATTGAAATTTTTGTGGGTCTGAGCAAAACATTTTTTTCTTCTTTCACATGCATGGGCACTTTTTATATTTTTTTATTTTTTAAACATAGTGAAGTATATGTAGAAATCGGACATCAGTTTAAAACTTCTTTGGCTAAAACTTGTAAAAAGCTTAAAAAGTTGGTGAAAGTTGTTTGAGAGTGCGTTGAAGAAAAATGTGAAATGAAACTGGAGCTGGTTAAAATGGAAAAAAATGTGAATTTCCTTAAATGTCACAACAAACCAACAATTGACTCGTCGTCATTCAAATGTTTCTCTACCATTAAAGTTAGCGAATAGCTTTAAATTTTAAATCACTGACATTTTTGGGAAACCATCATGGTTTTTTACCTCATGGCGAGAAAGTTGTGGGTTTGAATCTAGGCCGGGTCTTTCTGTTGGGAGTTTGCATGTCCTCCCAGTGTGTGTGTGTGTGTGTGTGTGAGGTCTGTTAGTGACTTTGTGTGTCTGTCTGGTCTATGATGGACTGTTGACTTGTCCTGGGTGTGTAAACCCCCCTCCCCTTATTTTAGCTCTCCTGTGACCCTGGACTGGATAATGCAATGAATGGATGTCTGGTCCAAAACGCAAAGCAGATATTTTTTCTTATTTCTGCTTACAATACGTTGCTTGCTTGTTTTTCCATCGACTGCAAGTACCAAAGAAGCTGTAGAATTGAAGAATACTGTCCAGTCAGAGCAACGTGTGGAACTGTGTCAACGTGCTGGTGAAGCGGCAGGTCTGCTGTAACTTGTAGGGAGGTAAACACACCGAGGATGTGCTCGCACTTGTTAGATTTGGGTGGATTAAAATAAAGCTAGGTGCTGTTGCACTGTCTGTGAGGTCCGTTTTCAAAGTGTGATTGCTGCCTTCTGAACCCAAGCAGGCAGACTGAGGCCGTTTAAGATGCAGGTCTCAGCCTGGTGTCAAAGAAATTATCGGTCTGCATGCAGGAATCAAGGGCGTCTGAGTGGAGCGTGCACATGATGTAAGAGGAGTTGGAGCTGTCTCCTTTTACAGCTGACTTTCTTCTGTCTTGTTATTCCAGCCACCCGTCATAATTTTTATGACTTCTGGAGCTCATACATTCCTCATTTTCAGTTGCATTATATTGTACATATTGGGATCATCAGTTCCCACAGCCAGAGAGCAGCGTGTTGAGAGATTTTGCATTGGGGGACGTGTGATCAAGGACAATCCATAGATAACTAAACCCCAGACTACAGAGCATTTGGAACAATCAGAGGAAACACCTTAAAATTATCGGAGCAGCTCAATGACAGACATCCGGACCTGACATAGACTCAAGCTGAGCAACTTTGAGCTGTGTTGTTTAAATATTAATTTCCTGGCTTGCTACTTATTGTTTGTGCACCGCGACAGCTGCTTCTGTTGTCTTAGTGCTCCACATGAAGCGTTGACAAAAGCTGAGGCCAGTTGATGTTGTGATACCTCTGAAAGTGGTGCTGCTTGTTTTTAGCAGTCTATTGTCGCATGGAACGTCCGTGTTTGGTGACTACACCTGCAGCAGATTTTTGAATTAGTGGATTTGTTTTGGCATCGTTCATTTGCAGTAACAAAGTACAAAACGCCTCCAGTTGAGGCAGTGGCTCAAGTGATTTTCTGCCAATCTATGATCTCCCATCCTTACTTGTACATGTGCTGAAGTGTCCTTGAGCAAAACGCTGAACCTCCTGTGCTCCCGTTGGTGTGTGAGCGCCATATAAGGCAGTGGTCAACTCTGGTGTGTGACAGTGTGTGAGTGTTAAACACATTTTAATTCAGCGCCCACACAGCCCAATTTCATGAATACTTTCCTGAGTGGGCTGGACTGGAGAAATAACATCATAATAACCTTTAAATATAAACTTTGAGGTTGTTGGACCGAGTATACATGATGAAAATGTTGATATTTTCTGGTGTAAATACAGTGAAATGTCAAGAAAACTTCTCCTGTGTCTGATGCAATCTTTTTGATGGTTTGGCGGGCCGAATTGGAGCCTCTTGTGGGCCGGCTTTTGGCTCATGGGCCTTATGTTAGACACCCTCTAATATAAAGCGTGTTGTGACTGCTCAGCCGGGATCAGCACTGACCGCTCACACCCTGGACTCTCTCCGTTTGATCCGCTGCCATCAGGAAAACGGATCAGAGCAATCAAAACAAGTGCAAACAGACGCAGCAGCAGCTTCGACCCCAGAGCGGTGGTCTCTGTCCCACCGTCCCTCACTCCACCTCCTCAACCCCACTGACAGGTGACAACATCTCACCTAACCGACCCAGAAATCCTGATAAATCCTTTCACTGATCACATGTGAGATCGACTGCTCAGCGCTGCCTCCACAGGTAATCAGTGGTATTACTTTTCTACACATCCGTAAGCTTCTTGGATGTGGACCAAATTCCGTACGTAATGAACACAGATGCACAGAAGGCTTCGTCTGTTAGGGCTTTTGCTGCTATCGATGTAAATGTGAGTGCGTGTGGTTGTCTCCTTCTCTGCGTTTGCTCGGTCACCAACAGAAAATATTCCGTGAATTTCCTCCCTTATCAAAGTAACAGCATGCAGGTGTAGCTGCTGCTTTTGTTGTCCCCAACTCCAGCGGGTACTTGGAAATGACCTAACGTGAGATAAGCGGAGCCTGAGGCGGCATTCACAAGGAATTTTATGTTTATTTTCTTTGAGCTGAAGTCGTGCTCAGTCTAGTCTAAATGGCTACACAAAGATTTACTATGTTTCTATTCGGTCTACTTCTTAACATAATTCCTCTTGCTCTAGTTTGATGCCTGCATTCTGTGTTCTTAGGCGTGTTTCATTGTTTAACATTTTTAGTTTGCTCCTCAGTGTGTTCATCGCTCTCACTTTGACACTACGAGTTGGATTCCAGAGAATGCTCTCATTTCTCCGATTGTTTGCATGGGTTGTGTTTATGTTTGACCAATCCCTCTGTCCTGCATCGCTACAGTTCCTCCTGAGAGGGACAAGAGTGGAAGAAAATCATCCAGCCAAAAAGGAGGGATAAAAATAAAGAAAGGTCTCCCCAAATAGTTTGTTACAGTCCCCTTTATACAAGCTCATGCTGAGAGGGTGAAACTCTCTTGAATTCTTGGTCTGAAAACGCCTGTTGACGACAGAGCGGATTCAGATCCGGAACACATTCTTCATTCAGTGACAAGACTTTTTAGGAATGTTTCAAGTGTTCAAGACCCAAAACAGCCACGAGCAATGTCCCTCAGAAATACTTCCAGCAGGTTTTTTGATGCAGTATGAACCACTTTAATTGGGAAAAGAAAGTGCTTTTAGCATTGAGTTTTGCAGATGTTAGGTTGATATTAAGAAATTGAGGATTGCTGAAGGTGAAAACATCAGGATGTTCCTCATAAAGCTCAGTTACAGAGCAGTTTTTGTTAGCTTTCAGACTTTTTGAAAGGAGGCCAGCGTATGAAAAAGTTGGCCTTAGTATTATTAGATCCATATGTGAGGGATTTTTTTTTTTTTTTTATGGAGGGAATGACCCATAAACATCTCACTGACTATGTAATCTGTTGATTTTCTTTTTATTTGGCCTACATTTTTCACAGAAATACAGGAAAGCAAAAGCTCAGGAATGCATGGCGCATTTTTTTTGTTTTTTCTTTTAAAGGATTACAGACCCAGTGAATGCAGAGATGAAGGAGAAATCGAACATGTCCATTTAAAATGTCTTAAAAAGTTGTACTGTAGAAGGAATTTTTATTTATTAAGGAGCTGAATTTTTTGGCTGTGAGCAGCTTGATATGTTGCCTGTATTGCACAGGCAGTGCGCTACGTTCTATCTGCATGACCCAGTCCCAGAATATTTACCCTGTAAGGTCAGTGGTTAACAAGAATGCTGGTCGAGAGCCAGAGCTTTTACTGGGGGAGTCGAGCTTTCTGGAGGAGAGAGGCTGATGCGATAAATCTCTCACGGTGTCTTTGGCTAGATGAGTTTTCGCCAGGCTTTCTTCATGCTTCTCCGCCTTGGTGGTTGTCACGTTAAGCATCAGAAACATCCACAGTCATCAGAGGGTGGGAACAGTTTCGGGAGGGGGGAGTGAGAAGCCGTGTCTGAAGCCATACTCCACATGTGAATGACTGGCTTTGCTAACAGAAACATCTTGTAAAAATCCATTTAGCAAAAGGCTTAGCTGAGGATCAGATGACTTAGAGCCACAGTTCCACAAACACAGCCTCAGTGCGGAGATGAGATTTCATGTAACTCGTCATCCTGTGGCTGCTAATGCTACACGGAGCTGAGAGTGATTTCACCTTCACATGGTTAAACGGAGTAGTGGGGTCTTTAGCTTGTCACAGCAATGGCATGCTCAGCGATTTTTCTGTGAAACCAAGAGTGATTAGTGCCAGGTCAGTTTTTGTTATCCTTACAGTCTCTTTAAATTAGGACTTCAGAAGAGACGGAGGCTGAAACCTGCTTCCTGCGACAGCTAGCCTTGTGCTTGTTATCTTTGGGGCAAATGTTATTTAAATCTGCCCTCTTGATTAAAGCTTGACAAAAACATTCTTCTGAGATGAGTAATATGTCAAATTATCCTCCAGGGTTATTACTTGATGGTCTCTGCCCTGGACTTGAGATCATGCAGATGTGTTTTGCCTCTTTTTCTACACTTCAAACATGATCTGATATGTTTTCCCACCATTTCAGTCACATATAACATCTGTGTATTCAGTGTTTATATTTAATATGTTCAACGTGTGGAATTATGAGGTTGACCAAACCCTTTACTCAGGGTGTTTTGACAATAAATGGTAGCAAATCACAGCTTGTATATTGAGGAACACTGCTCATAAACGTATGAAAATCTTTGAGAATGTATCAGACTTTTAATGAATCTTTGACTATGGCAGGATTCTGGGTCATACTCTTCAAGCAACAAAGCCCGCACCTCAGTCTGCTCACTTTCATTTCAGTCCATTGGAAAGAATTCAACCAGCCTGACCTATGTTGCTGGATATCACTGTCAGGGATCTGTCTGGATTCATCTGGTCTAGGTATGGTCCATGTCACGTTGGGCTGTGATTCCCCTCTGAGGCCGTTGTCTCTCCCTCTCGCTGTGTCGTGGAAACATCAGCAGAAGTGTGCCTGCAGTGAGGGGGCCTGGCATCTGAGTTGGCGCAGCTTCGTCTCGGAGTATGAAATATCCCGACTTAAACAAGTTTTTTTTTTCTGCTGCTGCCTGACATCAGGAAGCAAACTTTTGTTCTTCCTCCTTTTTGGAGTGTGAATAGGCCTTTGTGCTTCGTGTCGGACATTGTATTGTTATTTTAAAAAATGACACTTGATGCTTTTTGGGCTTGAAGTCGGGACTGATCAGTTTCAGAGAGATGAAAGAAGCTGGTGTGAAATTCCAGGCGTTCCAACATGCTACATGTTGAAAGGTGAAACGGTCCTGAGTGAATTACCGAAAAAAAAAGAAAAAAGAACTGGTTTCATCTAAAATGTACTTTGATTTTCTCATCTGATCATATTCTCTTCTATTCTTTCCAGAGACCTGAGGTTTAACAAAATCAAGGATTTACAAACGGGTTCCTTCAGACGATTAAAGAACCTCAACACACTGTAAGTTTTCCTTCTCGCACTTGAAATTTCAAACGGTCAACAATCACTGCAAGCGACTCAAACCTGTTTTCATCGAGCTGCTGTGTTTTGGCACATGTAGGTCAGCATGTACTCTTCAAGGAATTCATTTCAATCATTCACCCACAGAGATATTCATCATACATCCACTTTTGAAGATTTTCAAGCTAATACTTAAAGTAAAAGCAATAAACTTCACATGTCTTAGGAGATGTATGTATCAGTCTAATACTCTTCGGTATCTATAGAAGACCACATGTCAGCTGGTAAGGGGCTGTAATAAATCAAACGCACCTCGCCTTGCTCAAATATTTGCAGATGTGATTGAGATGCTTTCTCCCACGTGCCTGCTGTGCATGCTGAGGAGTCGGAAACACAACAGCACATTCAGCGAAATGTTTATAAAAGCGTGGACGTGTGCTTTGCATGCATCGCTGCTTAGATTAGGTTTCAAAGTGCGGAAAAGTCCTTGAAAGCTGGAGAAAATCCAGCTTTTCCTATGAGCCAGCCGGCCTGTCATGTGTCTGCTGAGGCCTTCGTAGCCTCTTTCTGGTTTCAGGCTGAAGCTATTCGGACTGCACAATCACACACCTTTTAATGTGAAACACAGTTTTTTCTGCTTTTGACTGCAGCATCTTGTAAGCACACAGTAGCGCCTGTTTTCTTCTGTTCGCAGCCTCCTCAACAACAATCATATACGAAGGATCCCCAGGGGAGCGTTCGAAGACCTGGAAAACCTCAAGTATCTGTAAGTTGTGCTTTGCTTTCATGCTCAGTAAGTGCACTTTCAGACAATAGGGTAGGATCGCTGGTCTGTCAGACCTATTTTCCAAAAAAGCCACAATTATATGAGTTTTTATGTTCAATCAGCAGCAGAGTGACTGTGCTGGGACTTGCCTGACTGATTGTTATGTGACTACAAAGGTGAAGGACAGCCAGACTGCTCAGTCAGTGAAAATGCATCAGCGTTTACGGAAACCGGGTCCACAAAAGGGCTCTCTTTGTCTGATCCTTTGTTCCTATGTGTCTGGAAGTCCTGACCTGGAGGCAGATTGAGAACAGCAGTGCTTCTAAGGCATGTTGTTAGTCTGCTGACTTTGTTAGTCACTTATAATATCATCTCACGGGCTGCAGTTGTGGTGAGAGCAGCGTCTGCGCTCCCAACGAGATGACGAAGTTCCCCGCTGGGACCTCAGAGGACCCACACAAACAAGTGTTTGAGCAAAATTGCACGTTCGCTTTGCTGCAGTGCGTCACCACACCTTTTTTCCTTCTGGTTTATAAGTATTTATCGGTGCATTTTCAGAAAGTTCTATTTTCCTCCATTTTCATGAAGAAGGAGAGAGCGTTTTCAAAAACTTGTGCTTTCCCTCCTTTCCCTTGGAGGTGTAGTTGGAGCATTTTTGAAAAGTTCCCCCTCGGGTACGGCTTTCAAAAAGTAACATTATCAGTAACTCTGAGCGCAGTTGTCATGTAACCGGACACAAAAACACAACGCAAGTTTTCTGTTTTCACCTTAAAACGTGGTGTAAATGGGGCCTGAAAGACTAGGGAGTTTGACACTTGCTGAACTTAAGTTAGCATTAACCAGGAAAGCAAGTTTCTATTTTCAATTTCTGCATTCAGAGTGTTTTACTGGCCTGTTTGAAGCTTGTTCATCATACATATGTTAAACACGCTTTTACTTTTTGTGCTTAAAACACAAACTTTGCCAAGGTGACATCAATTGTTCAGAATAAAAACTCCTCCGGAGCTCTATTTCTGAAGTATCTAATAAATGTGAGTGAAGATGCATGTAAGTGATTCGTTAGCAGCGCTTGGTCGGACAGGTTTTAAGCGGCGGTGGCCTCCATCGGCGAGTCGGCGTGGGATGAACTCCTCCGTTCACATGACTGTATATCACTTCTGGTCAGTGAGAGAAAAAGGGTGGGGAGGGGGGGTTGGATGTTTCCTTTTTTCCTCTCTTCTGTGTGCTCTGACACAAATACAAACATACACATTCCTGACCCCCACCCCCCTCCCCCTCCCCGCCTCCCCCCCATGTTGTAATTAAATCCTGTAGCTATCGAGAAGCTATTTTAATTACAGAGCCGCTCTCACTTTAAAGTTGATCTGAAGCCTGAGCCATCGCTCCAACCTTTGTGATTAGGTGAAGGTCCCCCCCCCCACTCCCTTCCTGCTCATTCACTGGACTGTTGGTTGGGGGGGTGCATGTTATCCCCCGCCTCACCTCTTCACTTCCTCTGGACCTCAGTAAAAACACTCCTCGACATCTTTCATGTCCTGAACAACCTAATGGCCGGGCGGTCGTCTACGCCGGAGCCCCCCCCCCCACCCCCTCCCTTTACCGCCTCCATAAACAAGTCAAACAGAGGTCAGCGCGCCTCTTTGTGGGAACCCTTCACTGTTTATTTGATCCTCTTCCAATCATTCCCGCGCTTTGCGTCCATCCATGATTGTGTGCATCAGTGTGTTTATGTTGAGGATTGATTCTTTATTCAACGCGCTTAACAGAACTTGTACAGTTATTCAAGTTCATGGACGCCCCCCCCCCCCCAGATAGTTGCACGTGGAGCTTCTTGACACTCACACACAAGCTTGGTTCAAGTTTGTCATATAAACTCCACACGCAAACCTGAATCACTCACAAACACACACAAGCTGCAGCCAGCTGTGTTTCACATTGATTCGCAAAAGAGGAGGAGTTTTCAGAAAGGAAGCCAAATATTTAAGCCAGTTTGCATTTCACAAGTTTTTTCTCCCTCCTCATTTTTTTAATGTTTCTTCATTAGCGATGCATTTCAGTGCATCACAGATCCTGCCAATCCTCTTTACAGCTCTTCAGTATTCATGTGAAAACTGAGATCAGAGACTCACTTAAAGAGATCAAGCAGTTCAAGATCTAAATTTTTGATATAAAATTCACAGGAATATGTCCATGTGGCAAAAGTACAATAATCTACTAAACAAAATGAAAATCTGAACTGCGAGAAAAACCACAAATCCAAGGAGGAGAGGGGTGCTGGAATGACTTTAAACAAATGAAAAGACGATCTGCCAAAGGATTTGATGAGTGAGAGAGTGTATAAGTAACTTGATTAGTACTGAGGCGCCAAGATGCTATGAAACTTTTAGTTTTCACAAAACATTGATTAAACAGCGACTAAAACCCAAGCAGATCACACAGGTGGCAGTACCTACTTCTTTAATAATGATGCAGTACTTAGGCATATGACTGTGCCTTTTTGTTTTGGAAAGCAAAACATATGAAGAGTGGCGAGGGAAGAGAACAGTACTGGTACTGTTCTCAGTACTACTGTCTGCCGGGTGCAAAACCTGGTCCTTCATCTCAGTGGACACTGAGTCAGTAAATTTTAAATAACGCTTCCAGGATGTTGCACTTTAACAGTATTGTGCTATTGATGTGGATCTTATTCACCCTTCTCTGCGCATATAGTGGGATTTACTGACTTGCAGCACATGAAATGGTGCCATGAAGCATTTTGGTCAGTAACATATCAGTCAGTTTGTTCCTGGTTGTGTCCAAGCAGAGGATCATCTGGTGCGCATATGACTGTCCTGGTGTTCCTCTGCTTATTGAACACCTCTTTCATTACAGATCATGAAGTTGTTTTTTTTTTTTTTTTTTTTTGTACTTTCCTTTCATCTTCTATGATTGAAACATGACCGCCGAGAGGGCCATGCAGTTACAGCGGATGTTTGTTTTTCCAATCATTGCGTCACTTCTGTTATGGAGAGATGTGAATCTCTTATCGTGTCTTATCATGATCTGTGGAAGATATGATGAGGAGATGGAGGTCGGAAGGGCAGCCAACTGTAAGCCATTGTTTTTATAGTTTCACATTTCTTTAATACACATGATGAAGGACAAATGTGCACGTCATGAGTGTCTATCCAAGATACTCTATTGATTCCATACATGCCTCATATAAGGATACAGAAGTGATTGCTGATGACAAATTTTAATTTGATCACATCACATTTTTTGCAACACTTTAACTTAGTAACTATATTTTTGTCATTGTCATCTTTTTTTTGTTTTGCAATCGTCTGTACCTAATTACTTTAAAAAAGGACTCTCAGACATGTCATCGGTTTGTAGCCCCCTCTTTTTTTCTTTTTTTTTTTTGTTCCCTTGCTCCCTGTTTTTTAAAATCACTGGAGTTTAACCCCAGAAAAAGTCATGGACGCCATTCTCTGGTTGATCATCGGTTCATGGGTCAGAGAGTCTCCGAAACAGCATCTCTTGTTGAGTTTCTCTGTTCTACTGACATCAGTACAGCCGAAATCACAGCTTGCTCTGCATTGATACAGTCCCGGTGGTGTTGAAGGATGTTGGCTTCGAGTGTCCAAACTGGTTTACCCGCAGCACCAGTTTTGAAGTTAACCGTGGAGCGATGGCAGTAGGAGCCCTGGTGTGATGAGTGATTTGATGCTGACAGGTGGAGAGTGATCTGACCATATACCATGATACTGTTGTTCTCTCATACCACCAGGAAGTAGACTGGCATAGCCCGATGCTCTTCCTGGAAATCTTGTCTATTTAATGTAGTCATACAGTCACAGCAGTACTCCCTGATGTCAGTAACTCTAAACATTGCAGAGATGTTAGTTACAACTTCAAATCCCCCAGATCACAATGCAGCCAATCATTTCTCAAAATTGCTGTTAAACAGGACGAATCCATTGACTGTCAAATTGGCTCCATGTCGGACCTGTTGTTTTGGAGCTTGATACCACAATTAACCTTCAGATCCTTGTAAAGCTGATGCATGTAATGAATCAAACAAACACTTTCACACAGTGTCAGGTAGGTTATTTGACTTTTGTGATCAATGTAGAACAGGGGTTTTCAAAGTAGAGTCCATTTCGAAACCCCCTCAACACCCCTCCCGAAATTACTTGTTTCACTTCACTGTTTGTGTGAGGGGACCTTGACTATATTATCATCAAGAAGTTGAAGCGTTGTGCTAGATTAGTAGATTGACTGAACAGTGAAGTATTAGTACACTGTGCTTTAAGAAATGGGAATATTTTCAGTTTCTCGTAGTATAACCAGGGAGAATTGAGATGATTCTGTATGTGTGAGTGTGTGTGTGTGTTACTAATGTTCCTGATTATCTCTCCTTTCAGCTATTTGTACAAGAATGAAATCCAATCAATTGACAGACAAGCATTTAAGGGGCTTGTCTCTCTTGAGCAACTGTAAGTGACCTACTTCCTCATCCACCTTTTCCTTCTGCTCGCACCACCGCTCCTGCTCCCACTTCTCCCGCTCGCCGTCTGTACAATAAATACCCCAACACTCCCTTCCTCTGCAACAACTTCACCAGGCCTGGCAAGGTCCACATGGCAGCTAGGTCAAAGGACATAACAGTGCCGAGCATGCTACATGACGGTGTAGGCCTTACACGGGGGTCATGTCAACTCCGTCCAGTTAGTTTTCCCCTTGGCCCTCGCGCTGCCGTGTGCAATGTGCGTCGCTCTGTCCGCTTTCCCGGCCGCCCCGATGCATGCCGTGTGTGCACCCACCCTTGTATGCTGCGCTGATCCCCTTTGACCCCTTTGTGCATGAGTCGCATGTCTTGTGGTCAAGATGACAGACATGTGCGCCCCTGGCCCACGCACACACACACCCCCCTCCTCAGTGAAGTTTCAAACATGATATCCAGCCCCGTGCTGCTTGTTCAGCTCGCTGGAGCCGAGGCTTCTGCTGTAGAACAAAGCTTGGTCTGCGTCTGTCCTGCTGCTGCAGAAAGCATTCCCCTGCTCTTGATTTGCTTTAGTCTGTCATGTTTATCTGTGAGAAACTTGCACTGTGTGTAATAAGTCTGTGTAATAAAATGTACCCGCTTCCCTGTGTTGGTTCTGCGTGGCTTTCGCTAAATGAATGTCCCTCTTGGATCTTGTCACATGTGCATGTTCGACAAGGAAACTAGATGTGAAACTGTTGAATTATGTTGTTAACGTGATTTTTCAGAACAGAAGGCTGCAGGAATGACTCACTTTTTGTCGGACAACCTGAAATCACCCCGTTTCCCTTGACAAAAATCAGTCACTTCCAGAGTCCAACCCAATGTCTGTGGGAGCAAATTATCCTTTTCAGCTTGTCATAATGTTTAAAAGACAATCATGCAGAAAACAGATGGTAAACTATTTCAGCAGTGCCACAGTCCCCAAAATGTGCTAATGTAGCGGTCCCGTTGGCACACACCCCCACAATGCAAACAGAGCTTCAAACGGAGCAATGATTCTTCACACAGTCGGCTTTGCTTTTCCACAAAGTTCCTAATTTGTAGTCTTTGCAAAGTTGAGCAACAACTTAGACCACAGCAGTCCTTTGTGACGCACCAAGCAGTCCCTCGTGTTACGGAAAACGATTTTACACTAGTATGGATTAGAACATTAGCATTTCTTCTTTTTTTTTTTTTTCCTTTATTGTGATTTGACGTGCTGATTGTGGATCTAGGTGAAGTCAAAACTTCCGGTCGCTACGGCCTCCTCTGGGAACTCATTTTGACGTAAACGGGCATTTAAACAGGCGCACATCGCCACTGGGTTTGTTAGCATTTCCAGATCTTGGGAGACTATGTGAAAGCCACATGGTCACATGACTTCAGCCACGACGGAACGAAATTCCCAGCTGAGGATTTCTCACTTCTTAAGTAATAGAATGTCTCTATTGATTTCCAAGTCGTATTACCAACGACGCAACTTTATTTGGCTTTATGATAATGAAAAAAATACTTAGCAAGAGTTGTAAAAATTTAAAGTCGTTGCTTGTTTTTAAGACTCATTCTCCATTAAAATAAAATATCTGTAATCACTGCTGAGCCTTCTTTTATTTCTCGAATCCTAAACAAATGGCAAATACACTGAAGAAATCCAACGTCAGCATCAGGCTCCAGGCACAGCAGCTGTTCTCAGTTTCGTCACAGTAATCAAGGGATGCGTATGGAGATCATGAGGTTTGACTCCCATCGGGTATTCTTTATTAATTTGACATCATTTTTTGGGCAACAAATGTCAAATACTGTTCCTTTCAGGAGCTTCAAACAGCAGCCTCAGTGACCCACCAGCATTTATCTGTTTTTATCAGCATGACTGTGGTTTGTCAGGAAGCAAGTGTAATGGCATAATGACACAGGGCAGAGTGAAGATCATGGCTGAGATAATTGGCCTCCTTTCAGTTCACTGTACTTAGACAACTATAAATTCCTAAATGGGAATTAATTGTTCAGTGCGAGTGTGTATCTACATGGCCATTTGTAAATGCAACATTTGAGATGTTCTCATCAATAAAACACGGACTGCTCATGTTTGTTTTACCCTCCTTCCACATGAACGTACCAAATCGACCCTTCACGGTTGCCTTGCAGCCATCAGATTATTTACCTATTTCAGCCTCCACTCTGAGAGGCCTTTGGAATCATCCAGTATCCTTTCTGATAGATAGCAATTCATTCAAAATCTCCCCAACATTTTCAGACTGTGTAGTATCTGTCAAAAGTCAGTGCCTGGCGTCTATCTGCAACTAATCATCACCTTTCCTGAATGACTTCAGTACAGTGGTTTTTAATGCCAGTGATGGAGAAGTGAACAGGAAAGACATGTATTACTTTTACTTTTGTGATCTCATTTACCCGCCTCTTCAGGCCGGCTGGGAAAATGAAATATTCCAGTTTGAAAATGTTTATTCTGTCTCACAGGTACCTGCACTTCAACAACATTGAATCTTTGGAACCAGAATCATTCACCCATCTTCCGAAACTGGAACGACTGTAAGTCTATCGCATTGGCTGTAATATGCTGCCGTCCAGATAGCTTTTAAAGCTTGCAGCTTTCAGTAAGATGATTCCAAATTGCGTGTTGGCTCCTCAGACAAAGAGAGCTGCAAGAATAGCCTTGATCTGCAGTAAATGACTGGGAGGGCTGACTGGGAGCGCTACCGCTGCTCTGAAAGAGTGCTGCTCCAAAACGTGACACACTGAAGTAGAAAAAACAGCACTGACTCTTTCATGAAGGAACCCTTGTCGACCTTACAGCAACATTTGTGTGTCCGTTTCAGAAATGTTCTGCAGTTACACAACAATGTTTGAAATCAGGAATGTGAGAAATGCTGTTTTTTTTTTTGTTGCTTTTTTTTTTTGATGAAACCACACGCACACGTGCACAAAGAGCAATGCTCTATAAATGGTAATGATAACGAGTCCGTGGACGTTTGTATGGACAGACGACCGAGTTGGATTGCTGTTACGGTGACTGTTAACTCCAAAACTACAGCGTTCCAGAAGAATATAGACTGGGAGTCATAACACTCTGGAGGAAAACATTGTTCTTATTGTCCATCTGCTCGTGCATGTGCAGAAGAACAGTTTACTATGGCCGTGGTGTGCATGAGGAGCAGCAGCGTTACATTAAAGTTGCATCTCGGAGAGGGAAAACTTTCGGTGCATTTTCGTGAGACATTTTCCAAAGTTTCATTTTCAGGGGCTCCGAGCACCGTTGTCATGGAAACGGCCCCCCCAGAGTGAACCAAACGTTTTCCATCCACACTTGAAATCCTTTCTTTGTAAATAGAGACTTAGGAAATTTGCTTCAAACATTTTAAGCTTCAGGAAATATATACAACAAGCAACGCCAACTCCAATCAACATTCCTACTCATATTGAAATCATAGACAGACATCCAGCGGGAGCTGTAATCAGTATAACCTTTGATTTTGATCAAGAATCGCAGCAATGTTCTTCCTTAGGTATCTCACTAAATCTTTGATATGAACTTTCCTGTCGAGATGCTGACGCGATGAAACAGCTGCTTCTACAAACCCTCTCCACCAGATGTCCAAGGGATGGAGCCTTGTTAAATTCTTGCTGCGCTTGTTTATGAGCCAGTAGCTGTCCAGAATATCCCCGCTTCCCAACCCTTTAAGTGGTTCCCGCGAAAGGAGGACACCTGCACAAAAACAAAAACAAGAAATAAGGAGGAAAACGTGGGGAGGGAAAGAATTCCCAGGTGCGCGGTCTGTCGGTGTTGGGGAATATCTCCATAGTCACACAGCAAAGCAGCGTCTGTGAGAAAACGTACTTTAATGAGACAAAGAAGAATTATAAAAGCAGTGGACTGGATTTAAAGCTGGTTATTTGATAGAGAATGTTTTCCGGGGTAATGTTTTGGAAAATGATCTCACATAAACATGAAATGTTTTTGTGGCTGCCTTTGGCCAAAGAATCCAATCCTCCAGAGTGGTAGTTTGTCTGGGAATGTGATCCTATTCCTGGACCCATTTTGAAAATGATATCAACACACGGCCCATCCCCATTATATTTTTGATGAGCTCCATTGTTATCGTTAGTAAATTAATTTAAAAATGCTTTCTTTTAAGCGTTTATTTGTAGTTTTTTCTTTTATCTGGGCTACAGTGTTAATGTTAGTTTTATCAGTCATAGAAGTCCATTAATGATATCATGTGAAAATAGCCTGCCAGACCATTTGCTTTATATTTGATATAAATGTTATTTCCTCAACTGCGTGGGGGGGGGGGGGGGGGACCTTTAGTTTCTGCCGTATGGACCATTAAGTTTGCTGTTGCTCAACATGACAGAGTTTTTATTCGTTTTTCTGTGATTGTTCTACACTATCAGGAACACTGTCAGGAATCTTCATCCTCTACCATAGATAGGTTGAGAATCCCCTGAACTGCAACCCATCTGTCCATGCGAATATCTGTGTACTCGCCGTTGTTAATGTTTAAAGCGTATTGTTCTCTACATGAATTTGTGTGTGGTTTCATTTAATTCTGTTAAGCTATATTAACATTAAATAAGTGGCGCACAGGTCAGACATAATGGGTTTTTTTCTTTATCTCATTCAGGTTTTTGCACAACAACAGAATCACCAACCTCGTCCCGGGAACCTTCTCTCATCTTCAGGCCATGAAGCGACTGTAAGTGGAAAATACCCTCGTGAAACCGCTGGAACGTCTGTGCACGACTTGTATGTTTATGTGTTGCAGCTCATCCCCGTGACGCTGTGCATCAAACACGCCTGTCTATGAGAGGCCGAACAGGGTGGGGGATGATGACAAAACCAAGGAAAATAGAATTTCTGCTGTCCATGTTGCACAAAACATGCTCAGCTTTCCCTGCAACGCGAGCATATGAGCCCTCAGACACGAGGCCAACTATCACTAACACAGCTTCAAGCCTTGCAGCCAACCGACACTGAACAATAATCAGCGGTTTGGCCTGACCCTGCCTTGTTTTTCTCTGCCATGTTTCATTCATTTACCAATTCTGTGTTGCACTGAGAAAGGCTGTAAGAGAAAGTGCACTCAGCGACAGCGTTGGCTTTGCTCTTATTGTGGCGCTCGACAATTTAAGGATTTCGAAATATATCGATGATCACCTCGTTTACATGACGTGATAGCTTTTGCATCTCACTTCAGAAAAGAGTCTGCTTCAAACAAGTGGTTATGGCAGTAATGCCCACGTTGCAGAAAAATGTGTGTGTTCCCTGTTTGCTCGAAGACGGAGACAGACGCGTTGCGAAAGCATTCTGGTAGCTGTTTTCCAAAGCTGCCTTTTTACAGTGATTCCCGCTGTCGTCATGTGCACAAACAGCCAGAACAGATCCAAAGTTGTGGCATTATCACTGCCTCATTCCCTGCAGAGCGTCGTGACTGATAATGTGCTCCAGTTGTTTTGGAGTTCAGGGCTTGTTTTGCTTTCGCAGAGCGAAAGTTGTAAAAGTCCTGCCAGTGTGAGGTTAAAATCAGGACATCCTAGCATGGAAAGTGTTTTAATGTGGCTTATTCCGAACGTTCTGCCTTAGTATTTCTCCCGGTTATGAAGCCGCTTTGTCATTGTGTTGAAAACACTCCATCTCTGTATAGACGGAGGGAAACGCCACTTCACATGAATGTCCGTACCGTCGACTTTGTTAATATTTAGAACACATGTTCTCTGTGCACGTGTGTGTGCTTTCATTACAAAAACAAACAACAGCGCCAACTCATGACCTGGCATGATAACTACATCGTTTTCAGTATCTGTGCCATGTCAGTGTAAATGGACATCATTTTCAGAATGTCACTGTATGAAGACGAAACTTGATGTATTTTCAGTAAAAGGGTCTGGCTGTTTGCTGACTTGTTGCCATGAAACTTAATGCTGCAACTCTTTTTTTTACAAAGAGGTGACATTACTCAGAGTTAGGCATATGTTTAAAATTTTTTGTGACTTAGGGTTTTGACAAACCCATAGAAAAGGTTCATGAACTTTGAACTTTGCCAGAAATGTCTTGGACCTAGGAAGAAAATATATTTTAGTTTATTGAGCGAAAAAAAATAGTGAAATATCACAGG